>NW_006408671.1:5359072-5457099 GCF_000296735.1 Chrysochloris asiatica
CTTTGGCTGACTCCATCTTTTTGCTATTGTAAATAGTGCAGCTATGAACATTGGTGTGCATATATCTTCCCGTGTTGTGGCTCATTTGTCTTGTGGGTAAATACCCAGTAGTGGAATTGCTGGATCGAATGGTATTTCTATTTTCAACCTTCTGAGGAAGCGCCATATTGCTTTCCAGAGAGGTTTGATAATGTTCTTTTTGATGATAAATTAGACCCTATTCCTCTTCAAGTTTTCATTTCTGGCATAGTAAATTATGTGATTGTCAGATTCAAAATCGCCAATCCCAGTCCATTTCAGCTCACTAATACCAAAAATATTGATGTGTATGTGTTCCATCTCATTCTTGACAATTTCAAATTTTCCTATATTCATTCTTTGTACATTCCGTATTATGATTATTAATGTATATTTACTGTTGTTTCTTCTGATTTTAATTTGTGTTCATATATATTATAATATGTAAGTATTGATAACTAAGTTTCAGTTTATACTTTGTTTCTTCTGTAGTATCCTTCAGTGTTTACCACCTTTGCCTGAAAGAGCTGCCCATCTAGGAAAAAGTAAATGTGTTTAAGGCTACTTACAATATCAGAAAGGCCTGAAGTATACCAAGAACTACTGGAATTTCAGATCAACATCATTTGTTTTAAATTTGTCTGATATGTTGTTTAAAATATAGCAAAATATCTCTTCCTTTTAATTTAAAAATCTGTTTTAAAGTATTAGCAAAATCTGTTTTCTACTTGACTGACATTATTTCAAGTAAAAAAAATAGAACTCAAAATAGATTTCTTGTAGGCTTTCGTGACAGTCATGAATATCAGGCATTGACAAATCAATGTGAATCTGAAGGTGCACAGAGACAGTGATTGGGACTTTGCTTAATGGGTCTAATTTGAATAACACCTTTTTGATTCCCACATCTGTAAGATAATATCCTAATTAAGGTCTTTGATCAAATGTGGCTGCCTCAGAGAGGCTTCAGTGTATTTAAATTCTTAATTTTACCAGTCCAGACATTAGTTGTCCTTTTTGTCATTAAATTCTAGCTTTTATGCAAGTGATTATGTTCCCATTTTAGAGTAAGTTGTCTATTATGTAAATGAGACAAGTTTAGGATGGAATTTATCTCGAGTCTCTGCCACACTTGAACATATAACTTAAATCACTATCCTTATTTTCCTTGGGAATGGTCTGCATCCAATATATAAGCAAAATGTTCTGACAAAGTTTTGTCTCTTGTTTTGCTTGTTGCACCTGTCTTGTCTTTTTCTGACCTCCAGTTCTTGGAATTTGAGACAGCAATCTATTGCCTTACCTAATAGACTGGCATCTGCAACCTTGTGAATTGCCAGCCTATCCTTTGAAATTTGGATTTGAATTCATCAGTCCCTGCAGACACATTGGTTGGAAGAGATCTTCAGATTGACCACTGCCTCATGGATTTGTGACTTACTATTTCATGTGAGCCATTGTACTGATAATATTTGGGGTTCTGAAAGAGATAGTAAATTAAAGAATCCAAATAAAGTACTGAAAGGAGGAAGACTTGTCGACGTTAAAGATGATGGAGTGATACAACAGTTTGTAAAAGTTGGACATTTGGAATGGCTTTATTCTCCCCTTCAGAACTGACTTTGTGCAGATCTTTCTAAAATTATTCATGCAGAAGCCTTCAAACCATTCTATGTAAGAGTGTCTGTCTAAAAGTTTACACTATTTAAAAAAAGTTATATTTATAATTACCTTTAAGGAAAAAAACATTTCTCTGGAAATCCAAATTTCTGGGATTATGGAGATGGAATGGCCCATACAGGCCATTTGCCCATGGATATCCTTTTGATCCTTGAACTTGAAAAAACTGATTGCCTTAAATCAACTTTAGGTCAAATAACAGCCTAGAGTAAGCAGTTAGTGGAGACTTTTTTGCCTTAGGCATTATGCACTTTTGAAGAATTCTGTGTCACATTTGAGAAACAGGAACTTTAGGGTTTTATTGGAAGGTGTGTTTAGGATAAATGAGTATGAAAACACTTTTTTTGGCCCTGTTCATAATATTTTGGATTGGGTGAAATATAAGAATCTCTGGAGAATTTTTTTGTCATTCTCAGAACATTGTTGATTCTCTCATTGAAAATTTACCTTATTTAAAATATATGTGTTAAATAAACTTTAATCAATGTCTATTAATGGATTAGTATTATTTTGCTTTTAACACCTGGAAGCAGTTATGCTTCAAAGGTTAAGTGCTTATCTGCTAACCAAAAATTTGATAGTTAATATTTACTAGCAGCCCCATAGGAGGAAATAATTGGCCATAC
Source organism: Chrysochloris asiatica (assembly GCF_000296735.1). Classification (NCBI taxonomy): domain Eukaryota; kingdom Metazoa; phylum Chordata; class Mammalia; order Afrosoricida; family Chrysochloridae; genus Chrysochloris; species Chrysochloris asiatica. The sequence continues at coordinate 5,361,397 of NW_006408671.1, forward strand.
CCTCCCCTAAGGCTGGTTGCATGTGAATAATAGTTGTATTAACTTGTTTTCCTTGTAGATATATGGATATTATCCTCTCACAGACAGCATTGTACTTCAAGACAGACCATGAAATGTTCTTTTTGATGAGAAATGTGATGCCATTCCTCTTCAATTGTCACATATGGCTGACTAAACCATGTGGTTTCAGATTCAAAATGACCGATACTAATGTATTGCAACTCTACTAGTGTAGTGGTTACAAATTGGGCTGCTAACTCAAGGCCAGTACTTCGAAACTACCAGCTTTTCTGTGAAAGAAAAATGAGGCAGTATACTCCTGTAAAGATTTACAGCCTTGGAAACCATGTACAGGGTCACTATGAGTCAGAACTGACTCCATAGCACCCCACTACCACCGCCAATGCCTATGATATCGATGTTTAAGTGTTCTGTATAATTTTTGACAATTTGCAATTTTCCTAGAATCATACTTTTTACATTCCATGTTAGAATCAGTAATGGATGTTAACAACACTTACTACTCATTTTGAGTTGTGCTCCATCAGCAAATGAAGGTCCCCAAAACTTTACTACTCCATTTGCATTATCATGGTCCACTCTATTTTGAGGTGGCAACTCTTCTTCAATTTTATTTTGAGTGTCTACCAACCTAAAATACTTATTCTATGGCACTATATCTGATCGTATTCTGGTGTTCTTCATCATGTTCCCATATTCAATATTCTGATGCTGTCTATGAATTGCAGAGAAACATTGTCAGATACAGGACCTGAAGGTGGGAACGCACTCAGAATGTGCTGGGGGAAAAAAAAAACACCTCCTCAAAGTAGAGTTGACCATGATGACATGAATAGAGTTAAGCTCAGGAGAGAAAAGCGCACAGAACCTTCATTTGCTGATGGGCCACAACTCAAAATGAAGAGAGACAGCTGTAACATCCATTGAAAATCAGAACACGGAATGTACGAAGTATGAATCAGGGAAAATTGGAAGTTGTCAAAAATGAAATGGAACACATCAACATCGATACCTTAGGCATTAGTGAGCTGAAATGGACAGGTATTGGCCATTTTGAATCTGAAAACCACATGGTTTACTATGCAGGAAATGAAAATTGAAAAGGAATGGTGTTGAATTCATCGTCAAAAAGAACATATCCAGATCAGTCATGAGGTACTATACTGTAAGTGATAGGATAATATCCATGCGCCTACAGGGAAGCCCAGTTAATACCACTATTATTCAAATTCATGCACCAACCACTAAAGCCATCGAAGATGAAATAGAAGAATTCTACCAACTTCTTCAATCTGAAATCAATCAATCATGCAATCAAGATGTATTGCTCATTACTGGTGGTTGGAATGCAAAGGTTGGGAGCAAAGAGGAAAGACCAGTAGTTGGAAGATTTGGACTTGGTGATAGAAATGATGCTGGAGAACAAATGATAGATTTCTGCAAAACAAATTATTTGTTTATTTCAAATATCTTCTTTAGACAGCATAGGTGACGACTATACACATGGACCTTACCAGATGGAACACAAAGAAATCAAATTGACTACATCTGGGAAAGAGAAGATGGAAAAGCTCCATATCATCAGTGAAAACAAGGCCAGCGGCAGACTGTGGAACAAACCATCAATTACTCATATGCAAATTCAAACGGAAACTGAAGAAAATGAAAACAAGTCCACGAGAGCCAAAATATGACCTTGAATTTATCCCACCTGAATTTAGAGATCATCTGAAGAACAGATCTGATGCATTAAACACTAAATACCGAAGACCAGAAGAGTTGTGGGATGACATCAAGAACACCATATATGAAAAAGAGCAAAAAGTCATTAAGAAAACAAGAAAGAAGGAAAAGGTCAAAATGGATGTCAGAGGACACTCTGAAATTTGCTCTTCAGCGTAGAGAAGCTAAAGGAAATAGAAGAATTGAAGAGGTCAAAGAGCTGAACAGAAAATTTCAAAGATCAGCTCCAGAAGATATAACCAGGTACTATAATAAAATATGCCAAGATTTGGAACTAGAAAACCAAAAGGGAAGAATACGGTCAGCATTTCTCAAGCTGGCAGAACTGAAGAAAAAATTCAAGCCTCAACTTTCGTTATTGAAAGATTCTCTGGGCAAATTATTGAATGATGCAAAATGCATCAAGAGAAGAGGAAGGAATACACAAAATCATTGTATCAAAAGGAAATGGTTAATGTTCAGCCATTTCAAGAGGTACCATATGAACAAGAGCCAATGATACTCAGGGAGGAAATCCAAAATGCATTGAAATAAATGGTAAAGAACAAGGCACCAGGAATTGATGGAATGAAAATTGAAATCTTTCAAGAAAGTCAGGCAGCACAAGAGGCACTCACTCATCTCTGCCAAGAAATTTGGAAGACAACTATCTGGTAGACTGATTGGAAGAAATCCATATTTGTGCCCATTACAAAGAGAAGTGATCCAACAGAGTGTAGAAATCATTTGGCAATCTCTTTGATATCTCAAGCGAGTGAAGTTTTGCTAAAGGTAATACAAAAATGGCTACAATCATACATTGACAGAGAACTTCCAGAGGTTCAAGCTGGATTCAGAAAAGGCCGTGGAATGAGATATATCATTTCTGATGTCCAGTGGATCTTGGCTGGAAGCAGAGAATATCTGAAAGATGTCCACCTATGATTTATTGACTAGGCAAAGGCTTTTGATTGTGTGGATCATGACATTGCGAAGTATGAGTTTTCCAGGACACTTAATTGTACTTATGAGGCATCTGTACCTGGACCAAGAAGCAGTTGTTCAAACAGAGCATGGGAACATTAAATGTTTTAAAATTGGGAAAGGTGTGCAACAAGGTTGTGTTCTTTCACCATATTTATTCAACCTGTATGCTGAGCAAATAATCTGAGAAGCTGTGTTCTATGAAGAAAAACATGGTGTCAGGATTGGAGGAAGACTCATTAACAACCTGGGATATGCAAATGATACAACCTTGCTTGCTGAAAGTGAAGAGGACTTGAAACATTTACTGATGAAGATCAAATAACACAGCCTTTGGTATGGGTTGCATCTCAATGTTAGGAAAACAAAAATCCTCACAACTGGACTAATAAACAACATTCTTATCAACGGAGAAAAGATTGAAGTTGTCAAGGACTTCATTCTTCTTGGATGAACTATCAACAATCACGGAAGCAGCAGTCAAGAGGTCAGAAGACGTATTGCATTAGGCAACTCTGCTGCACAGGAACTTTTTAGTGTTGAGGAACAGAGATGTCAGCTTAAGGACTAAGGTGCGCCTGACCCAGGCCATGGTATTTTCAATAACCTCATATAGATGTGAAAGCTGGACAGTGAATAAGGAAGATCGTAGAAGAATTGATGCCTTTGAGTTGTGGTGTTGGTGGAGAATACTAAAAGTGCCATGGACTGCCAAAAGAACCAATAGATCTGTTTTGGGAGAAGTACAGCCAGAGTGCTCCTTGGAGGCCAGGATGGCTAAGCTCCGTCTCTCATAATTTGGACATATATTCCGGAGGGAACAGTCACTAGAGAAGGATGTCATGCTGGGTAAGATGGAGGGTCAGAGAAAAAGAGGAAGACCCCCAACGAGATGGATCAGCCAGGTGGCATCATTAATGGTGTCAAGTGTGGCAGCAGTAGTGAGCTTGCCCCACAAGGGGTCGCTGTGATTCGGTTCTGACTCGATGGCACCTGATAACAACAACAACATCTATGTTCCACTAACAGTTCCACTTCTGCTCACAAGGTTTTCAGTGACTAAATATGTAAAGGCAATCCATCTCTGTTTTCTAGTCTCTCTTAGTCTGGAAGCTCATCTGAAACCTGTTCACCATTTGTACCTTACTGATATTGTAAATGCTACCGGCATAGCTTCCAGATTCATACCAACATGCAAGCCACCATAATTGGGCAAAATGACAGGCATGTGATGGGTCACATATTTTGATTAGGGGAACACAATCTGTGACATTTGCTCCCATTTTCTCCCCAAACACATGTCACTGCTAAATTCAAAACATCCCCACCTCATTACATTATCCCTAGAGTCTTCCAATTCCAAATTCTAAACTGGGTTAAAATTCCTCCTCATCTGTAAATGTGCAATTGATCTGCTTCCAATGTACAATGGTGGAACAGAATAAAAGGTAGATGATTTCATTAAAAATGGGAGCAGTTGGAGGGACAGAAAAGATAACAAGCAACAAAGAGGGTTACGAAGCCCTGATTGGCATTATGGGATAAGCACTGAACTTCAAATGTCACGCTTGGTGGTTAAAACTCACCAGTTGCTCCTCAGAATTTCTATACATGTTTCTTATGAGTCAGAATGGACTGGATGACATGTAACAATGACAAGAACAATGTAAAAACCCTGCAGAACAATTTATGTTAGCTCTCAAACTGGAAAATAATCCTCTGTTCTCTGAGACCATCTAAGAAATGGCCATTCACGTCAAACTGGATGTTGGCCATGCACTCTGTAGCCTTTAGCGTCTGCTTAATCCAGGGTTTCAACTCTGCCTTCCAGGTCCTCTTCAAGGACAATTTGCTCCTTTGGTTTTGGGAAGCCCCATTCTCCTAATCCATTTGAGTGTTAGCTCCACCCTTTCAGTTGCAGCAAACCCCTTTCTTTTCCACCCTCAAACGTTATAGCCCTACTCCCTCAGCTTTGGGCAGAGGACCTATTTTAATGGCAGCCTCACATTCCTGAACCTAGTTGAAGAAGGCAACTTCATGAAACATATGAAACAGTGGCCCCACCCTTAGAAACCCCAGAGACCATGGTTCTACTCTCTGAGTCCTCAATAGACATGGCTTTTCCTTTTGAGATGGAGGCAGCTCTGCTTCCCATGCTCCTTAATTTCTATAATTCAGCTTAGCGTCTTCTCTTCTTGAATGAGCGTTACAAAGCTCTTTAACTCTACTGATAAGTGCCTAGACACAAAATTACATCAGTAAGTGTTGAGTGGAAGGCACTCAGCATTCTTATTCCATGGGTCAGGGAGCCTAACTTCACTGGCAAATGTTCAGAGACACCCCACTCTGACAGGTAATATCCTACAGAAAGGTGATCAGCTTCACACAATTCCATGGGTTGGCTTCTATGCATCTTGTGTCAGTTTCATGATTCAACTGCTGCAGTATTTTAGCCACTCTTCTCACTATCTATGTCATTTCCAGTGTTAAAATTCTCAGTTTCTTCTGAGCCCTCATCCGATTTGACTTTGACATCTAGAATTCCAACAGCCACTTTTGGACAATCTAGAATTTTATTACTAAGTATTTTAGTACTCCTCCAGTCTCTGTTCATTATCAAAAACTGCTTCCATATTTTAGGGATTTATCAGAGCAGCAGCCCAATTTCCTAGTACCAAATTCTGTCTTAGTTATCTAGTGCAGCTGTAACAGAAACACCACAAGTGGAAGGTTTAACAAAGAGAAAATTATTCTTTTACTTGTAGTTTAAGAGCCTAGAAGTGTGAATTTAGAGTACCTGCTCTGAGGAAAAGTTCTTGTCTCCCTTCAGCATCTCTATGGCCTGCATTCCTTGGAGATCTCCATGTGTCTTGACATCAGACATTTCCTGGATCAACATGTTTCACAGTGCAGGGCTCTCAGTTTCAAAGGACACACTCCACTTCTGGTTCTTTCATCTTGGTGGCAGTGGGTCCCTCTTTCTTGGCTCACATCCTTCCTTTATGTCTTTCAATATACAAGATGCTGCAAGCCACATCACTAGGAATATCCCATACATGGATTCAGGGTCCTGGTAGGATTAGGGTTGTGTACCCCACCCTTGGACTCCTGGTGTAGTGTTGTGGGATAATGCATTGGACATCAAGATTGGTTGGAACTGAAAGTTCAGCAGTTCAAATTCATCAGCCACTCCTCCAAAATTCTATACAAGGTGACTGTGAGTCAGAATTGACTTGATGATACTTAACACAACCCCACCCTTAATCATCTAATTCATTTATCACAGTGTTTCACATCATGGAGGATCATCACATAACTTCCAACCACTGACAATCATGGTCTAGCCAAGCATACTTAAATTTTGGGGGAGACATACTTTAATCCATGTCACTAACTATCTAGCCTTTGCATGCATATGAGACAATTCAAAATACCTTGGTTTCAGTCAGGTGCGTATTAATTCTTATGCACATAGATTACAGCTTAGAAAACCCTATGGGATAATTTTACTTTGTTATATATTGTCACTATGAATCCAAATAAATGTGTCATTGTCCCCAAAATTTCTACAACACACTGAAAAAAAAAATCATTACTTTAAATATTTATTTATTTGCTGATTTTCTATGATCCTAAAAAGAATGAAAAGAACATGAATGATTTTGTCTCCTTTGCCTCTGTTATCCCAAAGGATAGAACCAATGCTTTAGAAATATTTTCTAATAAAGAAAGGAATATTTTCCAAATTATATAAATTTTATGTTACAAAGTTGAATTACTGCTATTAAACTCATATGATTTAAACAAACATTAAACAAAAAATAAGGACACAAATGTATTATCAGATTCAGATCTTTTCATTTAAATGTTATCTAGGTTTGAAATTCCTATTTTGCAACTAGATAATAATTACATATAAAAGACAACATATTGAAATTTCTATAACATAATGGTTTACAAAGAGCTGAACATCATAAAATATAATAAGATTCATAACAGAAAATTTAGTGTAATATAATAAATAAGTCTCTATTGCCATGTAATTATAAATTATTGAGTAATGTTTATCTTAGTTTAAATTGGAGTCTTGGTGTAGATAAGCACTGGATTACTAACAACAGGGTGAGTATTTTGAAACCATCAGCTGCTCCTTGGAAATACAAGGCAGGACCACTATGAATCAGAATTACCTTGATGGCACTTAACAACAAGAACAGCAGTTTAAATTAAGAAGTGAGCCTGAACCTGGTTAGCATATTATAATCCCTCTGAATTTTCATAATATTATGCTGCTTAGGCCACACATTTAGAAATTCTTATTTAATTGTCTGAGATGTGAACTGGAGAGCACTACTTTTTAAAAACTCCCCAAATGATTGCAAGAAATTGAATACCCCCTAGCACTTTATTCTATTTCTAGTTCTATGTCTAAAAATAATTTTGAATTCTAAGGTTTTGAAGTTCCTTCACCCTTTATATCTCATATTCCATTATGTTTTCATTTTCTACCACATGTTCTATAATTGAATTTCCTTTTAATGTTTTCACTCACAATGAAATTCAAAAAACCTATCTTCTTTAAAAAAAAAAAAAGAACAAATATTTAACTGAGATTTTAGTCTCAACAATTATAAAATGTTTAGCTTTAGAAACATTCATTTCCTGGAAAACAAACAAACAACTAGGTTTTTGTTTTATTGGAAATAGTTCTACTGAGAATTTGATGTAGTATTTCACATGTTATATATGTCATCTAAGGAGCTCTTGTAGCATAGTGGGCTGCGAACCTTAAGGTCAGCAGTTCGAAACTACCAGCTGTTCTGTGGGAGAAAAATGAGGCTTTCTGCTACCATAAAGATTTACAGCCTCAGAAACCCTGTACAGGGTCGCTATGAGGTGGAACCGACTCCATGGCACATAACAACAACACATATGGCATCTACTCCCTGACTTATCTTTAAATAGTTATAGAATATTATTTAGAATGGTAAACTAGGTACACTTTCAACACTTGGCTGTTTCTGTTTAAACTATTTACCTGATGTTGAGTTGACTCCTACTCATGGGATTCCATATGTGTCAAAGTAGAAGTGAACTCTGTGCCTTTTCAATTACTGACTTTTCAGAAGAAGCCTTCCAGGTCTTTCTTTAAAGATGCTTCTAAGCAAGCTCAAACGTTCAGCTTTTAGTTTGCAGTCCTGCTTTTTAACATTTGCACCATTTAAGGACTCTGCAAGAACTATTAGTTAGACAATATTTACTAAATTAATTAGCTAGTAATTGATCATTTCAGATGAAAAACACAAAAATAGATATTTTTCCACAAACACATTAATATATTCATAATTAAATATATTAATTCTATTTTCCCAATATTTTTCACAGAAAACGTATAAACTGAAAATATGTTATCAGTTGTTTTGCATTTTCTTTAATTAGTTGAATATTAGTATAAAAGTACTTTGGCAAAAAATGTAGGACTACAGTTCAGAATTGGATAATAGTACTGGCCCAGGGGGATATGCAGGCATATCTTTTTTTTTCTTTTAAAGTTTTTATTGTGAATTGAGTGATAGTTAGCATGTGAGAACATCAGTTGTATAATCATGGTTTCATTGCAGTGATTACAATCTATTCCATGCATCATCATTCTACAGTATTTGCTTCTGTTCCTTCTTTTTTCTGGGGATTGGGTGAGGAATGTACACAAAAACAGTCACAAATATATAATCATTCAAACAACCAAAGGGTACATTCTGTAAGTCTTCCTCCTGGCCACCAACACACAACATTTTCTTTCCATGAGTCTAGAGTCCTCAACTACTCTAACTCTCTCTCCATGTTCTCATCTCTGCCTCTATCTCTGGTGTCACTACATCCCTGTATACGGTCTCACATTCCACTCATGCTCTTTTCTCTTAGGGACCTCTGTTTCTGCATTGTAAGATTAACTACTCTCCCATTTTTTGCTACAAAACTTCTACCTTTACAGTCATGACATGATAAAAATTACTAACTGTTGAATCATAAGATTCATATCCCTATCTATTTTCAACAGACTCCTCAAGACAAGATGAAAACTGTTCAGTGGGGATTATACCTTCTCCTACACACTCTGAAACTAAACTCTCTCTTGAAAACTTGTAAGCTAGTCATTCTGTGCCTTTATATTCCTCCCATTTTAGGAGGCCAATGTCTAAGTTGCTAGTCCTTATGAACCATGTATACAGAGAGGATAGGACTTATACCTGATGTGAAGACTCCTTCCCTTTCAGTAGGTATTTTGAGCTACTACGTGGTAGCATAGTGGTTACGAATCGGGCTGGGAACCGCAAGGTCAGCAGTTCGAAACTATCAGCTGTTCCACGGGAGAAATATGAGGCTTTCTGCTCCCAAAAAGATTTACAGCCTCAGAAACCCTGTACAGGGTCGATATGAATCAGAACCGACTCCACGGCACACAAAAACAAAAACAACAACATCCATAATATAGGTCAAGTTCAGCAAAATTGTAGCAATTTATAATTGTTTCCTTTATCAATTTTTTTTTTTTTTTTTTAATATTCGTCTAGTCTAGTCCTGATCATCATGCCATCGAATATAGGTTGAATGGGTACTATTTACAAGTTTGGGTGTTCTTGTGCATCTCCCCTCACTTCTATCAGCTGGATGCTTCACTCTCAGCTCTAGCCCTCTGTGGCAAGGCCAATGTCCTCGGGCTCAGGAGTCCTCAGGTCTCACCACACTTTGGAGCTACCAGCACTTCTTATCTTTCTCATCTCCATGTCAACAGGAGTCTATGGAATGGCAGTCCATATTTTCATTGTTCCCTTTTCCCCTCTTTCACTCAACAGTCATCCACCAGGGTTGCCAGCAAGCTTACATGCCTGCTTATGTCTTCCCTTTGAGTTTCAGTCTTAGAGGGGTGTTTCTCCTGAAGGGACATGATTGCACCAATATCTTTGCAGGGATTCTTTAAATTTGTATATTGTAAAAATATTGAATAATGAGCTTACATTAATGGATCTTCTAAGTGACATACAATGTTTGCAAGTGCTTATATCCATGGCATTTGTTGTTTTGTTAGGTGCCATCGAGTTGGTACCAACTCATAGAGACCCTATGTCTAACATAAAAGAATCACTGCCTGGTCCTGAACTAGCCTCACAATTTTTGCGACAATTAAACCCATTGATGCTGCGACTTTGCCAATTCATCTCTCTGGGGGTCTTCCTCTTTTTATCTAACCCATCACCTTACCAAACATGATATGCCTCTCCAGTGATTGGTCCTTTCTGACAATATGTCTGAACTATGAAAGATGGAGTCTGGCCATCCTGGCCTCCAGGGAGTACACTGGCTATATCTCTTCCCAACTGTTTATTTTTTTGACAGCCCATGACACTTTCAATATTCTCCTCTAACACCCAAACGCAAATGCATTAATTCATCTATGGTCTTCCATATTTACTGTCCAGCTTTTGCATGCCTGAGGTTATTAAAAAAACATGACTTGGTTAAGGAGCACCTTAGTCCTCAAGCTGACAATGTTGCTTTTCACCACTTTAAAAAGATCTTGTGCAGCAAATTTGCCTAATGGAACATATCATTTGATTTCTTAGCTGCTGCTTCCATGAGTGTTGATAGTGTTGATAGTGATCCAAGAAATATTAGGTCTTAACAATTTCAATCTTTTATACATTTAAAAAAATGTTGTTTATTGGTCTAGTGGTGAGGATTTTTTTTTTTTTTTCTTTACATTAAGATGCATTCCATACTGAAGGCTAGGGTATTTGACCTTCAGCAGTAAGTATTTTAAGTCCTCTTCACTTTCAGCAAGCAAGATTGAACCATCTGCATATTGCAAGTTGTTAATGATTCTTCCTCCAATCTTGATGCTACATTTTACGTCATATAATCCAGCCTCTCGGATTATTTCTCAATATACAGACTGAATAAATATGTGAAAGAATACAACCCTGTCTCACACCTTTCCTAAATTTAAACCATTCATTGTTCACATGTTCTGTTGGAACAACTACCTCTTTGTCTAAGCACAGGTTCATACTTAGTACAATTAAGTATTACGGAATACTCATACTTCACAATGTTGTGCATATTTTGTAATAATCCACACAATCAATGGCCTTTGCCTAGTCAATAAAGTACAGGTTAACATGCTTCTGGTATTCTCTGCTTTCATCCAAGAGCCACCTGACATCAGCAATAATACCCTCATTCCAAGTCCTCTTCTGAATTCGGCTTTAATCTCTGGAAGTTCTCTTTTAGTTTATGTTTGCAGCTGTTTCTGTATTACCTTTAGTAAAACTTTATTCGCATGGGCTATCGAAGATATTGTCTGATGATTCTTGCATTCCATTGGGTTGCCTCTTTTTGGAATGGTTCTCTTCCAATCAGTCGGCCAGATAGTTGTCTTCCAAATTTCTTGGCATAAATGAGTGAGTGCCTCCAGTGCCGTCTCACTCCAACACCATAACTCAAAGGCATCAATTCTTCTACTGTCTTCTTTATTAACTGTGCAGCTTTTGCAAACATATGTTTTTGTTGTTATTAAGTGCCGTCGAGTCGGATCCAATTCATAGCGACCCTGTACAGGGTTTCTGAGGCTGTAAATCTTTACGGGAGCAGAAAGCCTTATCTTTCTCCCATGGAGCGGCTGGTAGTTTCGAACTGCTGATGTTAAGGTTTGCAGCCTGATTCGTAACCACTATGCTGTAATAGATGTTACTAATCAGATGGGGTTAATATTCAGGCCGCAGGGATTAAATATGTTATCCCACACAGGTATTCTGTGGGTAGGCATTTGAAAATTTTTTCCACATAAGAAAAATATTCCTTTTCGCCCACATGTTGGGTTGCTTACCTTTGTTATGTCAGTGCATCAGGAGTTTGGAAGGGAGAGGGAGGAAAGATTAGTGATGTTGTAGTTATGCAGATGAGGTTGGTGGAATTACTAAGGCCAATCTCCATGAGGAGAGGTCCTGTGTAGTGTATGGTGGTTGTATTAGGATATGATTTAGGGACTGGACTGGTGGAAATGGTTGTGGCTGAGTACCTCAGGTCCCTATAGGGCAGAGAGTTTGGACAGGTACTATACTCTGATTCCACAAAACTGCTTGATGAGAGGTGTTTGTCCCAGATAGCAAGCAGAGTGCATAAAGGTCAAGACACTGGAACAATCTGTAGCTGTATGAGTGGTTGAGCATGTTTTGCCATTTTGGCAAGGTTGAGATAAAGAGTATAGAGAGCATACTGGGATGATGACAAGTCCCACTATGAAGAGCATATGAGGTTATTGAAAATACCATGGCTTGGTTCAGGTGCACCTTAGTCCTCAAGCTGAAATCTTTGTTCTTCAATACTTTAAAAAGGTCTTGTGCAGCAGATTTGCCTAATGCAATACGTCATTTGATCTCTTGACTGCTGCTTCCATGAGTGTTGATAGTTGATCCAAGAAGAATGAAGTCCTTGACAACTTCAATATTTTCTCCATTGATAAGAATGTTGTTTATTGGTCCAGTGGTGAGGATTTTGTTTTCTTTACATGGAGATACAATGCATACCAAAATGTGTGTTCTTTGGTCTTCATCAATAAGTATATTAAGTCCTCTTCACTTTCACTTTCAGCCAGCAAGTTTGTATCATCTGCATATTGTAAGTTGTTAATGAGTCTTCCTCCAATCCTGATGCCACATTTTTCTTCATAGAACCCAGCTTCTAGGATTATTTGTTCAGCATACAGGTTGAATAAGTATGGTGAAACAATATAAACTTGTCAAAAACCTTTCTTATTTTTAAACCATTCAGTGTTCTCATGTTCTGTTAGAACAACTGCCTTTTGGTACAGGTACAGATTCCTCATGAGCACAATTAAGTGTTCCAGAATACCCATATTCTGCAATGTTGTCCATACCTTGCCATGATCCACACAATGGAAAGCCTTTGCTTAGTCAAAAAAGTACAGGTAAACATCTTCCTGATATTCTCTGCTTTCAGCCAAGATCCATCAGACATCAGCATACCCCTCGTTCTATGGCCTCTTCTGAATTCGGCTTGAACCTCTGGAAGTTCACTGTCAATGTAGGATTGTAGCCTTTTCTGTATTACCTTTAGCAAAACTTTACTTGCATGGGATATCAAAGAGATTGTCTGATAATTTCCGCATTCTGTTGGATCACCTCTCGTTGAAATGGGCACAAATATGGATCTCTTCCAACCAGTCGGACAGATAGTTGTCTTCCAAATTTCTTGGCAGCAGAGCTGAGTGAGTGCCTCTTCAAGATAAACTCCAAGATTCACTGAAGGCATTGGCAAAAACAATACCAAATGAGATGTTTCAACAAGGAAACACAGCACTGAAAGCCTTTACTCCTTTAATCCAACAAATTGGGAAGGCAGTTACTTGGCCAAATGATTGGAAAAGATCCATATATATGCCTATTCCAAAGAAAAATAACCCAATGTAATATAGAAATGATTGAACAATATCATTAATAGTGCATGCAAGTGAAACTATAATGAAGATAATTTAAAATTTGTGGCTGCAGTAGATTGATGGGGAACTGTCAGAAATTCAATCTAAATTTGTAAGAATATGTGCAAGAAGGGATATCATTGATGATTTTAGCTGGATCTTGTTTGAAAAAAGATAATGCCAGAAAGATGCATATCTGTGATCTATTGACTATAAAAAGACATTTGATTGAATTGATCTTAACAAACTCTGGATAACTTTGTGGATGATGGGAATTTCAGAACACTTAATTGTCAACCATTCAAAAGAACGATGGTCTGGTACATTTTTGTGATTTAAAAATCATGAAAGTATTTTTGTTTGCATGAAGCACCTCCACTGGGTGGCAGTCCGAGAGAGAGAGAGTCAATGTCGGTGCAGATGATGCCAACTGTCACCATGCTGTCATCACCGCTGCAGGTGTCAGTAGTGTGCTCGAATAATGAGAACCAGAGGATGGAGACACACAACATCCTCAGCACACGAGAATTCAGTGTGCGATCCGTCTGGACAGGGACTCACGTGAAGTTCCTGGGACCAGCTCCAGACAAAACCACATATAATCAGATGTACAATGATCTTCTTAGGAAAGACAAAGAACTCTACACACAGAATGGCATCTCACGTATGTTGGAGAGAAATAAAAGAATCAAGCCCTGGCCAGAAAGTTTCCAGAACTGCAAAGACCTATTTGATCTGATCTTCATGTTCAAGGAGCTTGGTGGTAGAAGTTCTGAATTCCCAGGGGGTAGGAGCTCTGGTAGCGTAGTGGTTACGAATCGGGCTGCGAACCTTAAGGTCAGCGGTTCGAAACTACCAGCCGCTCCGCGGGAGAAAGATGAGGCTTTCTACTCCCTAAAGATTTACACCCTTGGAAACCCTGTACAGGGTCGCTATGGGTCAGAATCGACTCGACGGCACTTAACAACAACAACAAGAAGGAGACCTGTCAGCCAGTTCATGTCATCAACTTGGACATCCAGGACAACCAAGAGGGGAAATCCTCATCTGAGAGCTGTGTCAGTGTATCCAGCACATGGAGGACATGGTGAATGAAATCTACAAACTGCTGCAGGAGTTCGAGGAGAAGAGAAGCTGGACCTTCTTGCACACTGCCTGCTTCTACTGATGGTGCTATGGACCCTGCCTCAGACTCCCTTGGACTCCTGCCACCAGAGAGCGTCTATGTAGCTTGACCTCTGCTCACAATCTGCTTTCACTGACGTGACTCCATGGAGCCCACCACCTGGGCGCTTTCTGTGTACATATTTTTTCCTTTTTTGTGAATTTTGCTTTTAGTTTTTGATATTTTGTGGTGCGCAATTCAGCATCGTTGAGTTGGTTCTGACTCATAGAGACCTTGTATAGGGTTTTTGAGGGACGACTAGTGTATTTGAACTTCCGACTTGTGGTTCAAACTAAACTTGAGGTCGGATGTTTTTCCTACTGGGTTAAGCCAGGATTCCAAATACATTGTACATAAGAAATGAGAAGATACAGTAAATGCCATATTAAAAACAATCAAGTTTTTTCTATCCTACTTGTTCCTTGTTCCTGAGTGGGATATTGATTATACACATTTTTTTTTTTTTCCCTTTAACCAAAAAAAAAAAAAAAAGTGGTTTATAGGACTTTTCCCAGAAGTGTACATGTCTTTTGTAGTGCAAGCATTTCTTTATCTCTCTCTCACTGGCTGAACTGTACAAGTACCCAAATTAAGCAATGGACTGTGTGTTCTCAAAACTAAATAAATATATAGAAAAAGGGTGCATAACAGTGTCCTTTCATTACACTTAGTCAGTCTCTATGCTGAGCAAATAATCAGAGAAATTGGAATCTATGAAGAAAAATGGGGAATCAGAATCAAAGAAAGATTCATTAACAGGCTGTTATAGGCACAACCCACAACCTTGGCATCTGATAGTCAGGATGACTTGTAGCACTAACTGATGAAGATAAAAACTTTCAGCCTTCAATATGGATCATAACTCAGTATAAATTAAACAAAAAATCCTCACAATTGAACCAGTAAACTACATCATGCCAAACAGAGAATGGATTGACGTTGTTAAGAATTTCATTTCAATTGAATTTACAAGTGGTGCTTATGAAAGCAGTCAAGAAATGAAATGACATATTGCATTGGGCCAATATTCTGCAAAAGACCTTGCTAAAGTATTAAAAATAAAGATGTCATTTTAAGACTCAGGTGCACCTGCCTCAAGCCAAGGTATATTTAATCCCCTCTTATGCATGCAAAAGCTGGATGATGAATAAAGAAGATAGAAGAATAATTTTGAATCAGACAATCATTTGATTTACTATGATTTGAATTATGTTTTGGCAAAGTATATTGACTATATGATGAACTTCCAGAAGAATGAACAAGTCCATCTTAGAAGGATGTTAACAAATCCATCTTAGAATGCTGTTAACAAATGACAATGGTGAGACATTGCCTCAGGAGAGACTAGTTCCTGGAGAAAGATATTATTCTAGGTAAAGTAGAAGGTCAGGAAAAAAGAAGAAGATGCCCAAGTATAGGAATCGAAAAAATGACTACCACAATAGACGTAAATATATCAACAATTTTGAGGATGACTCAGGACCAGTCAGTATTTCATTCTGGTTTACACTGGGTCACTGTGAGCCAGAACTGACTTGATGGCATTTTACAATAACAACAAGAAATTTTATTATAACATAGGCTATTCGTTTCAAAGCAGACAATGGTATCTCTTAAACAACAACATTTTTAACATTCAGTAATTTCAATGGACACCAAATATCTGTTGGTTTGTCATATTGTGGTAGCTTGGCTATTCCTGTGATATGTGAAGCTATGCAATCAGTATTTCAAAGGAATAGCAGGCCACATGTGAAAAAATAACCACTGAAAACCTTATGAAAGCAGTAGAACATTGTCTAATATAATGTCCGAAGATGAGACCCCCCCAGGTTGGAACATTTCCAAAATATGACTGAGGAAGCTCTATCTCCTAGAATTGGTTTTTATCATGTTTCTGGGGCAATATTTGTGGCACTTTAATTTGCTGATGTGTTGTTACTCAAAATGAGAAGAAACAACTGCAAACATGCATTAATAATTAGAATATGGAATATATCATAAGCCTATAAATATTTAAAATTGTTTAAAATGAAATGGGTTGAATGAAGATGAATATCTTCGGCATTGTTGTTGTTGTTAAGTGATGCTGAGTCGATTCCAATTCACAATAACCCTGTATAGGGCTTCTGAGTAGAAGCCGGTGAATTTGAACTGCCCACCTTACAGTTAAAACTGACCTTGAGGTCTAGTGCTTATCCTCAGCACCACTCCAGGACTCCATCTTATACATTGGTGAACTGAAATAGATTGTTGTTGACCATTTTGAATCAATCATTTGACCTACGATACTGAGAATAACAAATTGGCCTGTAATGACATCATACTGATGGCTAGAAAGAACATTTCAAGATCTGTCTTAACCTACAGCACTTTCAGTGATAGAATGATATTCATATGCCTACAAAGAAACCAATTAATATGACTATTTTTCAAATTCACACACCAACACTTGATGCCAAAGATGAGGAAAGTATAGATCTTTGCCAACTTCTCTGATCTTAAATGGATCAAACAAATATGTATAATTACTCGTGATTGGAATGCAAAATTTGAAAGCAAAGCAGAAGGATCCATAGTCTGAAAATAGGCATCGGTGAACTAAACAACTCAGGGGATGACATAATAGAATTGTGTAAGACCAGTGACAAGTTATTTAAATACTTGTTTTTAAGAACATAAACAGCAACTATGTACCTTGTTAGATCAAATACAAAGAAATCAAACTGATTGCATCTGTGGAAAGTAAAAATGGAGAAATTCAACATCATCTTTATGCCAGGGGCTGACTGCAAAGCAGACCATCAATTGTACATGTGCAAGTTCAGGTTGAAATTGAAGAAAATTGAAACAAGTCCATGGGATCCAAGATATGAGATTCAATATATTCCTCAAGTATTTAGAAATATTTCTGAACAGTTTTGACACAATGAAAATGAGTGACAACAGACCAGAGGATGATATCAGGAACATTATACATGAAGAAATCAAAGGTCCTGAAAAAATAGAAAGAAAGAAAATAATAAAATGGATATCAGAAGAGACTCTGAAACTTCTCAAATGTACTATAGTTAAAGTGATTATAAGAATGATGAAGTACAAGAGCTGAACAGATAACTTCAAAGAGAAGCTAGAGGAGACAAAACAAAGTAATGAAATATTTAAAAATCTGGAGTTAGAGAACCAAAACTGAAGAATATACTCATGGGATTCTAAAAGTTGAAAGAATTGAAAAAATTCAATCCTGGAGTCGTAACAATGAAAGTTGTTGTTGTTGTTAAGTACCGGGGTGTCGGTTCCGACTCATAGTGACACTGCACAAGATTTCCAAGGCTGTAAATCTTTATGGGAGCAGAACGCCTTATCTTTCTCCTCTGAACAGCTGGTTATTTAGAACTGCTGACCTTGAGATTGTCAGCCCAACTCGTAACCATTGTGCTACCAGAACTCCTTATAATGAGGGTGAAACAGGATTATTGAGAATCTAAGAGCAGCAGAAAAGGTTTAGCCTGTCCAAAGTAATGAGGGTGAAACAGGGTTATTGAGAAACTAAGGGCAGCAGGAAAGGTTTAGCCTGTCCAAAGTAAAATAAAATCTGAATAGCTATTGTAACATAAAAGCTATAATTACTACATAATTTCAACACTAGCTACCCTTCATAATCAAATATTCCCAACTATGCCCTATCTACTCTAGCTACCTTCCCTAAATACCAGCCATAATCAATTACTACTCCATAGTTAATCTCTTACTTCTTTTTCATTGTTAACTAACCCCAACTCTGAGGACTATTACAGGAATGAATTAAAACAGCCTTACATATCTTTGAAAACCATCACTGGAAAAATTAATAGTTCCTGCTAGAGACAATATGTCCAGGCAGAAATAAGCAGAGCAACAAGAAACTCCCAGAATTTATGGGACTTCAACTCCATGCCCAATATCTCAGTAAATCTTACTTGCCCTTTTTCCTCAGGGAGGCAGACCTGTGAAATTGCAGCTCCTTGTCCACATAATACTGATACTCAGTAAATAGTGTACTCTTTGTTCTGAGCTCTGCTTCTGTGTATTGGCTGTCTCTGTAGCAGGCAATTAAAAAAAAAAAAAAAAAAATGTGGTTACAACCCAAGCAATCTAAAGTGGGAGTTTTTCCTTATGTGATGAGCAGTGGCATGACACTCCCAGACCTCTTCCACTTTTAGAGCACAGTTGAGCAAGGTAGGGTAGTTGGTGAACTGCCTAGGGTAGTCTATAACCCACTTGATATTCCACTCATGGGCTGTAGCCAGAGGCCATATTTGAAAGCCTAACATTTCTAGATGAAAATATGTCTTAGATGATCAACCTCGTGAGTAAGATTGCATAGAGTATGGACTACATAAGATATTAGAAAGGCAGACCTAGAACTTAGTTTCTGCTTTTTAAAAGTGAAGTGTTGCGTATCTGTAAGAGAAGGAGGTGCATGCATGCATGCATGCGTGTGTGTGTGTGTGTGTGTGTGTGTGTGTGTGTGTGAATGTGAATGAATGGTGGGTTGTGGTCTTAGGAAGTGAGCAGGGGGTTGAACAGGACTCACACACCCTACCCCTTCCTTTATTCCTATATACATGGGAACCTGCTTCAACTCTTAAGGTCTCTCACCCTTGTACCCTGCAGGGGTCTATTTTTTTTTACTAGAGAGCAACTAAGCTCCAAACAGGACAGTACCCATAGAGGGAGGTCCCACCAGGGCTGGACAAAGATGACCAATCACAAGAGATGATATTAGTATATTCACCCATTTTCAACTTCTCAGTTGTATTACTGGGAATTAGTCAACCCTGACTACCATAGTGATCCTAATCAAATAGCTTAACAGAATGTTTTCTATCCACCATACACCTGGGCAAACATACAATCTTTCTTAACCACTTCATTCACTTTTGAAAAGCAGTCGAGGGCACTTGAGCAGGCCAGGAAAGAAGCAGATAGACTCCACAATCTAGACCCTAATAACTACATTTACCTGCCACTGCAGAAGCTATTCCCATCACAGAGTCATTGTTGTTGTTAAGTGCTGTTGAGTCAGGTCCAACTCAACTCACAGCAACCCTGTATAGGGTGTCCAAGGAGTGGCTGAAAAGTTTAAACCACAGACCTCATGGTTCAAACCAACTTTATAGTCCAGTGTCTATGCTACAGTGCCATACCAGGACTCAAGAATACATTATAGTACAGCTGAAAAGAGCGACTCCATAACCTAAAATCCTACAAAAATATGAGAGAAGTTGTGCAGAGATAGACAGTACCCTTCCACCTTCTTTGAATGCATTACTGAATCCTTCCATCAGTATATTGACACTAACCAAAAGTCCCCAATAATACCAGATCAGTCAACATGACTTGGTATCTCAAAGTGCACTTGACATAGGGAACAGTTGCATAAACTTGAAGAAGGTTTAGCGAAGCCAGTTGGTTGATTATTGTTGTTGCTGTTGTTAGTTGCCATTTAGTCAGAACTGACTTGGCAACACTTAGCACAACAGAATGAAACATGGCCCTATCCTGGACCAACGTCACAACCATTGCTACTCCTGAGCCCATTGCTGCTGCCACTGTGCCAATCCATCCCACTGGGGGTCTTTTTATTTCTCTCCTACCCTCCACTTTAGCAAATATGATATCCTTTTCCAGTTACTGGTCCCTCCTGACAATACATCCAAAGTATGAGAGACAAAGTCTGGCCACCCTAGCTTTCAAGGAGCACTCTGGCTGCACTTCTTCTAACACAGGTTGGTTTGTTCTTTTGGCAGTTCATGGTACTGTCAATAATCTCCTTCATCACCATAATTTAAATGCATCAATTATTTTATGGTCTTCCTTATACATTGTCCAACTTTTGCATGCATATGAGGTTATTGGAAATAACCTTGGATCAGGCATACTGTAGTCCTCAAACTGACATCTTTGTTGTTCAACAGTTTAACGAGGTCTTAAGCAGCAAATTTGTCAATGCAATATATCATTTGATTTCTATACTGCTGCTTCCATGAGTGCTTATGGTGGACCCAAGCAAAATGAAGTCTTTGATAACTTGGTTTTCAAAGTCAATGAAATCTTTGACAAGCATTGTTGAAAGTTGCTTTTAAAGTGCTTAACAGCTATGAGGAAGCAGCTGACCAATTATAGAAGCAAAAGATTAAACAACAAGCCACCCTTTCAGCATCTGCTCTTGTCCCTGCAGAACCAGCAAGGTCTAGGACAGGGACAGAGGCTAAGAGTGTGGCCCCTAAATGCTGCCCCAAGATAGCTTCCTCTAGGGCAACGTCTCTGCCAATTAAGTCCCAGTGTGCAAACTGTGGCAGAAGGGGCAATGTAAGATGGCATGCTCAGAGTTGGGCCCAATCTGGGGAGGACCACCCCAGTTTAAAACACTGTCCCCAAAAGATTGAGAGCTTAGGCCTCTGCTCTCCAACCCAGAGACCTCCAGAAATGTAGGATGAAGTGAATTGGGTTAAGAATCATATTCAGGGTCCAGAGACATCTACTACATCCTGGTGTGGAGATTTGAGATAAACACTGGACTACAAACCAATAGTAACTCCTTGAAAACCTTATACAGGGTCTATACTTTAAGGTGGGATGTCGTCCCATTGATTTATCTTGGGTACAGGATACAAAAATTTAGTTTTGAACCCATCAGAATCCCTCTTGAGTCATTGAATATTACCATTGGATACTTGACAGTGTCGGGACAAACCTCTATGCGTTTATTTCTTGTTACAAACACCCACTTCCTTGTCCTGCAAGCTAAAGATTCTCTCATCCTCCAAATTTGAGATACTCTAGTTCTGGTGTGGCACTGTAGGGTAATGTGCTGGACTGCAAAGTCAATAGTGACCTTATGTACAACACAACAAAACACTACTTGGTCCTTTCCCAACTTTGCAGTTGTTGCTACACTTGAGATCATTGGTGCTGCCACTGTGCCTATCCATCTCATTGGGAGATTTCCTTTTTCGCTGATTCTCCACTTTACCTAGCAAGATGTCCTTTTCCAGGGACTGTGTTTTCCTGATAATATGTCCAAAGTATGCAAGAGGAGTCTGGCCATCCTAACTTCTAAGGAGCATTTTGATTTTACTTCTTCCAACACAGATTTGTTCTTTTAGTGGTCCATGGTACTTTAATTATTCTTCAACACCATAACTCAAATGTATTAGTTCTTCTATGGTTTTCCTTATTCATTGTCCACATTTCACATTCATATGACTTTATTGAAAATACCATGGCTTGGGTAAGGCACACCTTAGTCCTCAAATTGACATCTTTGTTTTTCAACACTTTAAAGGAGACCTTGCACAGCAGGTTTACCTAATGAATATGTTTGAATTCTTGATTGCTACAACCATGAGTGTTGATAGTTGATCCAAGCAAGATGATGTCTTTGAGGACTTCAATATGTTCTCCATTGTTCATAATGTTATTTACTGGTCCACTGGTTAGGATTTTTGTTTTCTTTACAATGAAGTGCAACCCATCCTGAAGGCTGTGGTCTTTGATCTTCATCAGCAAGTTTTTTAAAGTTCTCTTTGCTTTCATCAAGCAAGGCTGTATCATCTGTATATTGCAGATTATTAATGGGTCTTCCTACAACTCATTAATTAATAAAAAAGTGATGCCACATTTTTCTTCATATAATCCAGCTTCTCTGATTATTTGCTCAGCATACGGACTGGGTAAGTGTGATGAAAGAATACAACCTTGGCATTCAACTTTCCTAATTTTAAACTATTCTGTGTTCTCTTGTTATGTTGGAACAAATGCCTCTTAGTCTATGTACAGGTTCCTCACAAGCACAGTTAATTACCCCAGAATACTTGTTCTCTGCGATGTTATCCATAGTTTCTCATAATCCACACAATTGAAAGCCTTCATGTAGACAATTAAAGCACAATTAAATATCTTTCTGATATTCTCTGCTTTTAACCAAGATCCAGCTGAGGTCAGCAATGATATCCCTCATTCCATGTCCTTCTCTGTCTCTGATTTGAACCTCTGGCAGTTCCCTGTCAGTGTTGTATTACATCCATTTTTCAATTATCTTTAACAAAATTTTACTTGCATGTACTATTAATTAAATATTGTAAGATGTAAAATAAAGATGGAGATAACTTGGAGAAAGAGAATTAAAATCTGTGTTATTGCAGTGCAAGTGTCACCAAATATCCCAGACAGCTAGAATTGGTGTTCTAATGGACTAGCTATGATGTCACAAGTATTGAAAGGGAAAAACAAAACAAAACAAAAAACTGATTGTCTCCCACAGTCAGGTGCAACCCTAAGTTCTTGAATGCCCCTAACTTCGGTTTTGTTCAGCAGCCTCTCTGGTACCCCGCACATACTCAGTTGGTTCAATATACTTTATTCCCAATGTCTTTCTTTTGGCCCTCATCCAATGGGTTAC
Source organism: Chrysochloris asiatica (assembly GCF_000296735.1). Classification (NCBI taxonomy): domain Eukaryota; kingdom Metazoa; phylum Chordata; class Mammalia; order Afrosoricida; family Chrysochloridae; genus Chrysochloris; species Chrysochloris asiatica. The sequence continues at coordinate 5,384,230 of NW_006408671.1, forward strand.
TCCTTCAGGATAGGAAGTGCCACATAAATATCTACAAATTAATAGTCATAGGAAACTCTACTAATACTTTATTTTCATGCTGTAGTCAGTTTCTGCAGAGACTGTAGTTAATTTCTATGAATTTCAGCATCCAAGACACGCCCAATAAAAATATGTCCTTACATACACCCCCAAGATATACGTTTTTGTGATGTGGAAAGCCATACTCTAATAGCCCAGAGGTCTGTTTATACTTGATAAATCCATTGTGTCAATACATCTAGGTGGTCTTCCTCTTTTTTACTGACCCTCCATTTTACCAAGGATGATGCCCTTATTCAGGAATTACTCCCTCTTGAAAACATATCTAAAGTTTGTGAGACAAAGTCTTGCCATCCTGACTTCTCAGGAGTATTCTGTCTGTATTTTTTTTTAACACTGATTTCATTTTTCTTCTGGCAGCCATGGTATTTCAAATATTCTCCTCAAACACCATAATTCAAATGAATGACTTCTTCTACCATCTTCCTTATTCATTATCCAACGTTCATATACAAATGAGGATATTGACCATGCCATGGCTTGGGTCAGGCACACCTTAATCCTCAAATGGATATCTTTGCTTTTGAACACTTTTAAGAGGTCATGTGCAGCATATTTGAATAAGGCTATCATCATTTGACTTCTTGAGTGTCCATGGGTGTTGATTGTGGACCCAAGCAAAATGAGCTCTGAAAATTCCAAACATTTCTTCTCTTATCATGTTGTTATTTTTTTGGTTCAGTTGTGCGGATTTTTTTTAGTTTTTTTTTTTTTTTTTTTTTTTACATTGAAGTGCAATTTATACTGAAAGATATAGTTTTTTATCTTCACCAGTAAACATTTTAAGTCCTCTTATTTTCCAGCAAGTTAGCATGTGCCATCTGCATATCACAAGGTGTTAATGATTCTCCCTACAATTGTGAAGTCATGCTCTTCTTCATGTATACAGCTTCTTGGATTATTTGCTCAACATACAGATTGAATAAGTCTGGTGAAAGGATACAACCCTGGCACACACATTTCCTGATTTTAAACTATTCACTATCCTCTTCTTTAGTCTAATGACTTCCTCTTAGTCTATGTACAGGCTCCTCATGAGCACAGTTCAGTGTTCTGGAGCACCCCTTATTCAAAATGTTATCGGTAGCATGTCATAATCTATAGAGTTGAAAGCCTTGCATAGACAATAATGCATGAGTAAACATTCTTCTAGTATTCTCTATTTTCATCAAGAACCATTTGACATTAACAATGATATCCGTCTTCTGAATCCAGCTTGAATATCTGACAGTTCACTGTTGATGTACTGTTGCTGCTGCTTTTGAATTATATTCAGCAAAATTTTGCTTGCATGTAATGTTAATGATATTGTTTGATGATTTCCACATTCTGTTGGGTTACCACTCATTGGAATGGGAACAAATACTGTTTTAATATTACTATAGAAATTGTAATACTGCAGGTTTGTTTACTCATCCCTGGTACGGTTAAAATAATGGTTTGAGGAGGAGCTAGTACTTTCAGGGTGGGTGAATTTTTCACCCTGCTAGAGTATCTCTCTATTTCAGTAGAAAGATATTTGCCAGCAAATCGAGTATGTTGTTGTTGTTGTTGTTATGTGCTGTGGAGTCGGTTCTGACTCAAAATGACCCTGTACAGGGTTTTGGAGGCTTCAAATCTTTACAGGAGCAGAAAGCCTCATCTTTCTCCCACGGAAGAGCTGGTAGTTTCAAATTGCTGACCATGAGATTAGCAACCCGATTTGTAACCACTATGCTACCAGAGCTCATAGTGTCTTCAATTTTAATAATCCTGGTTTTCCCCCTGATTATGCAAAATTACATTAGATTTTCTCACCACACAGTGCCCCTGTCCAGGAAGAAACAGCCAGAGTGAAGCAATGCCTCATTTCCTTAGATTGAGAAACAAACAAATGGGGTGAATAAAAATGGGTTATTGAGAAACTAAGAAGAGTGAGAAAGTTTCAGCCTAGCCAAAGTAAAATGAAACCTGCACAGCTATTACTGCATAACACCTCTAGTTACAACATAATTCCCTCCCTATCTATTGTCATAATTAGTAATTTTCAACTATGCTCCATCATCCCTAGCTATCTTCCCTAACTATCTGCCATAATCAATTACTATTGCATAGTCTCAGTTCTTTTCAATTGATAGCTAACCCTACTCGGAGGGGAAAAAAATCATGCATATCTTGTTTAAAAACCACTGATAATCACCCCTGGAAAAAGTGAAAAGTACCTGTAAGAGGTGACATGTCTGAAAGGTTAGCATGCCTAGCAATAAATAGACCAATAAGGAAATTCCTGAAATCCCTTGTACTCATAACCCATGCCTATGATTCCTATAAGTCCTCCTTCCCATTTCTTACAAGGTAGGCAGATTTAGGAGATTCCTGTTACCTGTCTTCATCAGTATCAGTACTCAATGAACTCTTTGCTATTTGCTCTGAGCCCTGTCTCTGTATATTGACCGTCTCTGCAATAAAAATATCCTTTTTTTTTTTTTTTTTTGCTACATGGGCAAAATATTGAATGGCACTGGAAGCATCAAAAGAAGATGGAAGCAACACACAGAATCATTGAATCATAAAAAAAAAATGTGTTTTATATTCAGTCATTACAGAAGATAGTATATGATAAAGAAACAATGGTACTTAAGCAAGAAATCTAAGTTACAATTAAAGCATTAGCGAAAACCAAGGCTTCAGGAATTGACAAAATACCTACTGTAATGATTGAATAAATGGATGCAGTGCTGGAGGTGATCACTCACCTTCTCCGAGAAATTTGGAAGACAGTTTCTTGACCTACAAGGAGAGATCCATGTTCTTGTCCATTCCAAAAATAGGTTACCCTACAAAATGAGAAAGTAATCTAAGAATATCATTAATATCACATGTAAGTAAAATTTTGCTGAAGACAATTAAAAAATGGTTGTAGCAGTACATCAACATACAGCTGCCAGAAATTCCAGCCAGGTTCAGAAGAGGATGTAGAATGAGTGATACCATCTCCAATGTTAAATGGATCCTGGCTAAAAGCAGAGGATACTGGAAAGGTGTTTATTTGTGATTTATTAATTATGCAAAGGCATTCAAATGTGTGGCTCATATCAAACTACAGCTAATATTACAAATTATGGGGATTATACAACAGTTGATTGTGCACATGCATAACCTGTACATAGTCCAAGAGAAAGACTGCAGTAATATAAATGACACCAATAATCCCTCCTACAACACTCTCTGCTCCTGTATTGGGTTCTATAATCCATTGCAATGGCTAAACAGAACACAGTGTCTACAGTGCCACAGCAGGACTCCAGTACAGTATGGTGGTGGTAGGTGTGTGCCACCAAGTCGGTTCTGACTCATGTGATCCTTTATAGCAGGGGTTGTTGTTATAGCTGTCATTGATGTGGTGGTTGTGGTGGTGATACCATTGAGTCAGTTCTGACTCATAGCGACCCGTATAGAGTTTCTGAGTAGTGACTGCAGGATAAGCACTGGACTTCTAACTGCACAGTCAGTGTTTCAAACCCACCAGTTGCTTCTTAAAACTCTATATAGGTTCTGAGTCAGAACCAAATTGACTGCATGTAGCAACAACTAGTGATATTGAACTAGGGGGTCTTGATTTAATGCTTTAGGGTAAGCACTGGACTGCTAACTGAAAGGTTGGTGGTTCAGACCCACCAGCTACTCATCAAAAACCCTGCTCCCTCAGTGTAATGGCTCTGGTAGCTAGTAGTTACGAATCGAGCTGCTAATCTCACTGTCAACGTTCGAAACTACCAGCTGTTTCATGGGAGAAAGATGAGGCTTTCTGCTCCCATAAAGATTTACAACCTAGGAAACCCTATGCTGGGTCACTATGAGTCGGAACCTACTCCTCTGATTCCTGGTAGGTTGCTGTGGGTTAATAAGGTAGACTGCAAAGTCAATTTGAACCTCAAGGTCCATGGTTCAAGCACGGAAACCTTTTGCAGGGTAGCTATGGGTCAGAAGCAACTCGAAGGCACTTTGCAACAACAACATGATGCCTGAAATCCAGGTGTGGCACTGTGGGATAATACAATAAATCACAAGTTCAGGTTGAACTGCAATCTCGGTAGTTCAAACTCACCAGCCATTCCTCCGAAACCCTATACAGGGTTGCTATAGGGCTGGAACTGGCTTAATTGCACTTAACAATAGCAACAATGTGATATTTAGAGTGGTTTCCTTGGCATAGCCAGACCAAATGATTTCAAGGATTTTATAGATGTTCCCCAACCTTGCTTTACAGTTTCAGAGGCTATATATCTTTCCAGGAGCAGAAATCTTCATCTTTCTCTCTCAGAACAACTGGTAGATTTAGACTGCTGACCTTGAAGTTAGCAGCCCAGCTCATAATCCACTACACTATTAGGACACCTTCCTGTAAAAGTGTCAGTGAATAGAAGGAAGAACCTTAGGTAGATTAACACGTTGTTGTTGTTACGTTGTTGTTGTTAAGTGCCATTAAGTCAATTCCAACCCATAGCGACCCTGATTAGGGTTTCTGAGGATTAACATAGTAGCTGCAAAATTAAGTTCAAGAATAGGGATGATTGCAAGGATGTGCACGACCTGACAATGTTTCATTTTGTTGTCCATTGGGTCACTGTGAATCATAACTGACTTGATGGCACCTAAAAACAACAACAAAACTTATGACTGACCACATACTCATCCATGCAAAGAATGTTTACAGTGTTACTGGATGACATGATAACTTTATTTTTATAAAAGATAAACACATTCAGTAGTTACTGTAGACTTAAGAACATACATTTAGTGCACAGACAGTATTGTTACTATGTTTTCACCTGGGACAGCATCATATACTGGAAGAGGAAATGCTGTATTGGCTTCAACTCCCACTGGATTATGCCATTTCTAGAGCAACATGAATTCTTTTTCTTTTTAACTTATATAATATACTATATTATGTAAGTATGTTGTGAGAGAACAAAACAGCTATGCATTCTTTCAGTTACTGAATCTCTCTCTTTAAATTGTGACCTTTAAACATCGATTGTTCCTCTACTATGCTTGCCTATTTTACTCCTTCTGTCAGACTTATTTAATTTCCACTTAATCAGCAAAGCATTCTTTAAATGACCTCTCTGATCTTTTCATGACCTCCCTTATTTTATGTGAGTCTCAAGGAAGCTCACAGAACTGTGGGTGGGTCACATCTTTCTACTATGGAAATATAATTTCACATTTATATACTTGATTGGCTATGAGCCAGCCTCCAGTTCCACTTACCTGTAAGTTACATAAGGACAGAGTCCTTAACTTATTTATCATTATTAATAATATTCTTATCATTAAACATTTCAATTTTAGCCAAGGTAAGTTTATTCTATGAATCTAAAATCTGTTTTCTAACAGCTTGTTCCACCTTGTGGAGTTATATAATCTCTGTTCTTTGCTATGCACTTAATAGCTGTGTTAATTTTAGTAATATATGTAATATTGCTGAGCTTCCATTTATTCTTTTATTAGCACTGCTACAATGAGAATTATTAAAAACCTTCCTAGGTGCCTTTGTAAAAAGAATATGATAATATTTTATTTTAATGATAAAATAATGCACATGAACTGCTCACCATAGTGCCTTAAACATAGTATTCAGTAAGGGTTACATTTTTTGTTTTGTTTTTAATGGTGTTAATACTTTACATGGTTGCTATGAGAATTAAATTATGTAGTATCTTTTATAGAATTTATGCTACACCTCGAAGTTTCTTCTCATATAATATTGTTTTGTGAAGGAATTGACTCAATGGCTAAGAGCTTGGTTTTTAGTAGGTTCCCACGACATGAAAATTATTGTAGCTTTCATTGTAGGATATATAAGCAGTCTTCATTTTAGAGAGAAACTTATTTTTTGGAGAGGCTATCAGACAGAAAATTATAGCTTTGCTATTATCAACAATTAGTAAAATAAATGGTCGATGAAAATAAGGAAGTTGTTCTTAAGTGCCGTCTAGTCTATTCCAATCTTGTGTAGGGTTTTCAAGGAGCAACTGGTGGGTTTGAATTGCTGACCTTGTTGTTAGTAAGTAGTCTGGTTCTTATCTTAGTGCATCACAACAGGTGTCCAATCAGCAATGATGTATAGTTATACTAGCATTAATTATAATAAGGAAGCTATGTTTATTGCTTATCTGCTAGGTGCCTTAGACTCTCTAAAGTTACTCTGTTGTTGAGTGCCATTGATTAGTTCCTACTCACAGCTATTCTGTAGGTCATTTCCAAGAAATGCCTAGTGAGTTTGAACCACCATCCTGTAGTTGGCAGTCCAGTGCTTATCCAGCAAATCCACAACAGAACTCCCAATGTTGCACTTGTTGTTAAGTGCCATAGATGGAAAGAGACCATAGAGTTCCTGAAGCACATCAGGTGAGTTTTGATCTTGATCTTGCAGTCCAGTGCTTGTCCTACAGCATGACACCAGAAATCCAAAATTATCCTTGTTGTCGGTAAGTGCTGTTGAGTAGGTTCAGAGTCATAGTAATGCTTAGAGGGTTTCTGAGGAGCAGCTGGTGAGTTTGAACTGCTGACTTTGTGGATTATAGTCCAGTGTTGATCCTACAGCAGCACACAAGGAGTCAAAATTTATCCTTGTTGTTATTGTTATTTATCATCAAGTCAGATCCAACTCATAGTGACTCTGTATAGAGTTTCCAAAGAGTGGCAGTTGAGTTTGAACCACCAGTCTCATGTTCTTGTAAATGCTGGGAAATAGTATCGCACAAATCACTCAGATTTTGGCATTACTTAGAGTAGGGTTTGAGCCCAAAGATTGCTATTTAATAACATTGTATGCTTGTAATATATTGTTTTACATGTCTAAGATTGTGTTTCTTCCTTAGTAAAATGTAACAATAATAGCAAGTATTTTATTATGTAGCTATGAAGTATAAATAAGACCATGCACATTTCATTTTTAATATACAATGAGGTTTCAAATCTTCCTGCAAAACTGAAATACAAAGATAACAGATTTTTTCCACATTTCTTTAATGTTATCATATAATGCTTGATCCATTTGATATTGGTACTGGTGTTATTCTTTTTATTATATTAACTCTTATGCTACAGCCTTCTGAAGTATTATGCCACTCAACCTATTTCACCATATTCAACATACTTTCTGTCACATAAATCTTACTTAGAAAGCATCTCTACCCCAAAAGCTACTAGACCTCATTGGAATATTCAATAAAGTGGCAGGATATAAGCTCAACATACAAAAATCAGTTGGAGTCCTCTATACCAAAAACAACAGCACTGAAAAGGATATTAGGAAAGCAATACCATTTACAATAGCCACCCAAAGGATGAAATATCTAGGAATAAATGTAACCAGAGAAACAAAGGATTATACAAAGAAAACTACAAAACACTACTGCAAGAAAACAAAAGAGACCTACAAAAATGGAAGAATATACCATGCTCCAAGATAGGAAGACTTAACATTGGAAAATGTCAATACTGCCCAAAGCAATTTACACATATAATGAAATCCCAATCCAGATTCCAGCGACATTATTCAAAGAGATGGAAAAAAAAACAATTACAAACTTTATATGGAAAGGAAATAGATCCAAGGTAAGCAAAGCAATGTTTAAGAAGAAGAATAAGTTTGGAAACCTCTCACGCCCTGACTTCAAAATGTATTACATGGCTACAGTGGTCAAAACAGCTTGGTTTTGGTTCAATGAAAGATACATTAATCAATAGAAGAGAATCGAGAGTCCAGCAAACTGATTTTTGACAAGTACCTAGATATATCATATGGGGATGTGATAGTCTCTTCAACAGATGGTGCTGACAGTACTAGAAAGTGATATGCAAAAGATTGAAATAAGACCTTCATCTCATGCCTTAAACAAACACCAACTCAACAGAGATTAAAGACCTTAATGTGAATCCCAGAATTATGAATGCCATCAATGAAAAATAGGGACAAATGTGAGGGCACTAATTCAGGGAATACACAGACTATCAAACATTTTGAAAACTACACACACAAAAGTAGACAAAATAGATGAGTGGCCCACAATAAAAATTAAAAACGTATGTGCATCAAAAGACTTCCCCAGAAGAATAAAAAGGGAACTCACCAAATGGGAAAAAATATTTTGCAATGACACATCAGACAAGGAAATCATTTCTAAAATATATCAGAAACTGCAACACCTCTACAAGAAAAATACAAATAACCCAATTAAAAAATGGGCACAGGACATGAACAGACACTTCATCAAGGAGGAGATCCAGGCAGACAACAAATCTATGAAAAAATGTTCACAATCACTAGCCATTAGAGAGATGCAAATCAAAACAACAATGAGATGTCATCTCATCTCATACCAGCAATAACAGCAAAGATAAAAAAAAAAAAAAAAAGAAGACAATAAATGCTGGTGGGAATGTGGATATGGAGAGCCTGGGACACTCCTGCATTGCTGGTAGGATTGCAAAATGGTCCAATCTCTCTGAAAAAGCAATATGGTGCTTCCTCAGAAGGTTGGAAATAGAAATACCTTATGATCTAGGAATTCCTCTAGTTGTTATTTACCCACAAGAAATATGAGCCATAACCTGAGTAGATATATGCACACCAGTGTTCACAGCAGCATTATTTACAATAGCAAAAAGATGGAGACATCCCAAATGCCCAACAACTGAAGAATGGATAAACAAACTGTGGTACATACACACAATGGAATATTATGTTACCTTGAAGAATAACAAGGAAGCTGCAAGCAACCACATTACATGGATGAACCTTGAAGACATGTTGAGTGAGATTAGTCAATCACAAAAAGAAAAATGCTGTAAAGGACCACTACTCTAAAAGACTAAGAAAAAGAACCCATATTAAAGGGGGGAGGGGGACTCTTTGCTGGTTACTGAGATGTGGAGGGTGGGTGAGGGGGAGGGATGGGAAGGTGCAGCATAAGGTAGGGAATAGACACAGGATAAGTTGGGTAGGGGAACAGAAGAACAAAGCAGATAGGGAAATAATTAGTCAGGTTTCCATGGACTAAGTGGGACTGAGATAAATAACATTGTATGCACAACTTTGTAACAACAGGGCTCTGGGCTACAGAGATTGAGACATGGTTAGAATGGGGGAAAGGAGATGAATAATGTTAAGATGCTTGGCTGTCTTTTGAATATTGGTTTCCCTGGCATACCATTATAAAATAGACACTTGAGGGGGAGAGAAAGGAATAGCCAGAAATATCACCATAGATAGCTTGTAAGTCTGTCCTCTGCCTGATGGGAATACCTAAAATGGGGCTACAACCTGCCCATAAAAAGAGGCTTCCTGTGTAGCCTCTGCATTACATAAGACCATAGGTGGAATCCTGAACTGCATCTAGGATCTGCTGAGGTGAGAAATTTCCAATTGAAAGGACAAGCACACCAGCTCAGAGTGGCTAGAAGAACAGCAGATATTTTTTGAAAGAAAGACCAACAGGAAAACTGCAAAACAATAAAGCCAGACTGACTGATAACTACAAGAACAACAAGTTGCTTATCCAGGAGACATCAAGGCAAGTGGTCAGGTCCCTTCAGGGTAAATCCCCTTCCAAGACTAAGAGTCAAAGGGAATACATGCTCTGATTGGTGACAATGTTCCTCACCAATAAGGGGAAGTGAGAAAAAACCAGCAATGAAACTGTGAGCTAAGCCCTACAATGTTCAATAGACTCTTGTGAACCTGGGTGGAGACCTGGTTGGCCAGCAATGTGGCAACTCCTGTGGACTCTTGCGCCCAGAGTCAGTGACATAGCCACAGAGGACTAGAGTGGAGAGTGAAGTGTCCAGCTGATAAGAAAAAAGGGTATATGCATAAGAACACCCACACTTGCAGATAATACCCACTTGATCTCGCTTCAATGACTGGATGATCAGAGCTTAACTAGAAGAAGAAAGAAGAGGAAATAAAGAAGAATCTGATACAATTTGATGACCTTGACTTACACCTATGAATGCTGTAGCTCAAAAAAGAGAACAAATCATCTCAGTGAGGATCATTCCCACTTGTTCCATACACAAAGTAGACATGGATGGGCAACTAGGACATTGGCTAACCAAAATGGGGGAGCTACAAAGGTAAGAAATGACTGGCTTATAAGCTTTCAGGAGGGAACCTAGATCCAGAGGGTGTGGAGGAAGGTAGAATGTCCAATGAGTAGTATCCAATCTGTTTGAGTGGGGCTGATGAAAGGAGCTGAGGATAGGTGTCTTGTGATACTAAAGTGAATAATTGTTATCAGGACTTAATGTGAGGGTTGGAAATGTAAAGGTAGATATTGTGTAGCAAAAGAAGTGGAGTGGCTGACTTTGAAGTCTAGGAATGGAGATCCCTAGGACATCAAGTGAGAACAGCAGAGAGCTGGACCCTACCCAGAGCAGCAGTGACACCAGATATGGAGGCAGAGATGATGACATGGAGAGATGGATTGGCGGGGGACTTCAGACCCAGAGTTGGAGAAGGACTGTGTGCTGACAACTGGGGGGCAATCTTGTAGTGTATACCCTTTGGTTGGTTGGTGATGTTTGGAAGGGATTGTAACCATGGTAATGAAATGATACACGATAGGATGAATGTAAAACTAATGTTCTCCCATGTAAACTATCACATAATTCACAATAAAACATTAAGAAAAAAAAAAAAAAATCTCTTCATTGCGTTTCAAATATGTTATCCCTCTTCAGCACTATAGTGTATGTACATAACTCTTCCTGATCCTCATCCAGCTCCTTTCCTGTGTTCAAAATCTTTGCCCTCTATGTTTAGCTAAATTATGTATTATCTGTGTAAATCTTTTTTGACTTTCAACCCATTTTAATGAGGATTTAATTCTTAGAGAACATGATTTACCACTTAATTGTTTTGGACTTTTGTATTTTAAAAATTAATGTAGAGGTATGATTCAATCAGATTGTTAGCAATTACATTATCTTAAGGAGAGGAAAAGAGGAGCACAGTGGTTAAAATGCTTTGTTGCCAACCAAAACGTCTGCAGTTCAAATGAACCTGCTGCTCTTCAGGGAAAAAATGTGACAGTCAACTCCTGGTGTGGTGCTATAGGATCAGCAGTGAACTGCAAATCACAAGATCAGCAGTTCAAACACACCCGTTACCTGTCTAAAACCATATACAGAGTCACAATGAGCTACATGACCTCACTTAATAACAACAACTTCCATAAACCCTGACAGCTTTGGAAACCTTATGAAGCAGTTCTACCCTGTCCTGTAGTCACTATAAGTTGAAGTTCACTCAATAGCAGTAGCTTAGTTTTTGGGTTTGATCTTTTTGGTATTAAGAAAAATATTGCAAGGGCATTTTCTTTATCTTTATCAAACTTTTTTTTTTTTTTAAACAAAAAGTTGCGATTTTTTTTTCTGATTATATATCTATCAAAATTTGGGATCATCTTAAGTGTGGATCTTGCCCTCCAAATATTAACTGTTTGTCTCGATCATTAATATTGGTATTTGTGCATTCTTCTATATTGTGTAAATACAATTTCTTCCAAGGATGTGTAACTATTTAAACAATTTTCTGGTGATGACATCAGGAAATCAAGTTTTAGGAAAAACTCTGAAAATGACAATATCCAGTTTATATCCAGCATATTCAGGCTTTGCTGTTTGGCACAGAAAGAACCAAAAAAACTACAAATCTTAAGCTAATTTTGCCTAAGCTGATTTAGTTGTCTCACCAATATTTTCAGTTTCATCATGTGCATGTGAAAGCATATGAAACAATGAATAGGGAATATGGAGAAGAATCAATGTCTTTGAATTATGGTGTTGGTGAAACATATTGATAAATATACCAAGAACTGCCAGAATTATGAACATCTCTTTTGGAAGTAGTATGACCAGAATGCTCATGGCAAGACTTCATCACATGTATTTTGGTCATGCTATCAGGAGATACCAGTGTCTGAAGAAAGATGTAATGATTGGTAAAGTAAAGGCTCAGAGAAAACAAGTAAAGTCTCAAGGAGATAAACAGAGTGGCTAAAACACTGGGTTCAAACATAGCTATAACTGTGAGGATGGTGCTGAACAAGGCAGTGCTTCATTCTGTTTTGTGTAGGGTCACTCAATGACATATAAAAACAACAACAATTTTGAGATTCCCAGTGGCATCTCCTTTAAGTAATAAAGGAAAGAAAGAAGATGGAAATTTCATAACTGTGTTTTAATAGGCCATCATCTTGTTATAATAAAGAGATATTTTTGTCCAAGAGTACTCAGCTATGTGAGCTGCAAAGTTTTCTGTTTGACTTACAAATATCATTATTTTTAATGGGACTGATTTGAACAAGGTAATTTTAAGCAACAAGACAATTTTAGCTATTCTTGTCTAAGTTTAAGCAGCTCAGCAATCAATCATGCTAAACCATAGTTCTCCATTATTCATTTATTTTGTCAACAGTATATTGTAGACTCACTCAGCGGTGCTCTTTAAAATAATATTGTTAAGTAAAGAGTCTATTTTATTTCATCTCCTCTGATTATATAATATAAACCACTTTTAAAAGCTTAACAGAAAATTACAAAGGCCTGTCTAGGCCAAGAGAGGGTGAACTAATTCAATTATAATAAAAAGGATTTAGATCAAAACCATAAGAGTGCTTACTTGTATTGATTATTTTTCAAACCTTCTAGAGATTAGAATCAAATGACTTTTACACAGGATTATAGACAAAGCTAACAATCTTAGGAAAACTAGGCGATGAAATAGTGTTCATATGAATTAGAATTTTTTGGCAAACATAATTAAAATGCTTATGAATCTAGCCTCTGGCAAATGAACACCTGCCAAATACAGTCGATCCACAAAAGGAAAATATGTAGCAAAGCATATCATTTAGATAAATACATCTGTATTGAGCCAGAAATCAAACATATATCAAAATGTAAAATACTATTTTTCTTTTCAGGAAACAAAACCACCACTCACAAAAGTCTCTCTTATATTGTACTACATTTACTATTCTTATACATCAAGGATTGTTGTTGTTGTTAGGTGCCATCAAGTCGGTACCGACCCATAGTGACCTTATGCACAGAAGAATGAAGCACTGCCCTATCCTGGGCTAACCTCATCACTGTTGCCATGCTTGAGTCCATCGATGCTGCCACTTGGCTAATCCATCCCATTGGGGGTTTCCTCTTTTTCTCTGACCTTCCATCATACCAAACATGATATCCTTCTCCAGTGACTGGTCCCTCCTGACAATATGTCTGAAGTATAAGAGATGAAGTTTGGCAATCCTGGCCTCCAAGGAGCACTCTGGTTGCACTTCTTCCAAAATGGGTCTATTGTTTCTTTTGGTATCCCATGGTACTTTCAATATTCTCCTCCAACAACATAACTCAAATGCATCAATTCTTCTACAGTCTTCCTTATTCACTGTCCATCTTTCACATGCATATGAGGTTATTGAAAATACCATGACTTGGGTCAGGTTCACCTTAGTCCTCAAGCTGACGTCTTTGCACTTCAACACTTTAAAAAGGTCAGCAGATTTACCTAATGCAATACGTCACTTGGTTTCTTGACTGCTGTTTCTTTGAGTGTTGATAGTTGATCTAAGAAGAATGAAGTCCTTGACAACTCCAATCTTTTCTCCGTTGATCAGAATGTTGTTTACTGGTCCATTGGTGAGGATTTTTGTTTCCTTTACATTGAGATGTAATCCATACCGAAAGCTGTGGTCTTTGATCTTCATCAGTAAATGTATTAAGTCCTCTCCATTTTCAGCAAGCAAGGTTGTAACATCTGCATATCCCAGATATGTTTTCTGTCAATGTATGTTTGTAGCTGTTTCTGTATTACCTTTAGCAAAACTTAACTTGCTTGAGATATCAAAGAGATTGTCTGATGATTTCCGCATTCCGTTGGAATTTTATGCACCAACCACTTAAACCAGTGAGGATGAAATAGAAGAATTCTACCAATGTCTTCAATCTGAAATTGATCAAACATGCAATCAAGATGTATTGATCATTACTGGTGATTGGAATGCAAAGGTTGGAAACAAAGAGGAAGAATCAATGGTTGGAGAATATGGCCTTGGTGATAGAAATGATGCTGGAGAACATCAAGGTTTTATGTGGACTAAAACCCAACTATTTCAATATAGCAAATAGTTACAGAAACATTTTCATTTTGCTGACTTAAAAGAGACTTTAAATGAAATCATTGAGATGGTTAATATTTGTTTTTAAATGATACCTCTGGTAACCTCATTATTTTTCTCAAACTTGAAAGTTCTTTCCACTAACATTAAAATAGTCTATTAACTTTGTATAATATAAGTATTTTGGTTTTAAGTACAACTTTCCTTATTTTATCTGGTTTGACTCTAAGAACATCATTTGTAGAGTATGGATATACTTGCCCAGAGGTGAGATTGACCTCTTAATTTTTGTTTTATTTGAGCCACATTATTTGACTGGCTCAGATGTTTACAATGAAAAGGAATAGGGAATAAGTTAAGCCATCTTGACTTGTGTCCCCTGGAGTTTGTGTGAATGAACAATTCATATATAGCTTTTTCTTTGAAAAATCCAAAGGCAAAATAATGACTTCAGCTTCCTCTGATGATTGAACAAAGAGAGACAGTCACAGAGGAAATACTACACTCATATAGATGGTGGAACAAATTTTTTTGGTTTTGATGGTCACATAGAAATCCAGTAGAAGGCATAAAGTCAGGATTTAAATCCACTTTAAAAGAACTATAATCAAGAGGCCATCTCAGTGAATCAAATTACCTGATAAAGAAACTCAGCATGGGGTGGCCTATCAGGAATCAGGGCCCACAGGAGAGTTTTAAATAGCCAATTGGTGGAGGCAGAACTTAAAATTGCAAGTGGGTGATGGGGGAAGTATTGGGAGAACACTCATAAATTAATGTAATTGAATATAAATGAATTACTTTCTCTCCACCTTCTTATTTGGATTCTTTGGAGGAGCAAAACCAATAAGATATGTGTACATTTATAGCATATCTTGAACTGTGTGTTCTCAAAATATGTTTCAATTTCACTGGACCATGATTTTTATTATGTATGTTATGTAAGAATTTCTAGGGTGGCACTGTGATATCAGCAGTTCAAACCCATCAAGTACTCTTCCTAAACCCTATACAGGTTAGCTATGAGTTGGAACCAACTCTCCTGCACTTTAACTACAAAGACGTTATGTAATGATTGGAAGTTACATAATTATTTAATGTGGCAGTTATGTGATGATCTCGCATGATGTGATCTGATATTATAAACTAATAAAGGGATTAAAGATGAGCTAAAACCCTTAATCACAGCTCTGATAGTATACAAGCAGAGTTTTTCTGAGGTATGGCCTCCACTGCTAAACCCACTGCCATTGAATCAAATTGGATGCACTGTGGTGGTGATTATGTGCTGTGGAGTCAGTTCTGATTCATAGTGAATGAGGCTGAAAATCTTTTTAGGAGCAGAAAGTTTCATCTATCTCCAGTGGAGCAGCTGATGGATTTGAATTGCTAACCTTTTGTTTAGCAGCCCAGTTCATAATCCACTATGCTACCAGAACTGCTTTTGCTACATAGGTTTCTGAGAAAATAAATACTGATTTGCTTCTAGGAAATGAATGGCTCAACAATTAAGTTGAAAGGTAAGTCCCAAATCTGTAGGTAAGGTAGCACACTGGCAACATTTTCTGGGTCACAAAATTGCAATGGTTGCTGAATCTAAAACATAGGTCTGGGGCCATGCTGAAGACTTCTTTAGGCTTATATTTAAGGAACCAGAGTTCAGGAAATGAGAAGAGTTCAGGGTTGAGAAAAAGAGAATTCTGCTAGAATACCCATGTGTATTCTTGAGATAAGCCACACTTCCCTTTCAAATGATTGGCTGATCACAGGAATGCACTCTTTTTTGGTGATTACATACACCATATTACATTATGGGGCAGCAAGCAGTTCAATGTCTGGCCAACTCACTAGGAATTACAACCTAAAGAAGTTGACATATAAAAATAACCACTACACCATTTATATAAAACCTTCTTGTATCATCTTTACTTATATCATCCTATCTCTTAAATTTTGGAGGATCGGGAAGAAACATATAAAATGACAGAGAGAGTAGACAAAGTTCAAGGAGGAAGAGTAAAATCCAAGAAATCCTTGTGCATATCTATCATTACTCTCTATTTCTTACTACTGGCTTTTTTTTTTTTTTTTTAAAAGGTTTTATTGTACATTAAGTGCAAGTTTACAGGGCAGATCCATCAGTTTTACATTCAGTAAACCATACACCTTGTAACATTACAATGATTATAATCCCCTCCATTTACCATCAGTTAACAGTATTTCTCTCTACTCACTTTTGTTGTTGTTGTTGAGTGCCGACCCATAGCGACCTGTACAGGGTTTCCGAGGGTGTAAATCTTTACGGGAGTAGAAAGCCTCATCTTTCTCCCATGGAGCAGCTGGTAGTTTCGAACCGCTGACCTTAAGGTTCGCAGCCTGATTCGTAACCACTACGCTACCAGAGCTCCTTTAGCTCTTTTTAAAACAAGGCACTCAGGCATATATATATAATAATTTACACCTCCAGAGGGCATATTCTGCAAGTCTGCCTCCTGGCTGCCATTTCTTAGTCCTTCACTTCCCAAGAATCTAGAGTCCTCAGCCGCTTCCCCTCTCCATGCCCCCATCTCTGCCTCTGTCTCTGACTTCACTGCTTCTCTGGATAAGGTTCCGCATTCTGCTTGTGCTCTTCTCCCTTGATGGTCTTAGGGTCCTCTGTTTCTAGACTGCAAGATTAACCACTCCCCAGTTTGTGTTACAAAACGTCTACCTTTACAATTGTGACAGTTGTAATTAGTCTTGATAACAATTACTCACTATTGAATCATAAGAATCTTATTCCCATCTCTTTTCACCAGACCCATCTAGACTCATAGACATCACCAGATGCAATTCACAGAAATCATACTAATTATGTATATATGGAAAGTATATATATGGAAAGAGATGTGGGAATAGTTCACATAAACCAAAACAAGACCAGGAACAAACTGTGGAACAACCATCAATAGCTCATATACAAGTTCAAGCTGACACTGAAGAGAGTTAAAACAACTCGACTATAGAAAAAAATTGATCTTGAACATACTCCACCCGAATATAGAGGTCATCACAAGATCAGATTTGATGTATCAAACATTAATGACTGAAAACAAGTGTAACTGTGAGATATAAAGAATATCATACAGGAAGAAAGCAAATGGTCATTAAGAAGATAAGAAAGAAAAAAACAAAATGGAAGTCAAAAGAGACTCTGAAACTTAATCTTGAACACTATTGTTGTTAAGTGCCATCAAATGGGTTCTGACTCACAGCAACTCCATAGAGCGTTTCCAGGGAGCAGCTTGTGAGTTTGAATTACTCATCTTGTGGTTTAAACCAACCTTGCAGTCTACTGTTTTATTCTAAAGCACTACATCATGGCCTCTTGAGTATACCCCATATTAAGTCAGAAGCCATTTCAAGTATAGACTTTATGCAAAAGGTTCTAATGACTGAAAACAATGTGAGTTATAGAATGATATCAAGAACATTCTAGAGGATAAAAGCAAAAAACAATTAAAAAGATAGGAAAGAAAGAAAAGACAAAAGCGGATATCAAATGCTGCTCTAAGACTGAAACTTAAAGCAAACACATGAGTAGGCATGTAAGCTTGCTGGTAACCACATTGGTTTACTGGTGAGCAAACGAGGGGAAAAGGCAGCAATGAAGAAATGGGCTGAAGTCAAGCATGTTCCATAGACTTCTATTGATCTGGAGAAGAGAGAGAGAAAAGGAAGGGCTGTTTGGTCCAAAGTGTGGTGAGACCTGAGGACACTTGAGCCCATGGACAAGGACATAACCACAGAGAGCTAAGGCTAAGAGTGAAGTATCTAGCTGATATGAAGTGAGGGGAGATGCACAAGCATACCCAAACTCGCACATAGTACCCATTTGACCTAGGCTCGATGGCTTGATAATCAGAACTCAACTAGAGGAAGTTAAAAAAAATTGATAATGGAAATGAGAGTAAATTGATCCAATTTGATTAACTAAACCCATATTCATGGAGGTTTGTTGTTGTTGTCAGGTGACATTGAATTGGTACTGACTCATAGCAACCCTAAGCAATACAGAACAAAACACTACCTGATCCAGGGCCACCCTCACAATTGTTGCAACATGTGAGCCCACTGATACAACCACTTTACTAATCCGTCTTGCTGGGGGTCTTCCTCTTTTTCTCTGACCACCTTACCAAACATAACATTCTTCTCCAGTGACTGGTCCCTCCTGACAATATGTCTGAAGTATGAGAGACGAAGTTTGGCCATACTGGCCTCCAAGGAGCACTCTGAATGCACTTTTTCCAACACAGATCTGTTGATTCTTTTGGCAGCCCATGGCACTTTCAATATTCTCCTCTAACACCACATCTCAAAAGCATCAATTCTTCTATGATCTTCCTTATTCACTGTCCAGCTTTTGCATGCATATGAGGTTATTGAAAATACCATGGCTTAGGTCAGGCTCACCTTAGTCCTCAAGCTGACATCTTTGCTCTTCAGAGATGTCTTGTGCAGTAGATTTGTGTAATGCAATATGTCATTTGACTTCTTGACTGTTATTCCATGAATGTTGATTGATAGTTGATACAAGAAAATGAAGTCCTTAACAACATCAATCTTTTCTTCATTTATATGAATTTTTCATTTGACCAGTAGGAAAGATTTATGTTTTCTTTATGTTGAGGTGCAACCCATATTGAATGTTGTGCTCTTTGAACTTCATCAGTAAATATTTTAAGTCCTCTTCATTTGAGCAAGCAAGGTTGTATCATCTGGACATCACTGGTTATTATGAGTCTTCCTCTAATCTTGATGCCATGTTTTTCTTCATATAACCCAGTTTTTCAGATTATTTGCTCAGCATACAGGTTGAATAAGTATGGTTAAAGAATGCAACCCTCTTGCATATCTTTCTTAATTTTAAACCATTCAGTGTTCCCATGTTTTGCTTAAATGACTGGTCCATGCAGATTCCTCATGAGCACTATTAAGTGTTCCGGAATACTCATACTTCAAAATGTTTTCCATAGCTTGTCATGATCCACACAATCAAAATCCTTTGCATAGTCAATAAAGCACAGGTAAACATCTTTCTGATATTCTCTGCTTTAGGCCAAGATCCATCAGATATCAACAATGATGTCCATCATTGCACTGCCTCTTCTGAATCTGGCTTGAACCTGTGGAAGTTCTCTGTCAATCCATGCTTGCAGTTGTTTCTGTATTATCTTTAGTAAAACTTTACTTGCATGGGTTATGAAAGATATTTTCCAATGATTTCCACATTCCATTGGGTCGCCTCTCTTTGGAACGGGCACAAATATGGATCTCTTCCAATCAGTTGACCTGATAGCTGTCTTCCAAATTTCTTGGCATAGATGAGTGAGTGTCTCCAGTGCCACCTCACTTCCTTGAAAGATTTCAATTTTTGTTCCATCAATTCCTGGTGCCTTGTTCTTTGCCAGTTCCTTCAGTGTACATTGGCATCCTCCCGTCAGTATCTTTGGCTCTTGATCATATGCTACCTTTTAAAATGGTTGACATCAACCAATTCCTTTTGGTACAGTGACTCTGTGCATTTCTTCCATCTTCTTTTGATGCTTTCTGCATCATTCAATAATTTGCCCCAAAATACTTCAATAACGATAGTTGAGACTTTTTTTTTTTTTTTTTCTTTAGTTCCCTCAGCTTGAGACATGCTGAGCTTGTTCTTCTTTTTTGGTTTTCTGACTCCAGATTTTTGCACATTTTGTTATAATATTTGGCTTTATCTTTTCAAGCTGACCTTTGAAATTTTCTGTTCAGCTCTTGGACCTCCTCATTTATTCCCTTTGCTTTAGCATCTCTACACTGGAAAGCAAATTTCAGTGTCTCTTCTGACATCCATTTTGACCTTTTCTTTCTTTCTTGTCTTCTCAATAACTTTTTGTTTTCTTCATGTATGATGTTTTTTATATCATCCCATAACTCTTCTGGTCTTCGGTCATTAGTGTTTAATGTATAAAAGCTGCTCTTCAGATGATCTATAAATTCAGGTGAGATATATTCAAGGTCATGTTTTGGCTCTCATGGACTTGGTTCATTTTCTTCAGCTTCAGTTTGAATTTGCATATGAGCAATTGATGGTATGTTCCACAATCTGCCCCTGTCCTTGTCTTCACTGATGATATGGCTCTTTCCACAGATGTAGTCAATTTTGTGTCTATGTATTCCATATGGTGAGGCCCATGTGTATAGTCTTCTCTTATGCTGTCTAAAGAAGGTATTTGAAATGAACAAATCATTGGTTTTGCAGAATTCTATCATGTGATCCCCAGCATCATTTCTATAACCAAGGTCATATTTTCCAACAACTGATCCTTGCTGTTTGATCCCAACCTTTGCATTGTAATCACCAGTAATGATTAATACATCTTGATTGCATGTTTGATCAATTTCAGATTGAAGAATTTGGTAGAATTCTTCTATTTCATCCTCGCTGACTTTAGAAATCAGTGCATGAATTTGAATAATAGTGGTATTAACTGGTTTTCCCTGTAGGTGCATGATTATTATCCTGTCACAAACAGTGTTGTACCTCATGACTGATCTGGATATGTTCTTTTTTTTTTTTTTTTTAATGTTTTATTGTGACTTATGTGATAGTTCACCAGTTTAGCTTTTTGTTCATCCTATTATATATCATTTAATTGCCATGGTTACAATCCTAACCATGCATCATCAACCAACCAAATGGTATACCCTGCAGACCTGCCTCCAGTCCTCAGCATACATTCCCTCTCCATTGCTGGGTCTAAAGTCCCCTGCCACTCCAACTCTCCATGTCATCATCTCTGCCTCCATCTATGGCATCACTGCTGCTCTGGGTAGGGTCCCGTTCTCCACTCTTCTCCCTTGATGGTCATAGGGACCTCTGCTCCTAGACTGCAAAGTCAATCACTCCACTCCTTTTGCTACAAAATGTCTACCTTTACATTTCCAACCCTCACAGTCAGTCCTGGTAGCAATTATTCACTGTTGTATCACAAGATACCTATCCTCATCTCCTTTCATCAGTCCCACCCAGACAGATTGGATACTACTCAGTGGACATTCTACCTTCCTCCACACCCTCTGGATCTAGGTTCTCTATTGAAAGCTTATAAGCCAGTCACTTCTTGACTTTGTAGCTTCCCCATTTTGGGTAGCCAATGTCCTAGTTGCCCATCCACGTCTACTCTGTGTATGGAGTGGGTGGGAATGATCCTCGCTCTAAAGATGATATGTTCTTTTTGACAATAAATGCAACACCATTCCTATTCAATTTTTCATTTCCAGCAGAGTAAACCATTTGGTTGTCAGATTCAAAATGGCCAATACCAGTCCATTTCAGTTCACTAATGCCTATGAATTTGATGTCTATGCATTACATTTAATTTTTTACAATTTCTAGTATTCCTAGATTCATACATCTTACATTTCATGTTTCAATTATTAATGGATGTTTACAGCAGTGTCTCTTCATTTTTAGTTGCACCCCATCAGCAAATGAAGGTCCCTTGTGCTTTACTCTCATGGGCTTTACACCATTCTTGTCATCATTGTCGACTCACTTTATGGAGGCTGCTCTTCCCCAGTCACATTTTGAGTGCCTTCCAACCTGAGAGGCTCAATTTCAGGTACTATATCTGACAGTGTTTCTCTGCTTTTCGTAAGGTTTTCAGTGACTAAATATTGGAATGTAGTTAGTCACTCCTTCTTTCTAATCTGTCTTCATCTGGAATCTCATTGGAAACCTGTCCACCATAGGTGACCCTGCTGATGTTTAAAATACCAGTGGCATAGCTTCCAGAATCACAGCAACTGACAAGCCACCACAGTATGGCAAACTGCCAGATGAGTAATGGAATTATGGAGGTAGTAGCTCAAAATACCAAAAGAGAGGGAAGGAGTCATCACATCAAGTATCAATGCTATCCCCTCTGTTTACAGGGTAGATAGGAGTGGGAAACGTAGACATAGGCTACCTAAAATGAGGGGGCAATTAAGGCATGAAATAACTGGGTTAAAAGTTTTGAAGAGACACTTTAGTTTAAGAGTGTGTTGGGGAAGATAGTGTCCCCATTGACTAGTTTTCATCTTGTCATGATGGGTCTGTAAAAAGAGATAGCGAGAATATTTTTATGATTTAATAATGCATAATTTTCATCATGACTAATTGTCAAAATTGTAAAGGTAAAAGTTTTGTAACAATAAATGGGGGAGTAGTTAATCTTACATTTCAGAAAGAGAAGACCCTAGGACCATCAAGGGAGAAGAGTACAATCAGAATGCAGGATCTTATCCAGAGTTGTAGTGACACCAGAGATTGAGGCAGAGATGGGGTCATGGAGAAAGGGAGCAGCTGAATACTGTAGCTTCATGGAAAGAGAGGGACTAAGAGCTAGCGGCTAGGATGCAGACTTGCAGAATATGCCCTTTGGTAGTGGAAATTATTATATATGCCTTAGTTGTTTGTTTGTTTGTTTGTTTTTAATTAAAAAATGAATAGAAAGAGTGTTAACTGATGATACACGGAGGGTATTATAATCATTGCATTGAACCAAAGTGTATTATTTCTTGAAAATAAAACTGATGATCTGCCTTGTAAATTTTCATTCAATTCACCATAAAAACTTAAAAACAAAAAAACAAACAAACAAAAAAAACGTGAATATCAGAACAGGTTCTGAAACTTGCTCTTGAGCATAGAGAAGCTAAAGCAATTATCATGATTCACTTATAAATTATTCTGCTAAATGGTGAACTATGTTAATCTAAAATTGCTTCAAATTTTTATTGTGTTTTCTGATTGTTCTTCTAGCATCCTAGTATTGAAAGGTTTATCATGAAACTCACTAACTCAGACTTCCATTGTTTCACATCTACTTATTTTCCCTTTCAATGCATTATACATTTATGATATCTTAGTATTAATCATCTAGAATTCAAATTGCAGGCTTTGTAGTGCTTAAAAATTTGTCTGTCTGTCCTTGTGTTTTCCTAATTCTTCTAATATTTTACTGCCTTCTCCTTGCTTTCCTTGATCTTCCTATAAATTTTTTGAAGATATCTAATTTTCAATCTTTTTAATTCTGCTTCAGTTAGTTCCATTAACTGAATGGAATGTTTTCTCGTTCTGTGTCTTGGCAATTTGTTTCTTCAGGTAAGGTAACTTGTCTGCTATTTCCAGAGTATAGTTAGGTTACTGCATTTGTATTTAATTGATGCGTGTATGTTGGTGTGTTCTCAGGTTATCACCAACTTTATCTTATGGGTGTAGTTAGAGAATAGAAGCATGTATACCACTTCAGTTTACTATTCATGTACCTCAGTTTAGGCAGTTTTGGCTGCTGTCTATCTCTGATTAGGTGGTATAGGAGCTGGTACTGTCTCTTACCCAGGAGTGGGGATACAGAGGATATGGTTGTGGCTGAGCTGTATGGCCAAAATTGCTGTCTTCTGTTGAAAAAATTAAAACTCTCTTCTGCACACACAAGAAAACAAAAGAGAAGAAATAAAAAAGGAACCAACAATGAAAAGAGAAAATAATAAACACAAAAATAAATAAATAAACAGACAGCAACCAGGGAGTGATTTGCTGGACCTGGGGTCTAGAGACCCTCTCTAAGTACACCATAGTCAATTGACAATTGGTCTGAGTGTATCTGTCTAACAGTCTTCTAGATTGCCAGAAGACCCTCAATTACTTCTGTGCTTTTCTGTAATTTTTCATGTGTTTTTGTGGCGTTGCTGATTTCTTTCACATACACTTCCTCTGAGTTAATTTTGTTTGTGGGTATTCTTTTCACTTTAATTTATGCTGTGTTGTTGCTGTTCTTGTTACGTGTCATCAAGTCGGTCTGACTCACAGTGCCCTTGTATAGCGTTTACATTAAGTGGTTATTGTGTTAATGTTCACAAAATCTTCTGATTTTCCTCTTTTTTATTTTGATGTGAAGGTATATTCATGTTCTTTGAGATTATCCGGTGATTTATTATTTCTCCCCATTTAAAACAGTCTGTATTATCTTGAATTCAACTTGGCATTAGACACTTTGTGTGGTGCTGTAGGATCGATACTAGACTGCAGACCACAAAGGGGGCAGTTGAGACCCACCAGCTGCTCCTCAGTAACACTATACAAGGTCACTATGGGTCAGAATAAACTCAATACCATTTAACAAAAACAACTTGGCTTACTCACTATTTGGAAATTTCTCACAAAAGTTTAGCATGGTCATGCTGTGCCTGATCAAGCAGTCTTCCTCTCTCACTTTCTTTGTCCAGCTTCTCTTCCCAGTAAGCTTTCTACCCACTTGTATAATCTTTCCTCTAAAGTTCAGGGTGCCAGGGTTTCCATTTGTACCAGTTTCATTTGATTTTTGTATCTTTGTTGCAGAAGGTCTGGGTACTGCGTAGTCTAGTATACCATCTTGCCAGAAGTGTCCATTTTATTTTTCTAAATAATAATTAATTTTATGACATCCCATAATTTCCTGGTCTAACATCATTACTGTTCAATGTGTCATTACTGTTCAATATGTCAAAATATTCTTGAGATTATCTCTTAATTCAGATGGGATATATTCAAGGTAATATTTGGCTTTTCTGGAATTGTTTTCATTTTCTTCAACGTCAGTCTGAACTTGTATAAGTACTTGTACAATGTGGTCTGTTTCATAGTTGGTCCTTGGAATAACAATAAAGTCAAGATAAATTAATTCAATTTATATACTGCTCTTGATTGCTGTCAAGTCAGTTCTGATTCATAAACTCCCTATATATGGTTTCTATCACAATGCTGTCTGTGATAGGATAATATCTTTATTCCTAGAGGGAAGACCAGTTAATACCACTGTTATTCAAATTCACACACCAACCACTGAATTAAGTGAGGATGAAATAAAAGAATTCTACCAAATTCTTCAATCTGAAATTGACGAAACATGCAATAAAGATGTATTGTTCATTACCAGTTATTGAAATGCAGGGGTTGGGAACAAAGAGGAAGGATCAGTACTTGTGAAAATGGGCGTCACGATAGAAATGATGGTGGAAATCGCATGATTAAAATTCTGCAACATCAACGGTTTGTTCATTTCAGATACTTTCTTTAGACAGCATAAGAGAATATTATATACTGGACCTCTCCAGATGGAATAAATAGAAATAAAATTGTCTACATTGGCATAAAGAAAGGATGGAAAACTCCACATTATCAGTCAAAATGAAACCAGGGGCAGATTGTGGAACAAACCATCAATTGCTCATATGAGAATTCAAACTGAAGCTGAAGAAAATGAAAACAAGTCCATAAGAGACAAAATATGACCTTGAATATAGCCCACTTGAATTTAGAGATTATCTAAAGGACAGATTTCATACATCAAATACGAAAGACAGAAGACCAGAAGAGTTGTGGGATGACATCAAGAACATCATACAGGTAAGGAAAAAGTCATTAAGAAGACAAGAAAGAAGGAAAAGGTAAAATGGATGTCAAAGGAGACATTGAAACTTGCTCTCCAGCATAGAGATGCTAAAGCAAATGGAAGAAATGAGGAAATCCTAGAGCTGAACAGAAAATTTTAAAGATCAGCTCAAGAAGATAAAGCCAAATATTATAACAAAATGTGCAAAGATCTGGAGTTAGAAAACCAAAAAGGAAAAACACGCTCAGCATTTCTCAAGCTGGGGAAACTGAAGAAAATCTTCAAGTCTCGACTTTCATTATTGAAGTGTTTTCTGGGCAAATTATTGAATGATGCAGAAAGCATCAAAAGAAGATGGAATGAATGCACAGAGTCACTGTACCAAAAGGAAATGGTTGATGTTCAACCATCTCAAGAGGTGACAGATAATCAAGAGCCAAAGATACTGAAAGAAGAAGTCCATGGTGCATTGAAGGAATTGGCAAAAACAAGATGCCAGGAATTGACGGAAGAAAAATTGAAATCTTTCAAGAAAATGAGGTGACACAGGAAGCACTCACTCATCTCTGCCAAGAAATTTGGACGACAATGATTTGGCTGAATAACTGTGTGCCCATTCAAAAGAGAGGTAAACCAACAGAATGCGGAAATCAACGGACAATATCTTTGACATCCAATGAGAGTAAAGTTTTACTAAAAGTAATACAGAAATGGCTCCAGCATACATTGACAGAGAAATTCCAGAGGTTCAAGCTGGATTCAGAAGAGGCTGTGGAATGAGGGATGTCATTACTGATGTCTGATGGATCTTGGCTGAAAGCAGAGAATATCAGAAAGATGTTTACCTGTGCTTTATTGACTACACAAAGGTTTTTGATTGTGTGGATCATGACAAGCTATGGACAACATTGCGAAGTATGAGTAATCTAGAACACTTAATGATCATGAGGAATCTGTACATGGCTCAAGAGACAGTTGTTTGGATCAAACATGGGAACACTGAATGGTTTAAAATTAAGAAAGGTGTGCGACAAGGTTGTATTCTGTCATCATACTTATTCAACCTGTATGCTGGGCAAATAATCCAAGAAGCTGGGTTATATGAGAAAAATGTGGCATCAGGATTGGATGGAGACTTGTTAATAACCTGTGATACGCCAGATGATACAACACTGCTTGCTGAAAGTGAAGAAGGCTTAAAATATTTACTGATGAAAATCAAAGAGCACAGCCTTCAGTATGGATTGCATTTCAATGTAATGAAAACAAAAATCCTCACCACTGGGCCAGTAAACAATATTCTTATCAATGGATAAAAGCTTGAAGTTGTCAAGGTCTTCATTTTTCTTGGATCAACTATCAACACTTATGGAAGCAGCAGTCAAGAAATCAAATGACATATTTCATTAGGCAAATCTGCTGCACAAGTGTTGAATAGCAAAGATGTCAGCTTGAAGATTAAGGTGTGCCTGACCCAAGCCATAGTATTTTCAACAATCTCATATGCATGTGAAAGGTGGACAATGATAAAGGAAGACTGTAGAAGAATTGATGCTTTTGGGTTATTGTGTTGGAGAAGAATATTTGAAGTACCATGGGCTGCCAAAAGAACCACAGGTCTGTGTTGAAAGAATTGCATTCAGAGTGCTCTTTGGAGTCCAGTATGGCCAAACTTCATCTCTTATATTTCGGACATTTTGTCAGGAGGGAACTGTCCCGTGAGAAGTATATCATGTTTGATAAGGTGGAGGGTCAGAGAAAAAGAAGAAGACACCCAGCGAGATGGACTGGCAAAGTGACAGCATCAATGGGCTGAAGCGTGGCAACAATTGTGAGATTGGTCCATGACCAGACAATGGTTAGTTCTGTGGTGCATAGGATCATTGTGAGTCAGTTCTGACACAATGACACCTAACAACAGCAACAATAACATATTGCTAATTTAAATCACTTACAAAGAATAAAAGAACAGAATACTTTCACTGAAATATTAATAGAAAATGATTTGTTCTGTTGTATTTACATTAGATTGTACAATGTATATTAAAATATTGTACAGATTCTGCCTTCCTAATAAAAATCACATGGTGTGGCACTTGATCACAAGATTAATTTGAACATCAAAGCCGGTAGTTAAAAATAAGTCTCTCCTTGGAAACCCTATACATGGTAGGAATAAGTGGGCTCTAACTTGATGGCAATTAACAAAAACAATAGCTAGGTGTGAATAGACTATTTCCATTTATGGTGAACCTATGTGTGTCAGTATAGGTGTATGTCCCATAATGTTTTCAGTGACTGATTTTTTGGATATATCTAGCCTAATCTTTCTTCTGAGGCACCTATTGATTAGCAGTACAGTGTATTTGCAATTTGTACCACCCATGGACTCCAAGGAAATTTAAAGTCCTAAAAATAATACAGAATGTAATATTGATGCCAACACCAACAAAAATTAGAAATTGTTTCATGCATTTTTTACAAGGTATTACATCTGCCAATTTTTTTTTCATTGTTACTCGTAACCACCCAAGCTCTGCATCAGTGCATTAAACAACAACAAATAATCAGCAAGACCCCTAAGAAATATGATAAACTCAGTTTACTGTAATTCTGTTTAACTGTAATAGCATCAGCATGTACAGCAAATTCCCACAGCAAGAAAAATGTAGGTACTTTCTTTACAGAAATAACACTGTCTTTTGGGCCCTTTCTTATCTCTTAAGTTATTTCTCTACATTCTTACCACAAGTACTCCAATTATTGTAAAGAAAAGCCATGTTACATATGCTATACAGTTTACTCCTAAATTGGATCTTCCTTATCACTGAAGTAACATGGATATATTTAGTTTTTCACCTGAAATGAAAAGGTGTCAGATCAATTCTTCCTTTCTTATTCATGCCTTTGACTATGGTATCATTAGAAATTGCCCCAAGGCATATCTTTCCTTTTAATAACATATCTCAAATGCAAACTTTCATTGGTAGTTATTGTTTAAGGTGATATAACCAAAAAGAAATGCCACCTTGCTATTAAACTGTCAGAATGTTAAAAGCGAAAAAATCAAAACAAACATTATAGCATATACAGCCAGAGTTGCAGTCAATTTTATTCAGAAGTGGCTTTATAAAGTGCATGGAGAGAACTAAAGGAACAAACCAAGAGTATGAATTTATTGTCTTCAGATATTTTCATAGATGCCATTAAAAGTAGCCAACTCCCAGTCCTACAAAATTAGTATGTATGCAAAATTTCTATTGTACTGACCCTTGCATTTGCACTAAGTATGCACACTATATAAGGAAATACTTTTAACTATAATATAATCGTGTGTAGAGTAGTTCTCTAAAAGGAAACTCATGTCTTATATTTCATTTTAATTTAAAAAAACCATAGCTGTCTACACGTGCAAGATTTTCTATTTTATTTTATTTTTTAGGTGCACATGAGTTGGAATAAAAAGAAAGACATTTCTTTTTAAATTAGAGTTTGAATAACAAGAATGGAATATTTTTAAATTTGAAAATATTATAATAGTGAAGCTTATTCTTTATCTCTCTTTGAAAATTCAGTGTATATATATTTGGACAAATGAAATATCATTTAGGAGAAATGTCACAAATTTATTTGTTAAAGAATGTTTACATTGGCTAACACAAAAAATACACTGAGATGTAACTTTAGTAAAGGTAAGGGGAAGATGATATTGAACATTTTGATAAAAACTTTCCACATCTTACTGTGAGAAACACCCTTGTCACCAAGATTGCTAATTATATGACTTGTCACTGATGGGTAAAACAATTCTGATTTAAATAAAAAAGGAAAATTCTGAGATTGCCAAAATAAAAATGTATTATTTTACTCAGGACTGCACAGATCTTTACATACATAAAACAGCACACAACAGAATGCAGAAAAATAAACATGGGGAACAACAAGTGAGAAACATATCAGGCCAGGACTTAATTCCTAAGCATTCCATGTAACTTGATAAAAGTTTTTATTTATTTAATCCAGTTACCTCATCAATAAAACTTAACAATGACACACATCTTTCAGAAATATCCCATCACTCATCTGTCACTCTGTTGTAATGTGGTGGTTTGTATACTGCTGTGGTCCTGGAAGCTATGCCACCAGTATTTTGAATGCCAGAAGGGTCACTCACGGTGGACAGGATTCAGGTGACAGATTAGGAAGAAAGAGAGATGGACTACATCTGAATATTTAGTCTGATAATTTTATTAATAACAGTAAAAACTGTCAGCACTAGATTACTGAATATCAAAAAATGTTGAAGAGCACCAGAATATTGTCAGATATAGTACTAGAAGATGAGGCCTCAGGTTGTAAGGCACTCAAAATATGACTCTGGAAGTGCTACCTCCACAAACTAGAGAAGACTGTGATACATGAACAGAATAAGCCTTTCGGGCCTCCATTTGATAATGGTCACAACTCAGAATGAGCGAAAACAGCTGTAAACATCCATTAACAATCAGAATGTGGAAGGTATGAAGTATGAATCTAAGAAAATTAGAAATAATTTTAAAAAGAAATGACACACATAAACATCTATATTCTAGGCATCAGTCAGCTGAAATGGACTGGCATTGGCAATTTTGAATCTGAAAATCACGTGGTTTACTATGCTGGGAATGACAAATTGAAGATAAGTGGCATTACACTCATCATCAAAAAGGACATATCCAGACCTGTCATGAAGTACAATGCTGTCTGTGATAGGATAATATCCATATGCATACAAGGAAGATCAGTTAATACCATTATTATCCAAATTCTACCAACAACTGTAGACAATGATGATGAAATTGAAGGATTCAACAAAATTCTTCAGCCTGAAATTGATCAAGCATTAAATCAAGATGTATGGGTAATTACAGGCAACTGGAAGACAAAGGTTGGAAACAAATAGGAAGGAACATTGCTTAGAAAATATGACTTTGGTGATAGAAATGATGCTGGAGATTGCATGACACAATTTTTTTGCAAGACAAGTGATTTGTTCTTTGCAAATACAATTTTTGAAAACATAAAATGTGACTTTACACATGGACCTCAAGAGAAATAAAAATGACCACATCTGTGTTAAGAGATGTTGGAAAAGCTCCATATCATGAACCAAAACAAGACCAGGGGCATACTATGAAACAGACCATCAATTTATCATATGCAAATTTGGGTTGAAGCTGAAGAAAAAATTTTAAAAGTCCACGAGAGCCAAAATATGACTTTGAATATTTCCCATCTGAATATAGAGATCATCTGAAGAACAGAATTGAAGCATTAGACCCCAAAGACCAAAGACCTGGAGAGTTATGGGATGACATCAAGAAAATCATATAGGAAGAAAGCAAAAAGTCATTAAGAAGACAGGAAAGAAGGAAAAGACCAAAACTGATATTAGAAGAGACACTAAATTCTTGCTCACCATCATGTTGTTGTTATTGTTGTCAGATGCCATTGAGTCGGAACCGACTTATAGCAACCCCATCCATGCACAGCAGAACGAAACAATATCCTATCCTGGGCCAACCTCACTACCGCTGCCACACTTGATGTCATCAATGATGCCACCTGGCCTATCTATCTCGTTGGGGGTCTTCCTCTTTTTCTCTGACCCTCCATCTTACCCAGCATGACATCCTTCTCCAGCGACTGTTCCCTCCTGACAACATGTCCAAAAGTATGAGAGAAGTTTAGCCATCTTAGCCTCCAAGGAGCACTCTGGCTGCACTTCTTCCAAAACAGATCTATTGGTTCTTTTGGCAGTCCATGACACTTTTAGCATTTTCCTCCAACACCGCAATTCAAAGGCATCAGTTTTTCTATGATCTTCTTTATTCAATGTCCAGCTTTTACATCCATATGAGGTTATTGAAAATACCATGGCTTGGGTCAGGCAAACCTTAGTCCTCAACGTGACATCTTGGCTTTTCAACACTTTAAAAAGTTCCTGTGCAGCAGATTTGCCTAATGCGAGACGTCATCTGATCTCTTGACTGCTGCTTTTGTGAATGTTGATAGTTGATCCAAGAAGAATGAAGTCCTTGACAACTTCAATCTTTTCTCCATCGATCAGTTTGTTGTTTATTGGTCCAGTGGTGAGGATTTTTATTTTCTTGACATTGAGATGCAATCCATACCGAAGGCTGTGTTCTTTGATCTTCATCAGTAAATGTTTCAAGTCCTCTTCACTTTCAACAAGCAAGGTTGTATCATCTGCATATTGCAGGTTGTTAATGAGTCTTCCTCCAATCCTGAGATGATAAAACAAATGGAGGAAGTGAGAAAGTACAAGAACTGAAAAGAAAATTTCAAAGATCAACTTGAGAATACAAAGTCAAATCCTATAATGAAATATATAAAAACCTGAAGTTAGAAAAACAAAAGTTAAGAACACACTCAGCATTTCTCAAACTGAGGAAACTGGAAACAAAAAATCAAACCTTAACTTGCGATGAAAGATCATATAGGTAAATTATTGAATGATACAGAAAGCATCAAAAACAGATGGAAGGAATACACACAGTCATGGTACCAAAAATAAATGGTGGATGTTCAAACATTTCAAGATGTAGCATATGATCAAGAACCAATGCTCCTGAAGGAAGAATTCCACGGTGCATTGAGGACATTATAGAAGATGCATTATACGAAGAAAAATGAGGCATCAGGATTGGAGGAAGATTCATTAACTACTACTGATGAAAAATAAAGACCACAGGCTTCCTCATGGTTGCATCTCAGTTTAAAGAAAATAAAAATCCTCAACACTGGACTAATAAACAACATCCATATAAATGAAGAAAATATTGAAGCTGTCAAAGACTTCATTTTGCTCAGATCAACCATCACCATTCATGAAGTGACAGTCAGGAAACCAAAGGAAGTATGCACTAGTCAAATCGACTGCACAATTTCTCTTTAAAGTGTTGAAGATCAAAGATGTCAGTTTGAGGACTAAGATGTGCCTAACCCAAACCATAGTATTTTGGACAGTGTATAAGGAAGACCATAAAATAATTGATGCATTTCAATTATTTGTTGTTGGAGGAGAATATTAAAAGTACTGCCAAAAGAACAAATATATCTGCATTAGAAGAATTCCTGCCAGAGTGATCCTTGGAAGCCAGGATTGCCAAACTTCGTCTCTTACACTATGGACTTATTAGCAGGAGTATGAGTCAATGTAGAAGGATATCATGCTTGGCGAAGTAGAGAGTTGGAGGAAAAGAGGAATACTCCCAACGAGATGGATTGACAAAGTGGCTGCAGTAATGGGCTCTGTTCTAGCAACGATTATGGGTTTGACCCAGCACCGGGCAGTGTTTCATTTGGTTATGCATAGGGTCGCTATGAGTTGGTACCGAATCAATGGCATCTAATTACTTCTACTACTTCATAAATATCATGGAATTTATTAAGAAGTTGTTGAGGTGCTTGAGTGCAGTTGAGTTGGTTCCAACTTACAGCAACTCTATACAGAGTTACTGAAGAGTGACTGATGGGTTTGAACCACCAGTTTTGAGGTTAAGAGTTCAGTGCTTACTCTATAGCATCAAAATGGAATGATACATAAATGGGTCATCATGTTTCTGCTGCTGTTCTCAGGTGCCATCGAATAGGTAGCAGCTCACAGAGATCCTATGCAAAACGGAACAAAACACTGCCCGTTCCTGGACCAACCTCACAATTGTTGCCAAGCTTGATCCCACTGATGCTGCTACTTTGCCAATCCATCTACCTGGAGGTCTCCCTCTATTTATCTGAACCTACAACTTATCCAAACATGATATCATTTTCCAGCAAATGGTCCCTTCTAACAATATGTCCTAAGTAAGAGAGACAAAGTTTCGCCATACTGGACTCCAAGGAGCACTCTGGCTGCACTTCTTTCAACACAGATGTGTTGGTTCTTTTGGCAGCCCATGGAACTTTCAATATTCTCCTCCAACACCATAACTCAAAGGAAACAATTTTTCTAGGGTCTTCTTTATTCATTGTCCAGCTTTCACATGCATATGAGGTTATTGAAAATGCCATGGCTTGAGTCAGGCGCACTTTATGCCTCAAGCTGACATCTCTGCTCTTCAATACTTTAGAAAGTTCTTGTGCAGCAATTTGCCTGATGTGAGACATCATTTGATTTCTTGACAGCTCCTTCCATGAGTATTGATGGCTGATCCAAGAAGAATGAAGTCCTTGGCAACTTCACTCATTTCTGCGTGGATAAGAATGTTTTTTATTGGTCCAGTGGTGAGAATGTGGTTTCCTTTAATTGAGATGCAATCCATACTGAAGGCTGTGGTCTTTGATCTTCCTTGGTAAGTATTTTAATTCCTCTTCATTTTCAGTAAGCAAGGTTGTGTCATCTGCATATCACAGGTTGTTAATGAGTCTTCCTCCAATCCTGATGTCACATTTTCCTTCATATAACACGGCTTTTAGGATTATTTGCTCAGCATACATGTTGAATAAATCTGGTGAAAGAATACCACCCTGTTGCACATCTTTCTTAACTTTAAATCATTCAGTATTTCCATGTTCTGTTTGAACAACTGCGTCTTCGTCTATGTACAGATTTCTCATGAACACAATTAAGTGTTCTGGAATACTCATACTTCACAATGTTGTCCACAGCTTGTCATGATGAGCACAGTCGAAAGCATTTGTGTAGTCAATAGAGCACAGGTAAACATCTTTCTGGTATTCTCTGCTTTCAGTCAAGATCCATCG
Organism: Chrysochloris asiatica; assembly: GCF_000296735.1. Taxonomy (NCBI): domain Eukaryota; kingdom Metazoa; phylum Chordata; class Mammalia; order Afrosoricida; family Chrysochloridae; genus Chrysochloris; species Chrysochloris asiatica. The sequence goes on from NW_006408671.1 coordinate 5,418,701, forward strand.
GACATCAGCAATGATATCCCTGGTTCCACAGATTTGTCTGAATCAGGCTTGAACCTCTGGAAGTCTCTGTCAATGTATGCTTATAGTCGTTTCTGTATTACCTTTAGTAAAACTTTACTCTCATGGGATATGAAAGATATTGTCTGATGATTTCTGCATTCCATTGGGTCATCGCTATTTGGAATGTGCACAAATACAGATCTTTTCCTATCAATTTGGCCAGATAATTGTCTTCCAAATTTCTTGACATAGATGAGTGAGTGCTTCCTGTACCCGCTCACTTTCTTGAAAGAGTTCAAATTTTGTTCCATCAATTCCTGGTGCCTTGTTCTTTGCCAATTCCTTCAAGACACTTTGGACTCCTTCCTTCAGGATCACTGGCTCTTAAATATATACTCCCTTTGAAACAGTTGGACATCAACCATTTTCTTTTGGTACAGTGACTCTGTGTATTCCTCCCATCTTCTTTTGATGCTTTCTGCATCATTCAATAATTTGCCCAGCGAAACCATCAATAAGAAAGTCGAGGCTTGGATTTTTTCTTCTGTTTCCACAGCTTGAGAAATGCTGATCGTGTTCTTCCCTTTTCATTTTCTGACTCCAGATCTTTCCACGTTTCATTGTAATATTTGACTTTGTCCTTTTGAGAAGACCTTTGAAATTTTCTATTCGGCTCTTGTACTTCTACATGTCTTCCATTTGCTTTAGCATATCTATGCTGGAGAAAAAGTTTCCTATACATAGAAACCCCAAAGGTTAGGTAAAAAAGCTACTAGACCTCATTGAAAAATTCAGTAAAGTGGCAAGATATAAGCTCAACATACACAAATCAGTTGGAGTCCTCTATACTAAAAATGACAGCGCTGAAAAGGACATTAGGGAAGCAATGCTATTTACAATAGGCACCCAAAGGATGAAATATCTAGGAATAAATGTAACCAGAGAAACAAAGGAACTATACAATGAAAATTACAGAGTACTAAGGATCTCTGGTGGCGTAGTGGTTACGAATTGGGCGGCGATCTGCAAAGCCAGCAGTTCGAAACTACCAGTGGTTCCGCAGGAGAAAGATGAGGCAGTCTGCTCCCATAAAGATTTACAGCCTCAGAAATCCTATGTAGGGTTGCTATGAGTCGGAACCGACTCCATGGCACATAACAACAACAACTACAAGAAGTCAAAAGAGACCAACAAAAATGGAAGAATGTACCATGCTCCTGGATAGAAAGACTTAACATTGTGAAAATGTCAATACTGCCCAAAGCAATTTACACATAAAATTCAATCCCAATCCTGATTCCAATGGCATTCTTCAAAGAGGTGGAAGAAACAATTACTAAATTTATATGGAAAGGAAAGAGACCCAAGATAAGCAAACCTCTCATACCCCAACTTCAAAATTTATTCCATGGCTACAGTGGACAAAATAGCCTGGTACTGGTACAATGAAAGAAACATTGATTAACAGAGTTGAGAATCCAGAAATTAACCCATTCACATACAGTCAACTTATTTTAACAAAGTACCTTAATATATTCCATTGGAGAGGATTGTCTCTTCAACAGATGGTGCTGGCAGAACTGGAAAGTGATATGCAAAAGATTGAAACAGGCTTTTACCTCATACTTAATACAAAAATCGAATAAGAATGGATTAAGGACCTAAATGTGAATCCCCAAATGATGAGGCCATCAATGAAAAAATAGGAACAAATGTGAGGGCACTAATTCAAGAAATACACAGACTACCAAACATTTGGAAAACTACACAAACAAAAGTAGACAAAATAGATGAGTGGGATATACTGAAAACTAAAAACTTATGTACATCAAAAGACTTCACCAGAAGTATAAAAATGGAACCCACAGAATGGGAAAATATCTTTTGCAATGACACATCAGACAAGGGACTCATTTCTAAAATATATACTAAACTACAACACCTCTACAAGAAAATGACAAGCAAGCCAATTACAATGGGCACAGGACATGAACAGACACTTCACCATAGAGGAGTTCTGGGCAGCCAACATATATTTGAAGAAATGTTCATGATCACTAACCATTTGTTGTTGTTGTCAGGTGCCATCGAGTCGGTACCGACTCATAGCAACCCTATGCACAGCAGAATCAAATACTGCCTGATCCAGGGCCAAACTTACTACTATTGCCACACTTGAGTCCATCGATGCTGCCACTTGGCCAATCCATCGTGTTAGAGTTCTTTCTCCACCTTACCAAACATGATATCCTTCTCCAGTGACTGTTCCTCCTGACAATATTAGAGAGATGCACATCAAAACAACCATGAGATATCATCTCACACCAGTAATAGCAGCAAAAATAAAAAAATAGTAGAGGACAATAAATGCTGGCAAGGATGTTGAGAGACTGTGACACTCATGCATTGCTGGTGGGATTGCAAAATGGTCCAACTTCTCTGGAAAGCAATACGGTGCTTCCTCAGAAGGTTAGAAATAAGAAATACCTCATGATCCAGTAATTCCTCTACTTAGTATTTACCCACAAGAAATACGAGCCATAACACGAGTAGATGTATGCACACCAATGTTCATAGCAACACTATTTACAATAGCAAAAAGATGGAGACAGCCTAAGTGCCCATCAACTGAAGAATGGTTCATACATCAAACTTTGGTTCATACACACAATGGAATATTATGCTACCTTGAAGAATAACAAGGAAGATGAGAGCCACCACATGACATGAATGAACCTTGATGATATTATGTTGAGTTAAATTAGTCTTCCTATCGTAGTTAGTGTCATTGCAATCATCACAATCCTCTAGATGCATCAACAAACACCCAAAGAGTACACCCCACAATCCGGCACCCCAGCTGCCAGCACACAACTCCTCTACCTCCCTGAGTCCAGAGTCTTCAGCCACTCCTTCTGTCTATGTCATTGCCTCTGCCTCCATCCCTAGTGTCACTGCCTCTCCAGACACGGTCCTGCACTTCACTTTTCTTCCTTGATGGTTCCAGGGATTTTTGCTCCTGGCCTGCAAAATCAGCTGTTCCCCTCCTTTTGTAACCAAACATTTACATTTACTTTCCAGCACTCACTGTTAGACCTGATTGCAATCATTCCCTATTGAACCACAGGAGTTCTTTCCCCCTCATCTTTTATTAATCCCATCCAGAAATGTTGGAAACAATTCAGTGGAGGTTCTATCTTTCCCTGCATCCTCTGGAGCTAGGTTCCCTATTGAAAGCTTGCAAGCCAGTCACCTCTTGCCTTGTAGTCCCCTTATTTTGGGTAGCCAATATCTACGATCTCCCTCCCTGTCAACCCTCAGTACCAAGGGGGTTGGAATGTTCCTCACCATAGAGATTTGTCTGTTTCTTTGTCATACTGCATCCAAAAGCATAGCTCAATAACAACCACTTATAGTGGATTACTCCTTTTTTCCCCCCTCTTCTTTCTCCCTCTAGTCGTGCTCTGATCATCTAGCCACTGATGCCAGGTAAAATGGCTACTATCTCCAAGTGTGGGTGTTCTTCTGCATCTCCCTTTACTTCATATCAGCTGTAAGCTTCACACTCCATTCTGGTCCTCTGGGACGATGTCCCTGCCTGTGGGCCCAGTAGTCCCCCATTCTTGTCATACTGCTGGTTAACCAGGCCTCAATCCAGGTTAACAGAGTCTGTTGAATGTGGTCGAACTTAGTCCACAACTTCATTGCTGTTTTTCACCTCTTCTGCTTATTGGTGACCTATGTGCTCAGCAGCAGGACCATATGCCAGCTAGTGTATTCCATTTGAATTTCAGTCTTAGGTGGGGGTTTGACTTCAGGGGACCTGACCACTTGCCTTGCTGGCTCACTAGAGGAAAAAAAAAACTTGCTTGTTCTTGTAGTAGTCAATTGGACTGCTGCTGTTGTTGCTTTTTTCTTTCTTTCTTTCTGCTGGTCTTTCTTTCAAGAAGTATCTTCTGTTCTTCTAGCTGCTCCTGCTCCAGAATGGTCTGCTTGTCCTTTCACATGGGAATGTCTCACCTCAGAAGATTCTGGATGATGGTCAGGATTCCACCTATGGTCTTGTGTTGTGCAAAGCCTCTGCAGGGAGCATCCTTTACTGGGCAAGTTCTAGCCCCATTTTAGGTATTCCAATCAGTTATAGGCTGAAGATGGACTTACAAACTTTCTATGGTGATATTTCTGGCTATTCCTCTCTCTCCCCTTCAAGTGTCTATTTTATAATAGTAGTCTAGGGAAAACAAAATTCAACAAACAGCCAAGCATCTTAACATTATTTCCCCACTTTTACCCATTTAAATCATGCCTCAGTCTTTGTATCCATGAGCCCTGTTGTTCCACATTTGTGCTCAGATCATTATTTACCTCTGTCCCATTTAGTCCATGTAAACCTGCCTAGGTATTCTTCCTTCCATTTTCCCTTTCTAGTGTATTGCCCACCCCCCCCACCTCCAGAGCCAAACTATCCTGTGCCTATTCCCTACCCAGTGCTACATTTTCCCCTCCCTTCCCCTCACCCAATACTATACCCAGTAACCACCACGAACAACAACAAAAGGATAATAATAATAATTATAATAAAATTTTAAAAATAAAATATATTTTCCCCCTTTCAGTGTGGGTGCTTTTTCCTTATTTTTATTTATTTATTTTTTTTACAATAATGGCTCTATGCCGAATTTCTCTTTTTGTGACTGACTGACTTCACTCAGCATAATGTCCTCAAGGTTCATTCACGTTATGCGGTGGCTTGCTGCTTCCTTCTAATTCTTCATGATAACATCGTATTCCATTGTGTGTATGTACCAAAGTTTGTTTAGCAATTCTTCCATAGATGAGTACTTAGGCTGTCTACATCTTTTTGCTATTGTAAATAGTGCTGCTATGAACATTGGTGTGCATATATCTACTCGCGTTATGGCTCGTATTTCTTGTAGATAAATACCAAGTATAGGAATTGCTGGATCATATGGTATCTCTATTTCCAACATTCTGAGGTAGCACCACATTGTTCAACATAATGATTGGATTATTTTGCAATCCCACCAGCAATGTAGGAGGGTTCCAGTTGCTTCAAATCCTTGCCAACATTTATTGTCCTCTACTTTTTTTTAATCCTTGCTATTATTGCTGGTGTGAGATGACATCTCATTGTTGTTTTTATTTGCATCTCTCTAATGGCTAGTGATTGTGAATATATCTTCATATGTTTGTTGGTTACCTGGATCTCCTACTTGGTGAAGTGTCAATTCTTGTCCTGTGCCCATTTTTTAATTGGGTTATTTGTCCTTTTCTTGTAGAGGCGTTGTATTGTTGTTGTCATTAACTGCTGTTGAGTAGGTTCCAATGCATAGTAACCCTGTATAGGGTTTCCTAGGAGTAGCTGGTGAGATTGAATTGCCCATCTTGCAGTTCAAATGGCTTTGCAGTCTGACGCATTAGCTCAAAGTGCCACACCAAGAGGTGCTGTAGGTTCCTATATATTTTGGAAATTAGTTCCTTGTCTGATGTGTCATTGCAAAAGATTTTTTCCCATTCTGTGGGCTCCCTTTTTATACTTTTGATGAATTGCTTTGATGCACACAAGCTTTTTATTATTAGTATACCCCATATCTATTTTGTCTATTTTTGTTTGTGTAAGTTTCAAAACATTTGGTCATTGGTGTATGCCCTGTATTAAAGCTCTCACATTTCCCCCTATTTTTTTATTGATGACCTTTGTAATTCTGGGATTCACATTTAGGTCTTTAATCCATGCTGAACTGTTTTTTTTTTTTTTTAATATATATAAGGCATGAGGTAAAGGTCTTGTTTAAGTCTTTTGCATATTGCTTTCCAATTCTGCCAGCACCATCTATTGAAGAGACTGTCCCCTCCCCATGCAATATACTTATGCACTTTGTCGAAAATCAGTTGGGTTTTTGTGGATGGCTTAATTTCTGGATTCTCAATTCTGTTCCATTGATCAATGTATCTTTCATTATACCAGTACTAGGCTGTTTTGACTACTATAGACATGTAGTAAATTTTGAAATCAAAGAGTGAGAGGCTTCCCACCCTGTTCTTAAACACTGCTTTGCTTATCCTTGGTCTCTTTTCTTTTCTTATAAAGTTTGTAATAGTTTTTAACATCTCTTAAGAATGTCGTTGAAATCTGGATTGGAATTGCATTACATGTGTAAATTACATTGGGCATTATTGACATTTTCACAATGCTAAGTCTTCCTATCCAGGAGCATGTTATATTCCAGTTTTGTAAGTCTCTTTTGGCTTCTGTAGTAGTGCTTTGTAGTTTTCTTTGTATAAGTCCTTTGTTTCTCTGGTTACATTTCTTCCTAGATATTTCGTCCCATGGGTGGCTGTTGTAAATGGTATTGTTTTTCTAATGCCATTTTCAGCGCTGTCATTATTGATACAGTGGAATCGAACTGATTTGTGTATTTTGATATTATTCTCTGCCACTTTGCTGAATCCTACCATGAGGTCTAGTAGCTTTTTTACTGTGTCTTTGGGGTTTCCTATATATTGGATTATATCGTCTACAAATAGAGAGAGTTTTACTTCCTCTTTGCCAATTCAGATGCCCTTCATTTCCCTATCTTGCCATATGCCTCTGGCTAAGACTTCGAGCACAATATTGTATAAGATTGGTGACAAAGGACATCATCCTTGCCTGGTTCCTGTTCCCAGAGGGAAGGCTTTCAGTTCATCTCCATTGAGAGTAATGTTGGCTGTTGGTTTTGTATATATGCTCTTGAGTATGTTGAGGATTTGCCCTTCAATTCCTACTTTGTTGAGTGTTTTTGTCAGGAATGGATGTTGGATTTTGTCCAATGTCTTTTCTGTATCAAATGATATGATCATGTGTTTGTTTGTTTGTTTGTTTGTTTTTCTTGTTTATATGGTGAGTTACATTGATTGCTTTTCTAACGTCAAACCATCCTTGCATCCCTGGTATGAAACCCACTTGGTCATGATGTATTATTTTTTTGATGTGCTGCTGGATTCTGTTGGCTAGGATTTTGTTGAGAATTTTTGCATCTATGTTCATGAGGGATATTGGTCTATAATTTTCTTTCTTAGTGATATCCTTCCCTGGTTTTGGTGTGAAGGTTATGCTTGCTTCATAAAATGTATTTGGAAGTTTTCCATCCTGCTCTATATTGAGGAATAACTTGAATAGAATTGGTGACAACTCTTCCATTAATGTTTGGTAAAACTCACCAGTGAAGCCGTCTGGACCTGGACTTCTTTTGGTTGGGAATTTTTTGATGAACTTACCAATTTCTTCTATTGTTACTGGTCTTTTCAAGTCTTCAACTCTGTGTGAGTTTAGTTAGGCCATGTTTTTCTAAAATGTATCCATCTCTTCTCAGTTTTCAAATTAGTTGGAGTACAACTCTTCATATCATTTGATTATTATCCTCTTGATTTCCGTTGGTTCTGTTGTGACTTTGCCCATGTGGTTTCTAATGCATGTTATTTGTGTCTTCTCCCTCTTTTCTTTTGTTAGGTTTGCCAATGGTTTGTCAATTTTATTAATCCTTTCAAAGCACAAGCTTCTTGTCCTGTTGATTTTTTCTATAGTTTTTTTCTGTTTTCTATCTCATTTATTTCTGCTCTGATCTTTATTATTTCTTTTCTAATGGTGACTGTAAGTTCCCTCTGTTGGTCTGTTTCTAGTTGCTAGAGATGTTGCGTTAATGTGCTAATTTTGATTCTTTCTTCTTTTTGGATGTGTGCATTTATCACAATAAATTGTCTTCTCAGCACTGCTTTCACCATGTCCCAAACATTTTGGTATGTTGTGCTTTTGTTCTTGTTATTCTATGTGCTTTCTGAATTCATGTTTTGTTTATTCTATTATGCAGTAGCTATTTAGCAGGGTGTTATTCAGGCTCAATGTATTAAACTTTATTTCCTTGGTCTTCTTACTGTTGATTTCTAATTTTATGGCTCTGTGTTCTGAAAAGATGCTTTGTAATATTTTAATGTTTGTAAATTTATGGAGTCTTGCTTTGTGACATAACAAATGGTCAATTCTGGAGAATGTTCCATGTGCACTGTAAAAGAATGTATAATGTGCTGTTGTTGGGTTGAATACTCTGTACACGTGTATGAGGTCAATTTGGTTGATCAAGCTGTTTAGTTCCTCTGTGGCTTTGTCAACTTTCTTTCTGGTTGTTCTGTCCCTTTTGAAAGTGGCGTATTAAAATTCCCCACTATAATTGTTGATTTATCTATCCTTTCTTCAATTCTAGTAGAATTTGCTTAATGTATCTTGGTGCTCTTTCATTTGGAGTGTAAATGTTAATTATGGTTATGTCATCTTGTTCAATTGACGCTTTAATCATGAGACAGTGTCCTTCCTTATCCTATGGTGGTTTTGGCAATAAAGTTTTTATCAGAGATTAGTATTGCCACTCTTCCTTGTTTTTTTTTTTTTTATTGCTGTTAGCTTGGTATATATTTTTCTATACTTTAACTTTTAGTCTGTTTTTTTTTTGTGTGTGTGTATGTGTGTATAAGATGTGTCTCTTGCAGGCAGTATATTGAAGGGTCTTGTTTTCTTATCAATTCAGCCACTCTCTGTCTTTTTACTGTTGCATTTAATCCATTGACATTCAGTGTAGTTATCAATAGGTATGGATTAACTGCTGTCATTATGTTAATTTTTTGCAGTGTTTGTTCCTTTGTTCAGCAGGCCTTCTTGTGTTGTGGTCATGTTTTTTTTTTGTGCTATTTATTTTGGTTTCTTTGTTTTAATGTTTCTCTGTACTGCTTGGATCTTCATTTTAATTGCAAGATGTGAAGTATTAATTTTCTTTGGGTTTACCCTTTAGTCTGTTAAGTTTTCCCTGTGTTTAAGGCAGTCTGTTGTCTCCTGCCAACTACTCGACTTCCTCATCACCTGGATCTCTGTTCCAATATTTTTTCTTTCTTTAATATTGTTAATATTTTGATCTTTGGTTAACCTCACATGTCCTCTGAAGTCATTGCTGTAATTTTGTTCTGTTCCAAACTCTGCTATCCATCGACAGAGTGCCAGGTGGTGTTGCCATGTCTGTCAATCTCTGGTTGTTGTCTGTTCTTGTTGTTTTTCATTCCAAAGAAGTCCCCTTAGGATGTTTTGAAGTGCTGTATTGGCTTTAACAAAATCTCTTAGCTTCTCTTTATCCTGGAATGATTTGATTGAACCATTGTATTTGATTGACAGTTTTGCTAGATAGATGATTCTTAGTTGGCAGTTTTGTTTTTGTTTTTCTTTTATGGTTTTATGTATTTCTCCCCATTGCCTTCTTGTCTGCATGGTTTCTGCTGAGAAGTCAGAGTTTAATCTGGTTTACTTGCCTTTGTAGGAGATACTTCTCTTTACCCTTGCTGCTTTTAGTATTCTCTCTTTGTCTTTGATTTTGGAGAGCTTCATTATGATATGTCTCAGTGATTTTCTTCTGGGGGTCTATCCTTACTGGGGTTCTTTCAACTTCTTAAATGTTTATCTTCTCACTCTTCATGATGTTTGGAAAATTTTCTTCCAGTAGTTCTTCAACTATCTCTTATTTGGACTTTTGTGATTCTTCCTGTTCTGGAATGCCAATAATTCTTAAGTTATTATTCTTCATGTTATCCAGCAATAATCTTAGACTCACTTCAGATTATTTAATCCTTTTTTCTGCTTGCTCTTCTATTTTAGCGGTATTGAGAGATTTGTCTTCCAGTTCGCTGGTTCTGGCTTGCGTCTCTTCCATTCTGCTCCTTTGTCCTTTCAGTGTTTTGTCCATTTCTGATATGTTATTATTAATCATCTGGACTACTTTTTGCAGGTTTTCCCTTTTCATGTGTAATGCCTAGCAGCTGGCTTGGGCTCCTGTCCAGATGGCTGGGTACCACAGGGTATGCTTTTAGCTTGGCTGTATGGGCAGAGTTTCTGTCTCTTCTTGGGTAATGTAAGGGGAGAAAGCTGCCACCCCTGAGAGAAGAGTGAGGCCAATAAGATAAAAGAAAGAAACAATATAAAAGCAGAGACAGAAACCACCAATCAGAAACAAAAATAAAATTGTGATTGGTACTGTACACTGGCCTTTGCTTTGCAAAGGGTCCCACCTAGGTAAACTATGAGGCAGGTTCCCAGGGTCAACATGTCATAAGGAGCAGCCTGTGGGTTTCTTCTCTGTGCCATTGGAAAACTGTGGTGCAATGCTGGACCTTTTTGGAGATGTGCTCCTGCCCACCTGAAGGTGTTTGGGTTGGGCAGGGAGGATGTGATCAGCGTGAAGAGGAGAGATACATGAAATATGAAAAGGAAAGATGAAAAATCGGTCACACCTCTCCCTTTAGGGGGGCTGCTCTGAGGATTCTAGATCTGGTTCGCTGCCTCCCCTTGGCTGTGGCCATGCCTTCCAGCCTGAGGATTTCTGGCTGCCAGCCGCCATGGCTGGGTCGATTCAGATATCACTGTATTTTGCTTTCACCTGCAGATTTCATCTAAATGTGCATGGGGAACTGGTGCCCCAAACCTTAAACAAGATCCAAAGCTCTGCAATTTTTCTGCGGATGGCTCTTTCTCTGCTTTTTTTGGGTTTTGGCAGAGGAGTTTTCACTGTCTCTCTCTGTTTTCCCGCCTCCAAACTGGAAGTCTCTCTATCCAATTTTAAAAGTGATGCATTAAAACTGTCCATGATTATTGTAGAGTTGTCTATTTCTTTCTTCAAATCTATTAGTGTTTGCTTTATATATTTTGTATCTCTTTCATTGGGAGCATAGTTTTTTTTTGTTGTTGTTGTTGTTTTTATGGTTATGTCATCTTGTTCAGTTTTCCCTTTAATCATGAGATAATGTCCATCTTTATCTATTATGCTGTTTTTTTCCTTAAAGTTTATATTATCAGAGATTAGTACTGCCACTCCTGTTCGTTTTTTATTGCTATTAGCTTGGTATAGTTTTTTTCCATCCTTTGATTTTAATCTGTTTTTCTCTCTGTGTGTAAGATGTGTCTCTTGCAGACAGCATATTGAAGGATCTTGTTTTCTTATCCATTCTGCCACTCTCCATCTCTTAACGGGTGAATTTAATCTGCTTACATTCAGTTTAATTATTGATAGGTATTCATTAATCACTGTCATTATGCTTGTTTTTTTTGTGGTGTTGCTGCTTTCTTTGCTCTGTGTGTCTGCCTTTGTTGAATTCTTCTGTATTCTTTCTTGTGAGTTTCCTCACAGTTTTAATGTTTCCATGTTCTTCTTGGATTTTCTTTTTTTTTAGTATGTTGTGAAGTTTTAATTTCCTTTGAGGTTACCTTATATTCCATTACCTTTTCCCTTCATTTAGTTCAGTCTATTTTATTCTGTAATCTACCTGAACTTCTCATCATCTGGATCTGTTTCTATATGTTTACCTTCTTTTACATTGTAATTGATTTGATCGTAGACTGAACTTCCAGAGTCTCTTTGTTTCTTTGTACAGCTTTGTTTTGGTCTCAACCCTTCCTTCTGTCTATGTAGTTCTGGAAGGTGCTGCCACATATGTCAATCTCCTGGATGGTGTCTGTTCTTGTTGGTTCTCAATCCACAGAACTCCCTTTAGGATATTTTGAAGCACAGGGTGGGCTTTGGCAAAATCCCTTCGCTTCTGTTTATCTTGGAATACTTTATTACGCTGTCATATTTGACTGATAGTTTTGCTGGATAAAGGATTTTTGGTTGACAGTTTTTGTTTTGTTTTGTTTTCTCAGTGTTTTATGTATGTCTCCCCATTGCCTTCTTGCTTGCATGGTTTCTGCTGAGCAACCTGAGCTTCATCTGACTTGCTTGACTTTGTATGCTACAATTTTCCCTAGCTGCTTTCAGGATTATCTCTTTGTCTTTGATTTTGGAGAGCTTGATTATGATATGTCTCAGTGATTTTCTTTTGGGATCTATCCTTCCTGGGGTTAGTTGAGCTTCTTCAATGTTTATATTTTCACTTTTCATGAATTTAGGGAAATTTTCTTCCAGAAGTTCTTCAACTATCTCTTCCATGGACTTGCATGATTCTTCCTGTTCTGGAATGCCAATAATTGTTAAGTTATTCCTCTTCGTGTTGTTCAACATGAATCTTAGACGTTCCTCAGATTATTTTATCCTTTTTTTCTGGTTGCTCTTCTAACTTACTGGTATTGAGATATTTGTTTTCCAGCTCACTGGTCTGCTTTCCATCTCTTGTATTCTACTCCTTTGCCCTTTCAGGGTATTTTCTATTTCTGGTGTTCTATTATTGATCATTTGGACCTCTTTCTGTAGGTTTTGAATTGTTTCCAATACTGTATCTGTCTTATTTGATTGTTTCTGTAGCACTTTCCTGACTTCTTCCTTATTTTTCTCAATTCCATTGTGAAGTGTTTTGAAACAATTTATAGTCATTTTTCTGAATTCCTTCTCAGACATATCCAAGGGCTGCCCTCCTTCCAGAATGTAGTCTAGGTCTACCAGAAGGACATGTGCTGATATGGTCATCTGCTTTATTTCTTGGACATGTTTAATATTTATCTGTGGCCTTAATACTTAATTGAGTGTGTGTTTTGGTATTTCTTATGCTTTCTGATTGCCTCCAAGATAAAAGGGGAATATAAAACAGCAAAACAGCAACAGGAAAAAAAAAAAAAAAAAACACCAAAATTTGATTGGATATCCTCATCTATAATCACTGAAAGGGGAGAGGAGGGATACAAGAAGAAGAAGAAAAAAAATCTGTAGCCTAATATGAGTTAACATTAATGTCCTCTTTCATCTTCTTGCCTTCAAGGCCATCTGATAAATTTCAAGATGCCACTGTTTGTTGTAATGCTGTATGTCAAGATTTAATTTAATATTTAGCCTGTTTTGTTTTTAAACTCTTCATATCTTTCAGATATGGTTTTACTAATGCTGGCAACAACATTGATGAAGTAGGTACTATTGTTTACTATTCTAATAGACAACAGGATTCAGACAAGGAAGTGTGCTTCTCTAGAACTCTTCTCCCTTTATGAGTCATTCTTTTGAAGGGATAAGAACACACCCTATTAAATGTACATACAAAATTAATAGGTGCACAATTCACTAACTTAACAGAAAACACTTTGAAAAAAAATCTGGACATCCAGAAAGACGTAAGTCTAGGTAGACATACTACACAAGCCCTTTTCAATGAAGGCACTGATAATAAATGAAACAGATACAGATGATAATCCTGGAATCCTGAATTTCAGTGGAAAGAAGACTGAAGTAAAGGGAATACTTACTAGGAGAAGTAATAGAACAAGAGTAACAAAAGAAAAAAAGAGAAAGAGATTAGTGAATGATCTGCTGTTCTGACTCAATGAGATTGTCTTAAAATTTTGTGTTGCCTTTTTGGAAACAAACAAAGATTTCATGATACCAATGCATACCAATGACTGGTGACACAAACGTGTGATTCTTGCTTGCTCCCTACACAATTTTTGAGACCTGGTATGGTACTGTAGGATAAGCACTGGAACACAGGGTTGGTTTGAACTGCAAGGATGGTGGTTCAAAATTAACAACTATTCTCAGAACTTCTAGACAGGGTTGCTATGAATTCAAACCAACTTGATGATACTTAACAAAAATAGAACATTCTAATATTGATCAGTGGTTATGAATTGGACTGCGAACCTTAAGGTTAGCAGTTCAAAACTACCAGCTGTTCCAGGGTAGAAAGTTGAGGATTTCTGATCCTGTAAAGATTTACAGCCTCAGAAACCATGTACAGGGTCACTATGAGTCAGAACCGATTCTACAGCACATAGCAACAACAATAATATTGATCAGAAGTGCAGCCAGTACCCATTTTCATCTGCCAACTGCCCAGCCCATACTCCCAGCACCACCCATTGACCTATGGGAGTAGGATGTCGAGTGCTCTTGAGTTCTGCTTCCTCAGCTGCAAAATTCCAGAACGAATTTGCAGAGTGAATTCCATGTTCTCCATAATCCCTACACTAGCAGAAACTCTCATAACCAACTGCCCTACCCCCAACTGTCCTCTGAGCCTAAAAATCACTAACCTCAAAGTACTTTAGGTACTTTATGGTACCCTGACCATAGAGAACACCTAGGCCTATGGGAACTTCATCTAGGGTTGTGACTCTATCCTCTTATTCCTTCTCATCACACCTTGTGAATTTCTTTGTGGCAAAAGTCCTACAGAGTTTCTTCCTCTCTGAGTATGGTCCTTGCCCTAGTTTTTGCTTGTTTACTTTTGTTTCTTTCTTCTCCTTCATCTCTACTTTATTTCTCGTATTTTTTATCTTTTCTATCTCTACTTTCCCTTTTTTTTCTGTTTCTTTTTCGTGGTCTTCTTCTTTCTTACTTTTACTCTTGATTTTTCTTTATGAATCTTAGTCTCTTTCTATTTTCTTCTTCTCTTTCCATGTTTTACTTAGTGATTTTTCTTTCTTTTCATTTTATCTCTTATCTTTATCTTATAAATTTGATTTTTGTTCTCATTTTTCTCTTTACAGTTACTATTTTTTTTTGTTTGTTTCTGCTGCCTGTTATGTATTATCCCTATTTTTATAACTATTTTTCTTGTTATGCTGATATTTGTTTGTTGTGTTATCACTGTTTTTTTTTTTTTCCCTGTATGTGTATATGTTTTCTCTTCTTGTCCATCTGATGGGAGATAGCAATTGTGCCCATACAGCTAAGTCAAAACAGTACCTTCCGCAGTCACTCAAACTGGGAAAGTGTCAAACCAGCTCTTATACTTCCTGATCAAAAATAGGCAGCAACCTATACTAGCCAAATAAACCCTAAAATGAGATGCAAGAGCAGCTAATATAGAACTGTGTACATGCTTCCATTCTTTAATAACACCTATCAGGAGACAGGTAACGAGTGCCTAAGACCACAACAGTGCACAATCATCAATTAAATACAAATAAGAACACAGCACAAGGACTTGAAGATGACAGACAATTTCAGATCACAGAATGAAACAAGGCACAGTGACTAAAATTAGTAAAAGGGTTCTGGGTAAAAAAAAAAAAACAATGTATTTCTGAGAAGAAAAGGTATTAGCATTTAGGTACTTTCAATGGACTGAGAAAAAATATTGAAAAAGCTTCAGAGGATATCAAGGAAAACATGTACACACAATAAACTTTAGAAGAAAATATGTGAAAAACAGATTCAAGAGGATTAATACTAAGATTTCATAAATGGATGTCATTGAAAGGTCAAAATAATAGATTTAAATCAATGTAAGACCTAATTAGTTAGCTTGAAAATAAATCTCTCAATACTTGTCTGCTAGTAAAATTTGTTTCGCTGTTGTTAAGTCCTGTGGAATTGGTTCTGACTCATTACAGCAGTGTATAAGTTTTGTGAGACTTTTTAAATCTCCCTGAGATCAGAATGCCTCAACTTTCTCCTGCAGAATGATTGGTGTGCTCGAACTGTGGACACTGTCATTTTCAGCCCAGTATTTATTGTATGGAGCCACCATGTTCCCTACTAGAAGAATATACAAAGTTAAAATAAATTTAAAATTTTGAAGAAAGTGTAATATTATAATAGAAATAAACTGTGGATGATTGAAATTCTAGAACAAGAAAAACAAACAAAGAGAAAAATTTTGAAGACTTGTTGGAAGAAAAGTTCCCTAACACCAGAAAACAAGAAGATAATCATTCAAGAAGACATATGGACTCAACAAGATAGACCTCTAAAGAAAATCACTAACATGTATGCTAATCAAATTCTAAAATCAAAGAAAGGAAATAATCCATAGAGAAGCTCAGAAAAAATGGAAAATTACCTATAAAATAGAACCAGTAAGATTGAGCTCGGAATTCATAACAGAAGCCATGCAGGCAACAAGGTAATTGGATGACATGTACAAAATTCTGAAAGAAAAGTAAATGCTAACTAAGATTCATATACCCAGAAAATTTCCCTCCAATGCAAAGTTTGGACACTTACAGTTAAACAGAAATTGAAGCAATTTGTAATAATAACCAGATAACTTTACAAAAAATATTAAGGAAATTATTTGGACAGAGAAGTCATCAACACCCTGAGATTAGCATACATAACAACACCACAAAAATTCGTTTTGATACAGAATTACTCAAAGTAACATGAACTTTCAAGACTAACAACAGGGAATCTAAGATACCAATTTGTAATGAAGGCAACTACAAAGCAAAAAGAGGGAATACTGTAGTTACAAAACTTCAAAATGATGAGAAAGTGAAGTAGAGTTCAAGATAAAACAAATCATTTTAAACTGTGAAAGAAATCAACAAATTATAGATAACCTTTAAGAAAATTAATACACCTTATCATCTCAGAATAATTGTACCAAAAGTGGCTGATATTTAACCATTTCAAGAGATAGTATATGATCAAGAGCCAATGGTACTGAAGGAAGAAGTCCAAGGTGCATAAAAGGCATTGGCATAGAAAAAGGCACAAGGAATTGATGGAATACAATTTGAAATATTTCAACAAACTTATGAAGCACTGCGGGCACTCACTCATCTATGCCAAGAAATATGGAAGACAGATACTTGACCAACTGATAGTAAGAAATACATTAATAGAGGTGACCCAACAGAATGTGGAAATCATCAGACAATATCATTAATATTATATGCAAGTAAACATTTGCTCAAGATAATTCAGAACTCCTGCCAACAGCACATTAACAGGGAACTGCCACCGGTTCAAGCTGGATTCAGATGAGGACATGGAAAGAGACATATCATTGGTAACATCTTTCCTGAAAGCAGAAAATACCAGAAAGATGTTTACCTAAACTTTATTGACTATGCAAAGACTTTCAACTGTGTGAATCATGACAAGTTATGAACAATATAGCAGAGAATGAGTATTCCAAAACACTAAAATGTACCCATGAGGAATCTGTACACAGACCAAGATGCAGTCATTCAAATAGAAAAATAGGACAATGAATAGTTTAAAATCAAGAAAGATGTGTACCAGGATTGTATTATGTCACCATATGTATTAAATTTGTAGCTGAGCAAATAATCTGAGAAGTCTGATTACATAAAGAAGAACATGGCATCAGGATTGGAGGAAGACTCATTAACACCCTACAATACGTAGGTGAAATGACTTTACTTGTTGTAAGTAAAGAGGACTTAAAATACTTACTAATGAAGAGCCTTCAATTTGAGTTGCACCTCAATGTAAAGAAAACAAAAATCATCACCACTGAACCAGTTAATAACACCATGATAAGTGGATAAAACTTAAGCTGTCAAAGACTTCATTTTGCTTGGATCCATTATCAACACCCACGGAAATAGCAGTCAGGAGATAAATGATTCATTGTATTAGACAGATCTGCACAGGACCTTTTAAAATTGTTTAAGAGCAAAGATGTGAGTTTGAAGACTAAGTTATGCCTGACTTAAGCTATGGTATTTTCAGCAGCTTCACATGCATGTGAAAATTGGATGATGAATAAGGAAGACAGTAGAAGAATTGATGCATTTGAGTTTTGGTATTGGAGAAGGATTTTAAAAGAAGAAGTACAGACCAAGTACTATTTAGAAGCCAAGATGGGAAGACTTCATCTCCTGTAATTCATTCATTTCATCAGGAGGACAGCAGTCCCTGAAAAATGATATCATGTTTGCTAAAGTTGTGGGTCACTGAAAATGAAGAAGACCCCACCAACTAGATGGATTGGCTCAGTGGTAGTGGCAATGCACTGAAACTTAATAATGATTTTCAGGAACACTTAGGACCCACAGTGTTTTCTTATGTTGTGCATAAGGTCACTATGAGTAAGAAACAACTCAATGGTACCTATTAACAACTCATCAAAATAGAAGAAAAAAATAGAGATTAAGTACACATAAATGACAACAACAAAGTAAATGACAAGACAATCCCAAAATAAAATTACCTCAGCGCATTAAAATATATGATCTACAGTACTACACACATATTGTTGTTGTTGTTGTTGTTGTCAGGTGCCATTGAGTCGGAACCCACTCATAGTGACCCCATGCACAGCAGAACGAAACAATGTCCGATTCTGGGCCAACCTCACTACCGCTGCCACACCTGAGTCCATCAATGATGCCATCTGGCCAATCCATCTTGTTAGGGGTCTTCCTCTTTTTCTCTGACCCTCCACCTTACCCAGCATGACATCCCTCTCCAGCGACTGTTTCCTCCTGAATTTAGAGATCATCTGAAGAAGAGATTTGATGAAATAAACACTAAAGACCGAACACCAGAAGAGTTGTGGGATTACATCAATAACATCATACATGAAGAGAGCAAAAAGTCATTAAGAAGACAAGAAAGAAGGAAAAGGTCAACATGGATGTCAGAGAAGACTCTGAAACTTGCTCTCCAACATAGAGAAGCTAAAGCAAATGGAAAAATTGAAGAGGTGAAAGAGCAGAACAGAAAATTTCAAAGATCAGCTTGAGAAGATAAAGCCAAATGCTATAATAAAATATGCAAAGATTTAGAGTTAGAAACCCAAAAGGGAAGAACAAGGCCAGTATTTCTCAAGCTGGGGGAACTGAAGAAAAAATTGAAGCCTTGACTTTCATTATTGAAAGATTCACTGGGCAAATTATTGAATGATGCAGAATGCATCAAGAAAAGATGGAAGGAGTACACAGAGTCATTGTAGCAAAAGGAAATGGATAATGTTCAACCATTTCAAGAGATACCATATGAATAAGAGCCAATGATACTCAGAGAGGAAGTCCAAAGTGCATTGAAAGAAGAGGCAAAGAACAAGGCACCAGGAATTGATGGAATAAAAATTGAAATCTTTCAAGAAAGTGAGGCAGCACAAGAGGTACTCACTCATCTGTGCCAAGAAATTTTGAAGACAACTATCTGGCCGACTGATTGGAAGAGATCAATATTTATGCCCATTCCAAAGAGAGGTGACCCAACAGAATGCGGAAATCATTGGACAATCTCTTTGATATCTCAAGTGAGTAAAGTTTTGCTAAAGGTAATACAGAAATGGCTACAATCATACATTGGCAGAGAACTTCCAGAGGTTCAAGTTGGATTTTCAGAAGAGGCCGTGGAATGAGAGATATCATTGTTGATGTCTGATGGATCTTGGCTGAAAGCAGAGAATACCAGAAGGATGTTTATCTATGCTTTATTGACTATGCAAAGGCTTTCGATTGTGTGGATCATGACAAGCTATAGAAAACATTGAGGAGTATGAGTATTCCAGAACACTTAATTGTACTTCTGAGAAATCTGTACCAAGACCAAGAAGCAGTTGTTGGAACAGAACATGGGAACACTGAATGTTTTAAAATTGGGAAAGGTGTGAGACAGGGTTGTATTCTTTCACCATGCTTATTCAACCTGTATGCTGAGCAAATAATACACACATATACAAACCCCAAAAAAGCAACAACATAACAGTAATCAATTCCTACAAAATGGTAATTACTCTGAATGTAAATGAACTAGTTTCCATAGTCAAGAGGCAGAGAGAAGCAGAATGGATAAGAAAACCAAAATCTTGAAAGCATTATCTGTATAGATACACCTTGCTTACAAAGTTAAAAAATTACTAAAAGTCAAAGTATGGAAAAATAGAGTAAATATTATGTGCAATAAATGCACGCATCTAAAAAAAAAAAAAGACCCAAAATCAATACCTTAACCCCACGTCTGCAACAATAAGAAATATAAGCTTACAGTCACTAGAAGGGGGAAAACAAATTGGAGCAGGAATAAATGAAACAGAAAACAGGTATACAGCAAATAAAATCAACAAGAAAAGACATTGGTTCTATTTAAGGATTAATATAGTCAACAAACCACTGGAAAATCTAACAAAAGAAAAGTAGGAAAAGTTGCAAGTAGCATAAATAAGAAATGATGTGGGTGACATCACAACAGAATCAATGAAAATACAATGGGTAATAACAGAATGCTAAGAAGAACTGTATTCTCACAAATTCCACAATCCAGAGACATGGAAAATTTCAAAAAATCATCTATCTAAACTAATAGACAGAAATAGAAACTTGAGCATGCTTAAAACAAAAGAAGAAATGTATCACATTATTAAAAATCTCCTAATTAAGAAGTGTCCAAGTATAGATGGCTTAACTGGTGAATTTTATCAGATATCCAAAGAAGAGTTGACATCAGTTCTACTCAAACTATTCAAAAACTTAGAAAAGAATGGACAATTTTGGAATACATTTTATGAAGTGAGCATAATTCTGACACCAAAACCAGACAAAAACATCATTACAAAAGAGAATTGCAGACCAATTTTCCTTATGAACATAGATGCAAACATACTCAACAACATCCTAGCCAATAAGATTCACCAATATATTGTAAAAATAATACATCATCATCAAATAAGATTTATACCAAGGATGGTTCAATATGAGAAAAACATTCAAGGCAATCTGCCACATAAATAAAACAAAGGCAAAGAACCACTGAATCTTATCAATTAATGCCAAAAATGCATCTGGCAAAATACAACACCCGTTCCAGTTAAAACACTCAACAAAATAGGAACAAAAGGAAAATCCTTTAAAACCAGGAGTCCTGGCATGAAGCTGTGGGATAAAGAACAGAACTGCAAAGTCACTTTGAACAAGGTCGGCAGTTCAAACTCATCAGCCACTCCTTGGAAACTCTATTCAGGGTAGCCATTAGTTGGAACCAACTGTATGACACTTAAAAACATGCAAAAAACAATGACCAACATTATTCTTAATGCAGAGAGAACAAAGGAATTGTTTCCCTTGCCAGGAAGAATAAAGACAAGGTGCCCTTTATCACCTATTGAAGATTGTACTGGAATCAAGAAGGGAAATTAAAGCATGCAAAGAAGTAAAACTCCATTGCAAATGATGTAAGCCTAAATATATAAAATCTAAAAACTCAATAAGAAAAATAATTGAAATTTATTGAAAGATTCAGAAAAGTGAAAGAATATAAGATCAACATGCAAAAATTCCTTTACACAAATAGAGAGCTCTGAAAAGGAAATCAGAAAAACAATACCATTTACCCAAAAGATGAATTATTATTTAGGAATCAATCTAATCAGAGAAACAAAAGACATTTACAAAGAAACCTACAAAATACTACTACAAGAAGCCAGGAAAAGGTCTATGTAAATGGAAGAATATACTATTCTTATTGATAGGTAGACTAAAGTTGTGAAAACGTAAACACGACCCAAAGCAATCTATAGATAGAATTCAATCCCAACTCAGATGCCAGCACCATTCTTTAAAGAATGGTGACTTCCATATAAAATCACCAACATTATAAGAAAAGGAAAGAAACCCTGGATAAACAAAGTAGTATTGAAGAAGAAGAAGAATGTTAAGAGGCCTACCACTTCCTGACTTCAAAACCTTCTACAAAGCCAAAGTAGTCAAAGAATCCTGGTACTAGTACCATGAAAGAAACATAGTTCAGTGGAAGCAAATTGAGAACCCAGAAGTAAATCCATCCACCTACAGTCAACTGACATTTGACAAAGGGCAAAAACACATTAAATATGTATAAAATAATCCCTTTAACTAATAGTGTCTTCAGAACTGGAAATTCACCAGCAAAAATATGACAAAATATTCATATGTCACACTATAGAGAAAATATAAACTCATCATGGAAAAAATAAACTTCATATTTAGATGAGGACCTATATATAAAACCTTCTTGCTGTTAAGTGCCTTCAAGTCAGTCCCGATTCATAGCAACCCTGTATAGGCTTTCTGAGGAGCACCAAGTGGGTTTGAACTGCCAACCTGTGGTTTACATTCCAATGCTTATCCTACATCAGCAGTCCATGGAAAACCTAGAACTAAAAAAAAATCATTAATGAAAAATTGGGACAAATTAGAGGCTCTGATGCATAGCATAAACACATAAATACATTATCAAATATACTGAAAACACAAAAAGAGAAGAAGACAAACTGGAAGGTAGAAGCCTCCTAAATATTATGCATTTATGTGCATAAAAATATTTCACCAACCCCGTCTAGACAGATTGAAAAACCTGTCAGGTAGACAAACCACTCAGTGGAGATTCTACCTTTCCTGCATCCTATGAAACTAAACTCCCTCTTAAAAACTTGTAAGCCAGTTACTTTGTGCCTTTATGTTGTTGTTGTTGTCAGGTGCCATCGAGTTGGAACCGACTCATAGTGACCTTATGCACAGCAGAACAAAACAATGTCCGATCCTGGGCCAACCTCATTATCGCTGCCACACTTGATGCCATCAATGATGCCACCTGGCCTATCCATCTCTTTGGGGGTCTTCCTCTTTTTCTCCGATCATCCATCTTACCAAGCATGATATCCTTCTCCAGTGACTGTTCCCTCCTGACAATATATCAAAAGTATGATAGACAAAGTTTATCCATCCTGGCCTCCAAAGAGCACTCTGGCTGCACTTCTTCCAAAACAGATCTGTTGGTTCTTTTGGCAGTCCATGGCACTTTCAGTATTCTCCTCCAACACCACAATTCAAAGGCATCAATGCTTCTACAACCTTCCTTATTCCCTATCCAGCTTTCACTTACCTGATCCGCCATCTTGATTGATACCTTGTGTCTTTATAGTCCCCCATTCTAGGTAGCCAATGGCTAAGTTGCCCATCCCTGTCAACCTTGTGTACAGAGGGGGTGGGAATGATCCTTTCTGTGAAGATTTGATCCCTCTTTTAAGCTACTACATCCATAAGTATACGTCAAGTTCATCAAATTGAAGCAGATCGCACCTTTTATTTTTCCCTCTTCTTTCTTCCTCTAGTAGAGTTCTTTCTCTAGAGAGTGCAGGGAAGGTAGCATCTCCACTGAGTGTTTTTCAACCTGTCTAAATGAGGCTGGTGAAAATAGATGGGGATAAGACTCTTGTGGTTCAATAATGAATATTTATTATCAGGACTGATTGTGATTGTTGCAAATGTAAAGGTAGATATTTTGTAACAAAAGCAGGGGAGTCGTTGATCTTGCAGTACTGGTGCACAGGACCCTGGGACAACCAAAAGAGAAGAGCGGAGTGTGGGACCATATCCAGAGAAGAAGTGACACCAGAGATGGAGGCCTACACAATGACGTGGAGAGATGGAGTGTCAGATTTTTTTTCTGATTGAAATCATCCAATTACAAAAGGACAAATATTGCATGAGGTCACTATTGTAAAAGTCAAGATAAAGTTTTCATACTTAAGCATGCTTTTATGGTTACCAGGTGCAGGGTGGAAGGGGAAGTAATTCATTGGTTAAAGGGCAGACTGTGGTAACAGAGAATCAAATGGAATAAAAGGGATGAAGGTAAAAGGATTATGAAGACAGAGGAAGACACAGGAAAAAGTGCAAGAGCTAAAGAGAGAGTATGTAAGTACTGTTATTTATACAATCCTGCAGTAACATTGATATATGGGTACATATATGGACTGAAAGGAACTCTGGTAGTGCCGTGGTTATAAATTGGGCTGCTAACCTCAAGGTCAGCAGTTCGAAACTACCAGCTCTTCTGTGGGAGAAAGATGAAGCTTTCTGCTCCCATAAAGTTATAGCCTCAGAAATCCTGTGCAGGGTAACTATGAGTCACAACAGACTCCATGGTACTTAACAATAACAACAACATATGGATTGATACACAGGTTGATCAAGTGTGCTTGGGAGTATAACCACAATATATAAAAAAGTTGACAGAATATTTATAAATGGGTATTTCCCTTTGCTTCAAGAACATAAATATGGTGAAGCATGTAGGAGAAATATTATGAACACTTCTTAGGCATTAGCAAACACCTCAAGGGAATGATTTTCTGGGCCTGGGGGTTCCAGACCATATTCTTTGGGAAATATGTCGTCAATTGGCATTAAATAGGGAAGAAGTGGGGTGTTACACTAAGGGACTAGTAATCACTGAAATGAAATGGAGCATATTGTGGTGACTTGAATTTACTTGATACAACTTTTCTCTGAAGTCTTTTTAATTCCCACCAACGTATTATGTGGGAAAATACAAATAAGCTATATAATCTCTTAAACTGGGTTGATTATTTTTGCCCTCCAACTAGGCTTAAAAGAAACCATCTCAAAGTAGAGACAGAAGATACCAGTACCATCAAGAAGGACGAGCAGGAGTGACATATGAGATCCCCATCTAAACTAAGAGTGACAACAGAGGTGACAATCAGGGTATACTTCAAGAGGAGAAAGCAAAAATGGTGGCATGGAGAGACAAAGCAACTTCTGGATCTCGGTCTGTGGACTAAGGAAAGTTGAGTGACTAAAGGCAGAAGTCTGGCTTGAAGAATGTGCCCTTTGGACAGTCATTTGTTGTAGCTATTAAGTACCATGGAGTTGGTTCTGACTCATAGTGACCCTCTGCACAGGGTTTCCAATGCTGCAAATCTTTATGGGAGCAGAATGCCTCATCTTTCTCCAGCAGAACCGCTGGTAGTTTCGAACTGCCGACCTTGAGGTTAGCAGCCCGATTGGTAACCACTATGCTACCAGAGCTCCTTCATAGACAGGCTAAAAGAACTTTGTAACACACACTTGGTCAGGGCAGAGGCCAAGTACCACATGGTTGAGAGGCTGAAGACAAGAGTGAGACTTGCCTGCAATATGGCAGACAAAAGACGTTCCTGACTTGAGAACTACTTTGTCCTGAGTTGGTTTTGATCCTGAATTGTAACCTATTCACTTCACTAATAAATCCCACAATCATTAGCATTGTTATGAGTTTTGTGTGGCCATTACAATGGATTATCAAACCTAAATGTGAAGCAGAGTAACTAAGTGCTTGGTGTCAGAACAGGGTAAAGAAGGTTGTAGAGTAGAAGCATGTCTAACTTCCACTACATAGGAATCAGCCTTGGGCTGATTTTGAGTATGATTCTCTTTCATAAGTCAGATATGGTTGTAGCATGTATGGTTTATTGAGTATAAAACTAACAATCTTCTCTATAAACCTTGACTCAATTCACAATAAAAGTTTAAAAAAAAGAAAAAAAAAAAAAAAGAAAGATACCTATTTCCAAATAAGGTCGCATTCATAAGTAGAGGAGTCAGGACTTCATCATGTCATATTTAGGGACACAATTTAATCCACAGCAATGAGCTTTTAATAAGGTGGCCAGGATGGTTTGAAAAAGGAAAATAGATAATTTGAAGTTAACAAATAATGACATACAAAAAATGGGTATTCATTTCTTTATCTTCTTATAACAACATGCAAAGCACTGTAAGAAAAAATGATAGCTGATTATGTTCATAATTTTTAACTATCTATGCAGTATATGAAGATCTAATGTAGCACTGTGGGATACTGCATTGGACCACAAGGTCAGTTTGAACTGTAAGGTCAGTGGTTCAAACTCACCAGCTGCTTCTCAGAAGTCCTATGGTTTGGAATCAACTGTATGTAGCAACTGCATACAGTACTTAAGGAGTCCTGGTGTGGCATTGTAGCATAACACTGAATTACTAACCAAAAGTTTGGCAGTTGAAATCTGCCAGCTATGTTTTGGAAACCCCACACAAAGTTGCTATGAGTTAGAAACAACTGGACACCACTTAACAATAACAATACATTACATAGAACTTATGGAAACTCACATATGTTGTTTTAAAAAGTGAATGAATCAAAATTTACTTTTAAGGAACTGGAAGCAAATGTAGTTTTGTTGGGAAATATTTTTCAATCTTCATATATATTATGTTTTCATTATTTTAGAAAGAAAATATGTACTGCATAGATAGTTAAAAATTATGAACATAAGCAACTATCAATTTTCTTACAGTGCTTCTGGAAGTCCCATCTCAGCTACTTGTCATTAACGATCAGAATACATTATAATAAAAATAAATAAATTCTGAGGTGACTAAATTCAGTATAAGTTTGTATACAATGTGTATTTATTTCTTTTTCAAAAAGAAAAAAGTAATAATGGAATGCGAATTGGTAGTAAAGAGTCTTGGTGTGGTGCTGTGAATTAATGTGCTGGATGAACTGCAAGGTCGGTTTGTATCACAAGGTTGGTGGTTCAAGTTTACCAGTTGCTTCTCAGAAACTCTATCCAAGGATGCTATGAGTTGGAACTGATTCAATGACACTTAACTACAACAACAACAACAACTGGTGAATTTACCAAACAGACTTTCAGTTAGAAAAAAAGTTACTCTATACTTGGAAACATCTGTTTAATGAGCCATTTGAAAAATTAGCTTGAGTTACAGAAGAGGCACATCAGTGAAGTATGTTGCAATCCACCAGGCAAAATGTGAAAATCAAACCAAAGATTGCAATGGCAGATTGCAATAACTGACTTAATTTTCAACTGTGATTGTCATTTTATTGCCAAAACTGATAAATAATGGTGTTGAATTTTTCACATAAAATGTATCCTGTAGTCAAAATAAACCTAAAGGGACACAAGAGAGGCACTTGGAAAGAATGAGAGAAAATTATATAATAAAGTTAATATCTCACTTGAAAAGTAAGATTGACTTGCTTTCCCTCATCAATACACTCCAACTCACTGACAATGCATCTATTCCAATGTATAGTGATCTTGTGTAAAATTTCAGAATCTATAAATATTTAAGGGCACAGAAAAGTGTCATCTTTCTCTTGCAGAGTGGCTGGTTTGTGTAAAGTGCTGACCTTGGAGTTAGTTTACCCTACAGCACCACCAGATCTTTTTACTACCAATAGGTATTCAAATTACCCTTTAAATTTTGAACTGAAACTGATAAGATAAATATCAGCAGTGTGTACCGTGCTCTTTTTATTAAACAAAACAAACACAATAAAAGAAACCAAAAGCAATCACCTATTAGAGATCAATTGCTCAATATCTAAAGCAACGAGCAATCAGAAGGGGAATAATAAGAATGTTGACACTTATGGAATAATAAGAATAATAAGAATGTTGACACTTATACCATTGAACAATACTTTTCCTCATTAAACAAAAATCCATCTTTCTCCCAAGGAGTGAATAGTGGGTTTGAATTGCCAACCAATATTGCAGTTAGTAACCCTATTCTTAGTCCTCTATATCACTAGGGTCCCTTGAACAACATGCATAGAAAATATTAATTGGGAACCTAACTTGCTATGTAAACTTCCACCAAATGCTCAATAAAATATTTAAGAAGAAAGAAAACCTTATGGAGTAGAGTAGTACTCTGACATGCATGAGTTGGAGTCTACTGCATGACAACCCTGGTGCTTTATAACCAAGACCAAAAGACAGCCTTAGTGTATTCTGCTGTCCTGCTCCGATTGATGATGTAATAGTTTTGCCTTCAAAGTCTGTTTATTTATGAGTCCACAGAAAACATTCCACAGCTATAAAGGATTTTACTTTACTTGGATACACGAATCAATATCCAAAGAAACAGGAGTCAAGGTATCAAATAGTGTATCATTGGGCACTTTTATTGCAAAAGACCTTTTCAAAGTGTTAAAAGCAAAGACATAATTTTGAGGACTATAAAGCATAATTTTAGTTGCCTAATAATTGAAGCTGAAGAAAATGAAAACAAGTCCACGAAAACCAAAATATGACCTTGAATTTATTCCACCTGAATTTAGAGATCATCTGAAGCACAGATTTGATGCATTAAACACTAAAGACCGAAGACAAGAAGAGTTGTGGGATGACATCAAGAATGTCATACGTGAAGAGAGTAAAAAGTCATTAAGAAGACAGGAAAGAAGGAAAAGGTCAAAACGGATGTCAGAAGAAACTCTGAAACTTGCTCTCCAGCGTAGAGATGCTAAAGCAAATGGAAGAATTGAAGAGGTTCAAGAACTGAGCAGAAAATTTCAAAGATCATCTCAAGAAGATAAAACCAAATACTATAATAAAATATGCAAAGGTTGAGAATTAGAAAACCAAAAAGGAAGAACATGCTCAGCATTTCTCAAGCTGGGGGAACTGAAGAAAAAAACCCAAGCCTCGACTTTCATTATTGAAAGACTCTCTGGGCAAATTATTGAATGATGAGAATGCATCAAGAAAAGATGGAAGGAATACACAGAGCAATTGTACCAAAAGGAAATGGTTAATGTTCAACCATTTCAAGAGGTACCATATGAACAGGAGCCAAAGATATTCAGGGAGGAAGTCCAAAGTGCATTGAAGGAATTGGCAAAGAACAAAGCAGCAGGAATTGATGGAATAATATAGAAATCTTTCAAGAAAGTGAGGTGGCACAAGAGGCACTCACTCATCTCTGCCAAGAAATTTGGAAGACAACTATCTGGCCAAATGATTAGAAGAAATCCATATTTGTGCCCATTCCAAAAAGAGGTGACCCAACGGAATGCGGAACTCATCGGACAATCTCTTTGATATCTCAAGCGAGTAAAGTTTTGCTAAAGGTAATACAGAAATGACAGAGAACTTCCAGAGGATCAAGCTGGATTCAGAAGAGGCCATGGAACAAGATATATCATTGCTGATGTTCAATGGATCTTGGCTGCAAGCAGAGAATATCAGAAAGATGTTTACCTATGCTTTATTGATTACACAAAACCTTTCAATTGTGTGGATCATGACAAGCTATGGACAACATTGAGAAGTATGAGTATTCCAGAACACTTAATTGTACTTCTGAGAAATCTGTACTGGACTAAGAAGCAGTTGTTCGAAGAGTGCATGGGAATACTGAATGCTTTAAAATTGGGAAAGGTGTGTGACAAGGTTGTGTTCTTTCACCATACTTATTCAACCTGTATGCTGAGCAAATAATATGAGAAGCTGGGTTCTATGAAGAACGTCAGGATTGGAGGAAGACTCATTAACACCCTGCGATATGCAGATGATACAACCTTGCTTGCTGAAAATGAAGAGGACTTGAAACATATACTGATGAAGATCAAAAAACACAGCCTTCGGTATGGATTGCATCTCGATGTCAAGAAAACAAAAATCCTCACCTCTGGACCAATAAACAACATTCTTATCATTGGAGAAAAGATTGAAGTTGTCAAGGACTTAATTCTTCTTGGATCAACTATCAACATTCGCGGAAGCAGCAGTCAAGAGATCAGACGACGTATTGCACCAGGCAAATCTGCTGCACAGGAACTTTTGAAAGTATTGAAGAGCAGAGATGTCAGCTTGAGGACTAAGGTGTGCCTGACCCCAGCCATGGTATTTTCAGTAACCGCATATGGATGTGAAAGCTGGACAGTGAATAAGGAAGATCGTAGAAGAATTGATGCCTTTGAATTATGGTGCTGGAGAAGAATATTAAAAGTTCCATGGACTGCCAAAAGAACCAATAGATCTGTTTTTGAAGAAGTGCAGCCAGAGTGCTCTTTGGAGGCCCGGATGGCTAAGCTTTGTCTCTCATACTTTGGACATATATTCCGGAGGGAGCAGTCGCTGGAAAAGGATGTCATGCTGGATAAGATGGAGTGTCAGAGAAAGAGAGGAAGACCCACGAAGAGATGGATCTGCCAGGTGGCATCATTGATGGCATCGAGTGTGGCAGCGGTAATGAGGTTGGCCCAGGATCGGACATTGTTTCGTTCTGCTGTGCATGGGGTCGCTATGAGTTGGTTCCAACTTGATGGCACCTGATAACAACAACAGAATTGTATGACAAAGCTAAAAATTAGCAAGAAAGAACAAATAAGAATTCATGCATTTGAATTATGGTGATGGTGAGTAATACAAAATTTACCATTGATTATCAAAATAAATGAGTCTAAGTTGGAAGAAGTACAGCCAGAATGCTCCCTAGAAAGGAAAATGGTGATATTTTATTTCATATACCGTGATTATGTCTTTAGGAGAGACCAATTTCTGGAGAAAGACTTCATGTTTGTTAAATTAGTGGATCAGTAAAAAAAAGAAGACCCTCACTAAGATTGATTGACACATTGACTTCAACAGTAAAATCAAACATAGCAACACTTGTGAGGATGATTCAAGGCAGGGCAGTTTTCCATTTTATTTTATACAAGATCCTGTTCAGAATTTCCATAAAACAGTAGCAATGGCCTATGGGAATTTTCATTTCCTTCCCATGACTGACAATGCCAATTCTGTCTCTGGAAACCTCCACAATTCTACTGGAGTGCTCAACTGTTAGAACCTTACTCTGGAATTCAAATCTTTTGTTAAAGTTTCAAAGTTGATCATTGCTACCTCACATCCTCTCTACAGATTACTGGGAGCACAGGAAGCAGAGGAGTGATGATTGAGCCACAACTTCCATTCAGAGATGAAAGAGAAATATAAGGATAGCTATGAGGGAACACAGAGTCCTGGTGTGCTGCTGTAGGCCAATGTGCTGGACTGCAAAGTTGGTTTGAACCACAAGGTTGGTGGTTCAAGCTCAACAGCTGCTCTTAGCAAACCCTACATAAGGTTGCTATGGGTCAGAACAACTTGACGTCACTAAACAACATTAGGGAACACAGGCCAACCCCCTACTTTTACTCAGAGTAGGCACAACAATTGCAAATTACAAATTTTCCTGCTGTTATGACTCGGTCAGGCAATTCCTAATATTCTTTCCCATTCTTTTCTGGGAATACCCTAGGAATAAATACTAACTGAAATTTTCAGATATAGCACTGTCTGCTTTGAAGTCTCATTTTGGAGAACTAATTTCTGAATGATTTTATATGTAACAGCTATTCATGAGTATTTCTGGAGACTTCAAGATCCAAAGAAGCTTTGTGGCCATCCCAATATTTTATTTTGAATGCTTCTTTGAAGAATTATACTCACTATCAATTCAATGGCATCTGACCACTATTTGACTGTCAATTTGTCTTCTGTGGTGGCTTATGTGTTGTTTTGATTCTAACACCTATGAAATCAGAACTTTAAATACCAACAGGGTCACCTTTAAGTGAGCTTCCATAAAGACGGACTAGGAAGAAAGAGAGGAAGACTAATTCTGAATATTTAGTCACTGAAACCTTACAAATAACAGCAGAACATTGTCAGATATGGTACCAGAAGATATTGGAAGACACTCAAAATATGACTGAGTAAGAAGAAATGGAGTGAAGCTTTCAGGACCTTCATTTGCTGATAGGGCACAACTCAAAATGGGGAGACACAGCAGCAAATGTCCATTAATAATCAGAAATTGTAAAGTACAACCTATAAATCAAGGAAAATAAGTTATCAAAGATGACAAGGGACAACATAGAGATCTAGATCATGGGCATTAATGAGATGGAATGGACTTGTTTTGGCCATTTTGAGTCTGACAATGATACATTTTACTATTACATGAATGATAAATTCAAGACTAATGCTATCATGTTCATTGTCTAAAAGAACATTTCAAGATCCATCCTGAAATTCTATGCTGTCTATGCCAGGATAATATACATACACCTACAAGGAAGACCCATTAATAACAGTATTATTCAAATTTGCACACCAACGACTAAATTGTTGTTGTTGTTAAGTGCCGTCGAGTCAGTTCCAACCCATAGCGACCCTGTATAGGGTTTCCGAGGAGCAGCTGGTGAGCTTGAACCACCAAACTTGCAGTTCAAACAGATTTGCAGTCTGGTGCACTAACCCACAGCGCCACACCAGGAGTGATGATGGAATTGAAAAAGTCTACAAACATCTTCAGTCTAACATATAATCAATATGTATTAATAATTATTGGTGTTTGGAATTGAAAGGTTGGAAACAAAAGATGGATGTAGCTGGAAAATATAGACTTGGTGATAGAAATGATGCTGGAGACTGTATGACAGAATTTTGCTTGACCATTGACTTATTCAATGGAAATATAATTTTTAAACAATATAAAAATCAACTATACACATGGACATTAATTAAATACCAAGGAATCAAATTGACTACATCTGTGGGAAGACCCAGTGAAAATGTTCAATACCGTTAGCCAAAACAAGCATAGGCACTATTTTTGCATCAGATTATCAATTGCTCATATGCAAGTTCATGTTGAAGTTAAAGAAAATTAAAATAAGAGACAAAATATGACCTTAAACATTTCCTATCTGAATTTAGAGATTATCTGAAGAACAGATTTGATTCATTAGGCACTAATGACTGAAGACCAAAAGAGTTCTGAGATGAAATAAATAACATCATACAATTAAAAATTTATTAGAAAGAAAATATAAAGAGCAAAACCCACAAAGAATGTCAGAAGAGATTCTGAAACTTGCTCTTCAGCTAAAAGATGCTAAAGTGAATGGAAAATATAAAAAAGTACAAGAGCAAAGCAAAAAATTTCAAGGACAACTTGAGCAGACAAAGTCAAATATAAACTGAAATGTGCAAAGACCTGGAGTTAGAAAACAAAAAGGGAAAAACACACTGAGATTTCATAACTGAAAAAAAATTCCAGTTTTGATGTGCAATGTTGAAGGATTCTATGAACAAAATAATGAATGATGCAGAAAACATCAAAAGAAGATTTACAGAATACAGAGTCACTACATCAACAATAAAGAGGCAGCATATTAGCAAGAACTAATGACACCAAAAGCAGAAGTTCAAGCTGCACTGAAGGCACTGGCAAAAAAAAAAAAAAAAAAAAAGCTAAAGGAATTGACAATACAAATTGAAATTTTACAACAAATGGATACAGTACAAAGGTGCTAACTCATCTATGCCAAGAAATTTGGATACAGCTACCTGGCCAAGTGAATGGAAGATATCAATATTTGTGTCAATTCCAAACTGAGGTGGTTCAAAGAAATGTGGAAATAAAAAACAAAGTCCTTGGTATCATATGCAAGTAATATTTTGTAGAAGACAACTTTAAAATGACTGCAACAATACATCGACTTAACACAACAGCAAATGCAGCTTGAATTCAAGCTGCATTTGCTGTTGTGTTAAGTGTCGTTGAGTCAATTCTGACTCGTAGCCACCCTATATAGGGTTTCCGATGAGCAGCTGGTGAGCTTGAACCACTGATCTTGAAGGTCAAATGACTTTGCTGTCTGATGCATTATCCCACAGTGTCACACCAGTACTCCAAGGTGTGTTAAAAGTACATGAAATGAGGGATATCATTGCTAATGACAGATGCATCTTGGCTGAGAGCAACCAACAATAGAAAGATGTTTACTTGTGTTTATTGACTATGTAAAGTCTTTGACTACATCATGACAAACTATGGATACCATTACAATGTATAGGTATTTCATAACACTTAATTTTGCTTATGAGGAACCTGCACATAGAGCAAGAAGCAACTGTTTGAACAGAGTAAGGGGATATTAAATGGTTTAAAATCATGAAAGGTATGCAGAAAGTTTTTATTCTTTCACCATACTTATTCAATATATGTTCTGAGCAAATAATCTGAGAAACTGGCTTATATTAAGTAGAATGTGGCATTAGGACTGGAGGACGACTTAAAAGTAACCTGCAATATGCATATGATAAAACCTTGCTTTCTGAAAGCAAAGTGGGCTGAGAATATCTACTGATGAAGTCTAAAGACTACAGCCTTTAGTATAGAGTACACCTCAATGTAAAGAAAACAAATATACTCACAAATGGTCCAATATGTAATATCATGACAAATGGAGAAAAGATAGAAGCTGTCAACAACTTTATTTTGCTTGGATCCACAATTAATACTCATGAAAGAAGCAGTTAAGAAACCAAACACTGTATTACATTAGGCAAATCTGCTGCACAAGACCTCTTCAAAGTGTTAAAGAGCAAATATAGCTGTTTGAGAATGAACGTGCATCACATATCTTAACGATGGTATTTTCAGTTGTCTCATGTTGTTTTTGTTTTTAGGTGTCCTCAAGTTGGTACTGACTCATTGAGACCTTATGCACATCAGAATGACACACTGCCTGGTCCTGGGCCAACCTCATAATCATTGACATTTCAGCCCCAGTACATCTTGCTAGGGATCTTCCTTATTTTTCCCCAACCCTCCACCTTACCAAACATGACATCCTTCTCCAGTGTCTGGCCCCTCCTGAAAATACGTCCAAAGTATGAGAGACAAAGTCTAGTCATCCTGGCTTCTAATGAGCACTCTGGCTGTACTTCTTCCAGCACAGATCTATTTGTTCTTTTGGCAGTCCGTGGTACTTTCAATATTCTCCTCCAACACCATAAATCAAATTCATTAATTCTTCTACTGCCATCCTTATTCACTGTCCAACTTTTGAACACATATAAGGTTATTGAAAAAATACCATGGCTTGGGTCAGGAACACTTTAGTCCTCAAACTGACATCTTTGCTCATCAACACTTTAAAGAGATCTTGTGCAGCAGATTTGCCTAATAAAATACGTTGCTTTATTTCCTGACTGCTATTTCTATGAATGTTGGATTGGTCTGAGCCAAATGAAGTTTTTAACAACTTCAATCTTTTCTGAATTGATAAGAATGTTGTTTATTGATCCATTAGTAAAGAATTTTGTTTTCTTTACATTGAGATGTAATCCATAACAAAAGCTGTGGTCTTTGATCTTCATCAGTAAGTATTTCAAATCCTCTCCACCCTCAGCAAGCAAGGTTGTATCATCTGCATATCATAGGTATTAATGAGGCTTCCACCAATCCTGATGCCACGTTTTTCTTCATATAATCCAGCCTCTCAGATTATTTTCTGATATGCAGGTTGAATAAACATGGTGAAAGAATACAACCCTGGCGCAAACCTTTCTTAATTTTAAATCATTTGGTACTCCCTTTTTCTATACGAACAACTGCGTCTTGGTTCCTCATGAGCAGAGTTAAGTGTTCTGGAGTATACATACTTCACAATGTTGTCCATAGCTTATTATGATCCACACAATCAAAAGCCTTTGTGTAGTCAATAAAGCACAGATACATTAATAGCATCATATACAAGTAAAAGTTGGACAATGTATAAGGAAGTTTGTAGAAGAACTGATGCATTTGAGTTATGTTTTTTGAGGATATTAAGAGTACCATGGAATTCCAGGAGAATAAACAAATCTGTGCTGTAAAAATTATAGTCATGAGAACAAACAAGATGGCAGATCAGGTGGAAGTGCAGTAAGGAGCTCAGTCAGCAACAACACAGAATACAGGACCAAGCAGGCTCAGGGGATGGTCCCAGAACTCTGAACCACATATAAAGGAATATTTAGAAGATTGAAAGGCTTACCGTTAGGGGAATTTGTAGCAGAAGAAAGATTTCATTGATTTTCAATTCAAGATGCTCAGCTGCTCCAGAAGATGCCATCTTGGGAGAGACCAAGTGGGGGAAGGATCAGAGAAACCATGGATGCCTGACAGAACTGTGGAGATAAAGTTGTGGACATTCATTTCTTTTGGTATCTGTTCATTGGTCCCTTGCTCTCTGCATACCTCCATTCTGGTGACTATACCAGTGCCCAAGCTAACGGACATGCCAGCCCTACCCTTGGAAGGTTCTACTACAAATGCACACAGATCTCCTAGAAATTTAAAGAGACAGTTTCCACTTAAAACCAAATGGTCACAGCCGACCCTGAACTGTTTATAAGTAGAAAAAAGGCCTGAATGGGGATTGTGGAGTGGGACAGGCAGACAAAAAAAGGAAATAGGCCAAAAATTAAATCCTAAGTTACCTCAAAACAACCAACAGTGGCATCTTCAAATTTCTCAAGAAGAAGAGTGAAAAGGAAAGCCCATTTTCTGATCACATCTACCTGGAGGCAATTAGAAAGTATAAAAAATATCAAAATACACACCCGTCTAAGTATAAAGGCCACAGATCACTCTGAATACGTCCAAAAAACAGAAGCAGATGACCTTATCTGCACATGTCCAGAAACGAGATAAACTGACTGAGGGAAATGAACTGGTAGAAGACATACACTCCATACTGGAAGATGGGCCGGCTTTGGAAATGCCCGAGAAGGAATTCAGAAAAATGTATCAAAACACAATATAATGGAGTTGAGAAAAATAAGGAAAAAGTCAGGAAAGCACTGCAGGAACAATCAAATAAGATAGATACAGTATTGGAAACAATATAAAACCTACAGAAAGAGGGCCAAACAATTAATGATAGAATATCAGAAATGTATAATACACTGAAAGGGGAAGGAGTAGAATTGAAGAGATAGAAGCCAGAACTAGTGAGCTAGAAGATAAATCTCTCAACACTACTAAGATACAAGAGCAAACACAAAAAATGATAAAAAAAAAAATTGAAGGCATAAGATTCATGTTGGACAACATGAAGACGAATAACGTAAGAAATTATTGGCATTCCAGAACAGAAACAATCACACAAGTCCACAGAGGAGATAGTTGAAGAGCTTCTGGAAGAAAATTTTCCTTACATCCTGAAAAGTGAAAAGATAAGCATTCAAGAAGCTCAACGAACCCCCAGGATGGATAGACCCTAAAAGACAATAACCAAAACATATAATTATCAAGCTCTCCAAAGCCAAAGATAAGGACAGGCTCTTGAAAGCAGCTAGAGAAAAGAGAAGTATAACATACAAAGGCAAGCGAATCAGATTAAGCTCAGATTTCTCAACAGAAACCATGCAGGCATGAAGGCAATGGGGAGACATATATAAACCCTGAAAGGAAAAAAAAAAAAAAAACTGCCACCCAAGAATCCTCTACCCCGTAAAGCTGACAATCAAATATGATGGTGTAATCAAAATATTCCAGGATAAACAGAAGCTAAGGGATTTTGCTAAAGCCAACCCTGCTATGAAAAACATCCCAAAGGAAGTTCTGTTGACTAAGAACCAACAAGAACAGACAACACTACAGAATGTCGTACATGGCAGCATCACCTTTAACTCAGTCGACAAATGGGAGAGTCAAGAACAGAATAAAATAATAAGAACAGATGATCTGGGAGGTCAGTCTATGATCAAAACAATTACAATGTGAAAGAAGGTAAACACAGAGGAACAGAGATCCAGGTGGTAGGAAGGTCAGGAAGATTACAGGATAAAATAGTCTGTTTTAAATGGAGGGTAGAACTAATAGAATATAAGGTAATCAAATAGGGTTGGCATGGGGGATTTATTTTGGGTGTTGTGGAGGACAATACAAGAAGGGGGGAGGAGGTGGAAGGACAAAATAGATAGAGGAACATTAAGACAAGTTTTCATGGCCTAGTGGGACAAAGGTAAATAGTGATGCATATTCAACCTTGGAACAACAGGGATCTGGGATACAGGGATCTACATAAAGCTTTAGTTTTAGGTACTCCCACCTCTTCATTTACCCTGGAATTTTTAGATTGTACTTTACTGAATTGATTTTGACAATAATGAAATCACATATTTTTATTGTCTACACAAGTGGAGGATGGGAGTGAAGGAAGCAATGATTCTTTTCCTAGATTTCCCTGAAACAAGCAGGATCTGTTTTAACTTGTTAATGTTCCCAGACTTAGCTAAAAATTAAGAAGGGTTACATACCACCACCCACACATTTTCCTGATGACCCTACTATAAGATTGAGGCATTGATGGGTGACTCTAGATCCAAATGCATGCTGGCTGTGAATGATGAGAATGGTGAAACAAGCATTATCTTCTGAATGATCCTCCCTATTGCACCATCTAGGCTGTTTATAGCCTCTTCCTAGAGCACTATTTCTTCATCTTCACCATACCTTATGAAGCAATCTTTATATGTACTCCATAGGAGAAGAGCTTGGGTTCAGAAAATTTGAGTCTGAGAGAAAGCATGGCTTGGTGTCTAAAAGGGTGTTCTACATTTAAATCTTGGCTCACCACCAAGAACTGTGTGGTATTGAGTAAGATATATAGCTCTATCTCTCTCTTTTCATCTGAGCACAGAGCTGCCTTGGCTGCCCCTCTTGGTAACTGACATGGCCAAATCACTGAATCAGACCTCGGATATCTTCAGATGCGCCTGTAGGATGACCATAGACTTTTCAAGGAGATCTCTCTCCATCTTGGTGATATGGATTGAAGTATGTCAGCCCAAACTGTGTGTTGTCCTATATTTTTGGAAAAATCTCTGTTAGGAATATCAATGTAGATGTATTTTAAGCCAATCAACTTTGAGAGGACTAAAAAGTGTGGCTTATAATTAGGAAATGCAAGTTATATGAAGATCACTGAAGAACAGAAGCTAAAAGAAACAAAGATGTTTTCTCAGAGCTGACAGAATCAGAGGGAGAAAGCCTTATTTTGTAGCCTTTGTCATGAACTCAGTCTTCTAATCTCTTCAACTTTGATATTCATTAATGAAAAATTAAAATAAAATAAATGTAAAATTTCAACATGTTACATATAAATATAAAGGTAAGTTTATTTCTAATTCAAAAGTCTCAATAGAATTGTTGTTGTTGTTGTCAGGTGCCATCGAGTCGGAACCGACTCATAGCGACCCCATGCACAGCAGAACGAAACAATGTCCGATCC
>NW_006408671.1:5459094-5465896 GCF_000296735.1 Chrysochloris asiatica
TTGCATATCAGTAATTGATGGTCTGTTCCACAGTCTGCCCCTGGCCTTGTCTTCACTGATGATATGGAGCTTTTCCATCTTCTCTTTCCACAGATATAGTCTATTTGATTTTTATGTGTTCCATCTGGCGAGGTCCATGTGTATAGTCGTATAGAATAGGGTACGCTTTTCTGAGGGATCAGCTAATCAACCCCAAGCAGTGTCTCTTAGTGACACTGATCACTTTAAAGTTACCTTGATGCAATTCCTTTTCTTGGTCTCACTGGCATGGCCAACTTATTTAAACTCAAAATATAGAATCTCTCTCTCAAAAAAATAGTCATAATGCTGTTAATAGTTGCTATAAAGTCAGCTATGACCCATGGTAATATTATTAATAAGATAATAAAACAATGTCTGGTCCTACACTGTCTTCAATATCACTGCTATATTTAAGTCCACTGTTGAAAGTATTGTGTCAGTTCAAATCATGGAGGGTTTCTTTCATTTTCCCTGACATTCTATTTTACCAATCATGGTTTTTCCTAAGCAATGAACATTTCCTGGTTATATGTCCAAGTATACAAGATGTGAAGTCTCACTATCTTTATTTCTAAGCAGTATTTAATTGTAAGTTGCATTATTGTACTTGTCAGATAACATTTTGTTTTTTATAAAAAGTCTACTGGTGCCAACAATATGTGTTCATTTTATGTCTGTCCCATTTTGATAATTAAAAAGAAAAATGTTTCAAACTTTTTCATACTGCTATTACACACATTACAGAATGCAATATATTGTTAATATAACTTTTATATGTAGTAGGAAAATAAACAAAAAAAAAAATTTATGAGTCACTTCATTGTGATATTCAATCTATTATCTTGACCTAGAACTCTAATACTAATATTTCTGAGATATGCCTGTACTTTCACAAATTATAGATTTGTCCATCTCCTGGAACTCCATAGTACATTCAGTATTCAAGAACAACAAAAAATTGCAAATGTGCCAATTCACCTTTGATCTGTGATCATTGTACATTTTTTAGATATTAAAAGTTTAAACTCATAATTACTTTGATTTGAAGTGGATACTTGCAAAAAACAAAAAAAACTCTTTAAAACATTAAAAAGCAAAAATATCAGTTTGAAGATTGAGGTGTACTTGGCTCAAGCCATGGTATTTTCTAGTGCCTCATTTGCCTGTGAAAATTGCATAATGAATAAGTATGACAATAAAAGAATTGGTGCATTTGAAAATATGGTGTTTTCAAAATATTAAAAGTATCATGGACTGCCAGAAGAACAAACAAAACTGTCTTGACATGGAGAAATATAGCAGCTGAGGACTCCAGATTAATGGAAACAGAAAGTCTGTGTGTTGGCAGCCAGGAGGGATGTTTGTAGAATATGCCCTTTGGTTGTTTAAATGATTATATATTCCTGAGTATTTTTGTGTACATTCCCATGCCAAAACAAAACAAAAAAACAGAGAGAATAGAAGAAAATACTGTTGAATGATGATTCATGGAGAAGATTGTAATCATTGCAATGAAACAATGATTGTAAAACCAATGTTCTCCCATGTAAAATATCACAGTAAAAACTTAAAAAAATTAAAAGTGTTTGGTTTGGGGAAGTCGGCTATGAGTTTGAATAGTTTTGGCTTTCAACACCCTGGTGGTTGCTGGTTATGTGCCATTGAGTTGGTTCTGACTCAGCAACCCTATACAGGATATCCAAGGCTGTAAATCTTTATGGGAGCAGAAAGCCTCATCTTTCTCCCATGGAACAGCTGATAGTTTTGAACTATCGCCCTGAGATTAGGAGCCCAAATTGTAAGAATTTAAAAAATATATGTGTACTGGACTGCAAATTCAGTTTGAACCACAAGGGTGGTGGTTCAAACTCACCAGCTGCTCCTTGGAAATGCTATACAGGGCCACTGTGGTTCGGAACCAACTCTATAGCAGTAAATATGACACAATATAACATTATTTCTGTAGAAACTTTAGAATTTTCATGATAAATTCCAAGGATCAGAAAACAGAATCTTATTTATGGGGAAAACTTGGTCCAGATGAAGTTCCTTTTCTCTCACTTCACTCCAGTCTCTTAGGGAGAGAAATTGAACTCTTTTGGGTCTCCTTAGATGTAGAGATTGTGGATAGAGTAGGAATATCTCTTCTATGATCAATGTTCTTTCATCATCAAAGACAAATAATTTGACATCCTCTTGTTTTTGATACAGTATAGTGATTTTAGGTGAACAGTCTCATGGTCTTTGCTCACTTCCAGATATCGTAGGTGGAGAAGAACCTCAGATTGCAATTTCAAAATCTCTGAACTTTTATCTCTGATTACATTTGTTTTTTGCATGGTCTAAGACACAAACATCTTACAAATGTATTTGTATGCAATCTTTTAAGCACAATTATTCTCTTATCATATTTCAATGCATTGCCTTGATATGGGGCATCCCAGCACATGCATGTGCAATAATAGGACAAAGTTTCAATAGCAATGTATGTGTCAAGTTTATGTCCAGGGTCACATATGATGCAATTTTCAGATGAAAGCAGCCCAGGACAACAATGAAACACATGGTATGGTGCATATGAAGCATGAACATTTCCAAAAATAACTTTTTTCTCCTACTGATTAACAACACACTAAGCACAATGGAGTTTGATATAATCCAATCCATTTGTTTTTCCACCTGTAAAGCAACTCTTCATTATACAAACTACTAGGAGTTCATCATTCAAACTTCACCATAGACTTCATCATCATTTGAGAAAGGCACTGGTTCCTCAGTGTAGAAGATTGTCCCCAAGTTCTGTTGTCCTTTGGTTAATTATCTAATCTTTCTTTCTTTGCCCCATTTGCACCCAGCACCTGATGCCTTTGCACTTATGGTATTTCTAGGGTGCTTCTGAGAGGGCTGGTGTTCATTTCTACAGTAACTTCACTCTAATAACTATGTTGTACCCTATCCAATTTCAAAATAAGGAAGTAGACTCCATTTGTAATTTGCCCAAAGTAATCTTGTGGATGTTCCATGACTTTTTGGACAATCCATACTTTATTTTCTCCCATTATATATTTATTAACAACAGTAGTCTGGATGATACACAAGGACTTGAAAATAGAAAGATGAAGCTTACTCCAGGCTAGGGTGTTCCTGTTCCAAATGAGAACACAGACATAGGACCATGTCTTTGTACAAGTTGGCGCATGCTAAGAGAGAAACATGCAGAAGGACTATTGCAGCATTACATGTGGGCTTGGTCAGGTATGGCACTTTGAGGATGAACCATTTCACAATGAACTTTGAGGACATCCACAAATACAAAAAATGAAAAGTCAGTTCAAAGAGATGAAATGGATATGCATTAGCATTTTCAAAAAAGAGCAAAGACTTTAGTGGAGTGAGCATGAACTACAAGAAA
Source organism: Chrysochloris asiatica (assembly GCF_000296735.1). NCBI lineage: Eukaryota > Metazoa > Chordata > Mammalia > Afrosoricida > Chrysochloridae > Chrysochloris > Chrysochloris asiatica. The sequence continues at coordinate 5,462,528 of NW_006408671.1, forward strand.
CAAATCTGAAGACATTTTGAGGTTGAATTGACAAAAACTACTTGTTCATTTAAGTGTAAGAATTGACGAAAGGATAGGGTCAAAGATGACCCTGAGGTATGGCTTTGTGGATTAGTTAATTGAGATATAAAAATTTCTGAGATCATTGAACTCTTGAGGTAATTAGTGAGATTTATTTGAAGGTATCAGCTGGATTCCGAAAAGTCTAATTTGACTGATATTCAGGAATGTGTGTGAAACTACTAATAGAGATTTGGACTTCTTCATGTGGTAACCCAAACCAGATACTTGGTACTATAAACAGAGCATCTAAGTGCACCCTTTGGAGCAAAGAGCATAACAGAGAATAGATACTTTTCAATACTTTTAAGCTTTTAAAAATAGATTATTTTGCACTGAGAATTATATTAAAGATAAATCCAAGACAAAGAAAATTATAGTAGTCATATTATCCTTTGTTAAGTATAATTTTAACTGAAGAAAATAATTTACATGTAATCCCTTTAGAGGGAAAAGAAATAAAATAATAATAATAATTCATGGCAGAAGTAGCACACCTGGATTTGTGCTCACTCCTGCATTTTTGCAAATCTTAAATACACTAAAAAAAAAAAAAAAAAATGGGTTTTGGTTAGTTTTTGTGGAACAGTTATAGGAAATTTCCCCAGATGTTATTGTTAAGTGCTGTTGAGTTGGTTTAAACTCATAGAGAGCCTGTATAAAGTTTTTGAAACTTTGAATCTTTGGAGAACAGAAAGTTTCATCTTTCTCCCATGAAGCATTTGATGGGCTTGAACCACAGACCTTGTGGTTCTAAGTCCATTGTTTGTCCTACAGAGCCACTATGCTCCCTTGGTTATTGGAAGATTTTAAAAAAGAAACATTTGCAGTCCTAAAAAAAGATAAACACAAAAAAGAGAAATTCTCATTTATTACAGGGCTCTTGATGTATACCTTTTCTGTATTAGAAATTTAATTTGCTTGATATCATTTCAGTGGAGGTCTCACATTTGCTGAAAGTTCTAAGCCAAAGCTCTGGTAGCATAGTGGATACAAATCGGGCTGTGAACCTCAAGGTCAGCAGTTCGAAACTACCAGTGGTTCCATGGGAGAAAGATGAGGCATTCTGCTCCCTTAAAGATTTACAGCCTCGGAAACCCTGTACAGGGTCTCTATGAATCAGAACTGACTCCACGGCATATAACAACAACATATATGTTTTAGGGGTTTCTGTGTTGGTGGTTGTTGTTGTTGTTGATAAGTGCCGTAGAGTCGATTCCGACCCATAGCGACCCTGTACAGGGTTTCCGAGGGTGTAAATCTTTACGGGAGTAGAAAGCCTCATCTTTCTCCCGCGGAGCGGCTGGTAGTTTCGAACCGCTGACCTTAAGGTTCGCAGCCCGATTCGTAACCACTACGCTACCAGAGCATTCTATTATTTGATCACAAGTACAGTAATTTTTTGAAATTTATCAAGCTATATGTCTAATATTTGTGAATGTTTCAATAAGCATTTTGTATTTCATTAAAAAGTTTGCTATGTTTCAAAAACAAAACAAAACAAAAAAAGCTGTCTTAAAAGTGACAATGGTGAGTCTTAGTCTCTCATTCTTTGGATATGTTGTCAGGAGAAACCAGTCCTTGGAAAAAGACATCATGTTAGGACAGTGGAGGGTTAATGAAAAAGAGGAAAACCCTACAGGTGATGGATTGACACAATGGTAACGTTTTCAAACATGTCAACAATTTTGAGGCTGGTGCAAGACTGGTTGCAGTTTCCTTCTGTTATGTATAGGGTCTTTATGAGTCGAAACTAACTTGATAGCACCTGCAACAACACCAATGACCTTATAATTCACTGCTAAGTTCTGATTTTTATTTTTTGCCCAACCTGACTAATATCTCAAATTATCAAGAACAAATTCTAGCCAGCCAAATGAACGCTAGAAAGTGAATGAGTTTGTTCCTCCACAATAGAGCATTACACATTTTTCTCTAAGAAGTCCTACATAAATAGTGTTTATGTTTAAACTTGAGATACCGATATTAGAGATTTATCATGTATAGTAGCACAACTATCACCAGCATTTTTGAAATGTGGGTGGTTTGACAAGCTGCCAAATGTTTACAGCAGTTATTTGTTAGAATATTACAGCTACTAATTGCTTAGAATTGTACATGTGAACATGCCAATCAAATTCTACAACTATAAGAACAATTTCTACTGATTTAGATAATCTGTTTTTAGTAGTCACAGATAATTCCTGGTGTGGCGCTGCTGGATAATACACTGGATCATGAAGTTGGTTTGAACTTCAAGGTCAGTAGTTCAAATCCACCAGCTGCTCCTCAGAAACCCTATCCATAGTCACTATGAATTGGAACCGACTCAACAGCACTTAGCAGTAACAACCTCAGTAGTCAAAAAACCAAAGAGTATTTACACAAATCTTAGAATTAAACCTGAATGGTTGAGCTCTGAATAATAGTTGTAATATATCATTAATAAATAGTGTCAATACTTTATTTCCACTGTGATGGGAAATACTTCTTTATGTAAAAAGAAACATACATAGGATTTATCTCAAGATTATTAACACAAAAATATATGTATTGATGTGAAGAAAATCCATGCTATTGGTTTCATGAGAAAGATATTTAATAAAGACTCAGGGAAAGGATACATAATCAAATTAACAATATTAAAATAATTTAAAGTGTTTCTCTTTGACATTCTCAAATTTCTTTTCAAACTAATATGCCTCAGTGGGATTCCATTTTCAACTGACATGCGAGTTCTGTTACTTGCACAATACAAAACCACTTACATAATTATCAGGATATAAAGTATAATGAGACATTGAATTATCTATGTGACTTTAAGACAAAACAAATACCATATAAATTGTGGTGCTGCAGGATAATGCATTATGATGCTAAGTCAGTAAGCTGCAAGGTCAGTGGTTCAAACTCACCCATCACTCTTAGGAAACTATACAGCGTTGCTATGAGTCACTATGAGTTGAAAAAGACTATCGGCACTTAACAAGAGCAACAACACTAATGAACTTCATGTGTTTTTCAACATAATGTATTTTATATATACATATATACGTTGTTATATATACTTGTACGTTGTTATTAAGTGCCATTGTTATTAAATGCCATGGAGTTGGTTTTGACTCATAACAATGGAGCTCTGGTAGCGTAGTCATTACGAATCGGGCTACTAACCTCAAGGTCAGCAGTTCGAAACTACCAGCGGTTCCACAGGAGAAAGAAAGATGAGGCGTTCTGCTCCCATAAAGATTTACAGCCTCGGAAACCCTGTGTAGAAGGGTCACTATGAGTTGGAACCTACTCCACGGT
>NW_006408671.1:5465996-5473606 GCF_000296735.1 Chrysochloris asiatica
ATATATATATATATATAAAATGAATCTATAGTAAATCATTAAAGGATTAACATGAAACCGATGGCTTGATAAAAATTAGGAGACAAAAACTTTTTGCATGACTTTCAAAATCTCAGCATCATTTCTTTTTTGCTTGAAGAACTATACAACTCAATATTTCCTTTCATCATCATTCATATGTCTTTTATATTTGGTTGTTTCCCACACTTTCACTTTTTTAAATAAGAACTTGAAAATACAACAAGATTCGTTTAATTTCTGCATAAATTTTCCACATAAGTTTGTTGCATTTTTTAACTAGAATTCTCCCAAGTTCTGTGGAACCAGTCATCTTGCTGTATGTATCTTGGTTGTCAAACAGGACACTTAGCTAAGAGAATGGAAGTTAATAAATCAATACCCATTATCTGCAATCTTTAAAATAGAAGATATTTGTTAGATATTATAAAGATGAAGGTATAAAGTATAGAAAGAACAATAGACTATGCATTCTGTAGATCATAAGTCTAGCTGACCTTGATAGATCTCCCAATTAAATGACATTTAAGATTTCCATTCATTCTAATTCTAGCTCAATGTGTTCCTCTCATAGGCCTTCTTTCCATCCTTTCATAATTCAGAGCTGTTTCCTTTCTTGAAGTGTTTATTACAATTCCCAATCACCACACACTCAATTCTCAAGGAATGCCCTCATCAAGGAAAATTTCTGGATTCTTATCTTCAGTTATTAGTACACTCATTTATTCTTAATATATGTTTAGGTATCTGAAATTACCTTCGACCTTCATTTAGGATTGGTTCAACTAAAGTCTATCTCATGTCAGTAGAATCTAAGCTTTAGGAGGGTTGTTGTTGTTGTTGTTGTTGTTAAGTGCCATTGAGTCGGGTCCGACCCATAGCGACCCTGTACAGGGTTTCCAAGGGTGTAAATCTTTACGGGAGTAGAAAGCCTCATCTTTCTCCCGCGGAGCAGCTGGTAGTTTCGAACCGCTGACCTTAAGGTTCGCAGCCCGATTCGTAACCACTACACTACCAGAGCTCCTTAGAGGGTAGAGCTGAATAATAGAAACCCTCACTGTGGGTAACCAATACTTACTTGTTGAATAAATAAATATCACATGATTACCCTACAACATGTTTAGAGAATCAAACAGTGACAAAAAAATCCTCTAATTTACATATTTTAAAAATACAAACTCAGTTTTATCTGTTATGTATGAAGGAAGACTGGCATACTCGTTAAAGCACTAAATTATGTAGAGGAAGTGGTTTTTTAAGGTAACAATGATAGTACATAAGTAGTGAAACTGGAATGGGTGCTCAAAACTTAAACATACAATGGGCCTTTTACTACAGTAAATAGACATGAGAACTTAATGTCCTTGATACTTTGTTTCACAATCTTAGAACATAGGTTGTGTTGGCTGAACTAAATGGAGCATGACATTATCGTACTGATCAATATGCAGGTTAAGTCAATGATGCAGAGCGGAGAATGGAAACAGTCAATATCAGGTGATATCAGGGTTTTTGTCAGATTGGAAGAATTTGTTGCAGGAAAGAAGCAATACTTCTTAGGAAGTGGTATGTCTTATGCACAATCAGTAAGGTCATTGCATGTTGGTGATACTGGACATTTATAGGAATCTCTGTATAAAACTAGATATTCTGTCTTCTTTAAGGGAATCATCATAAAAAAAAAGTGTTTCCTTGTCCTTAATGTAGTTAGTTGTATTGATGTGGTGTTCTGGAATATGTCATCCTTACATGAATAGTTAGCATATTGAAAATTAGTCACTGGTATTTGCAGAAGTAGCAGTAGGCATGAGATTAAGACGCACAGTCCTAGAAGTTGGAGATGGATTTGATCCCGATGGATTGACCACAGTTGTAGAAGTCTGATATAGATTTGATTCCGATGGAGTGACTGGCATAAACACAGGAGTGCCTGCTGATGTCTGTAAGGTCAGGAAGGTAACATCAGACAACAGCTTATCAATCCTTGTAGTCAAAGATTTTAAGCTTATGTTAAGAGCTGTGGTAATAGCTCTAATGTTGTTATCAAGGTCTTCTTTAATATCACTTCTAATATTTCTAACTTGATGGTCTTTGGAGAGATCAGAATCCTTGGGCCCTAGTTCCTCACTCTCTATTTGCATGCTTCATGTTGCTCATGGGTCCTTCACAGGTCATACATACTTCCTGGCTTTGTTATGACATTTGGTGTTGCCAGTGCCATTTCATGACTTTCCAAAGATAGAGGTGAATCCTTCAGCACAGTAGGTTCTGTTAACATTATTAGTTCCTAATAAGTTGTAAATCTTCTTAGAACTTTGTTGAATGCTTCAAAACGAAAGCTTTTAATTGTATTTGTTAATAGTAGACCTTCATATACAGCATTTTCTCTTAAAGCCACATCTCTCAGTCTTCAGTCTTCAATCTTCACCATCTCACTAAAACTGCTCTTGTTGCAGTCACAAACTCCTCCAGTTTCCAACCACAACAGGGATTTCTCAGTCTTTGCTTACTATGAGCATTAACTTTTGTTCATAATTACTTTTTTAAAAAAATTATTTGCAAAAATGAGGCACCAACTATTCCTCCCACAGTCCTCTTTAGTCAACTGGATTCACTAATCCCTTGCAATAGCTACAGAGTACTCAGTCACCATACTAACAGCAATGGGTTTATTAGGGAATTTGACAGGTTACAATTAAGGTTCAGAAATGCTCAGGGCACAGTTGTTCCAGTATGCTGCTGATAAATGCCCATAGGACATATCACTCCATCATAAGCCTCACCCTGAAGGCACTCCTCTCACTCCCTGGGTCAGCAGATCTAGCTCCCTAGTTAAGGGCCTAGAAACATCCCACTCTACAAGCAAACTTCCAATCCAAAGTCACTCAGTTTTACTTGCTATGTGGGCTGGAAAGTCCACTATTTTTTCTCATGTTCTGGTTATTGGTTGCACTTATCTGGTGGCACAGCTTTCTGTCCCTGGGTGAAAGAGTTTCATTATGCAGGGATTTTGGGGTCCAATGAGCACACTCCATCTCCTTATTCTTTTTTGATGTTAAAGAAATTCTCTCTCCTGCTTCTGAGATGGATCATTTTATACCCATGCTAGAGTTTCATGTTTTCACAATTGCAATGAACTCTATTAACTTCCACAGCTGAATCATGTAATCATGCCAGTTATCTTCCTTCAAGTTCTTTTACTCAGCTCCAGTAGGGCAGAAACTTTGGTGGGAGTTTTAGACACACATAATTCACTACACCACACTACCTGATTTCTAATGACATAGTGAGGCATTTAAGAATTCATTAGTTTAATTAGCTGACTTTAATCCTGCTGGCTTTGGTTACCTAATCAGAATTATTTAAAAACTTTTGTCTATCATTTTCATTTTTCGCCTGAACTTCACATATGTAAGTGTGATATTTACAAGGTTCTCATATTTTCAATGTGAAGGTTTTTATCTATCTAAAGTCATATCCAAATACCCTCTGTTTGTTTTTCAAGAAACAACATTTTCTGCAATGGGTGTTATTGTTGTTAAGTGTCCTTGAGTCAGTTTGGACTCAGAGTGAACCTGTATAGGGCTTTCAAAGAGAGGTTGGTGAGGTTAAACCACTGATCTTGCATTTCAAACTGACTTTGCAACCTATAGTGCCACAGCAGACATTTATAATTGTTGCTTTTTTGTATTTAAAATTCACTAAGTTTATATGTAAGCCAAATGTAACCAGATACATTAATAGCTATCTTAGGCAAAGTTAGTACAGTAGGGTAGGTAACCACATAATCATGGGATTGGGGGGCAATAGAAAACATGGCTTAATCAAAACACACTAAACAACAACAACAAAATCCTTTTAGAATCTTCCAAAGCAAGTAAGATGCACACCACACTATTCAATTAAAAATAGGTATATAGTATTTACTTTATTTCTTATATGGAAATGTGAGTATGCCCAACATTTGAAATTGTAAGAATTTAACCATCTCTGTATTTCTCATTGTTTAATGTATCAAATCTGATGATCTCTAAATTCATGTGGGATACACTCAAGGTCATATTTTGACTTTCATGGACTTGTTTTCAATTTCTTCAGCTTCAGTTGTATTTGCATATGAGCAATTAATGGTCTGTTCCACAATCTGTCCCTGGCCTTCTTTTGATTGATGATATAGAACTTTTCCATCATCTTCTTTCTGCAGATGTAGTCTATTTGATTTCTGTGTATTCTATCTGGTGAGGTGCATGTGTATAATTGTATCTTACACTGTCTAAAGAAGGTATTTGAAATGGACAAATCATTGATTTTGCAATATTCTATAAGGCAATATCCAGCATCATTTCTATCACCGAGGTCATATTTTCCAACTACTGATCCTTCCTCTTTGTTCCCAACCTTTGCATTTGAATCACCAGTAATGATCAACATATCTTGACTGCATTTTTTTTTTTATGAATTTCAGAGTGAATAAGTTTGTAGCATTCCTCTATTTCATCATCGCTAGCTTTAGTGATTGTTGTGTAAATTTGATTAATAATGGTATTAACTGGTCTTCCCTATAGGCACATAGATATTGTTCTATCACAGACAGCAATGTACCTCATGAGGGATCTGGACATGTTCTTTTTGACAATAAATGCAACACCATTCCTCTTCAATTTGTCATTCCAAGCATTGTGGTTGTCAGATTCAAAATGGCCAATACCAGTCCATTTCAGGTCACTAATTTCTAGCATATCAGTGTTTACATATTGCATTGTATTTTATTGACTATACAAAGGCTTTTGATTGTGTAGACCATGACAAGCTATGGACAACATTACAAAGTATGAGTATTCAGGAACACTTAATTGTGCTCATGAGGAATCAGTACATGAACCAAGAAGTAGTTTTTCAAAAAGAACATGGGAATGTTAAATCAGTTAAAATTAAGAAAGGTATGCGACAGGGTTGTATTCTTTCACCATACTTATTCAAACTGTATACTGAGCAAATAATCTGAGAAGCTGGCTTCTATGAAGGAAAACTTGGCATCAGGTTTGAAGGAAGACTCGTTAACAACCAATGATATGCAGATGATATAAACATGCTTGCTGAAAGTGAAGAAGACATAAAATATTGGCTGATGAAGATCAAAGAGCACAGCCTTCAGTATGGATTGCATCTCAATGTAAAAAACAAAACAAAACAAAAAAATCCTCACTAATGGACCAATAAACAACATTCTTATAAACGTAGAAAAGATTGAAGTTGTCAAGGACTTCATTCTTTTTGGATCAACTGTCAACACTCATGGAAGCAGCAGTCAAGAAATCAAATGACGTATTGAATTAGGCAAGTCTGCTGCACAAGACCTTTTTAAAGTGTTGAAGAGCAAAGATGTCAGCTTGAGGACTAAGGTGCACCTGACCCAAGCCATGGTATTTTCAGTAACTTCATATGCATGTGAAAGCTGGACAGTGAATAAGGAAAACCATAAAAGAATTGATGCTTTTGAATTATGGTATTGGAGGAGCATATTGAAAGTGCCATGGGCTGCTAAAAGAACCAACAGATCTGTGTTGGAAGAAGTGCAGCCAGAGTGCTCCTTGGAGGCCAGGATGGCAAAACTTCATCTCTCATATTTTAGACATATTCTCAGGATGCACCAATCGCTACAGAAGCATATGAAGCTTGGTAAGGTGGAGAGTTAGAGAAAAAAAGGAAGACCCCCAGTGAGATAGATTGGCAAAGTGGCAGCATCAATGGGCTCAAGCGTGGCAACAATAGTGAGGTTGGTCCAGGACTGGACAGTGTTTCATTTTGTTGTACATAGGGTCATTATGCGTCGGTATCGACTCAATGGCACCTAACAACAACAACAACATATTTCTCATTTATCATGATCATTGCTCTCCAATTTTTGAGGTAAAAATACTGCAAATCAGATGACAATGTAAAATTAAATATTAGAGTAGACCACTATCAGCTTTATTTTATGAGACATTATATAAAAACAAAAACCTGGCAACAAACCATCCCTCCCACAACACTCTCTAATTCAACTGGCTTACCAAATTCATTGCAGTGGTTGCACAGAAGTCAGGAAGCCATACTCACCGTTATTGCGTTTATTAGAGAATTTATCAGGTTACTATGTAAAGTCTTGTTGAGTTGGTTCAAATACATAGAGACTCTGTTTACAGTTTCCAAGGAGCAGCTTGTGGTTAGCAGTCCAGTGATTATCCTACAATGACACACTAGAATTTCACATGTTACAATACAGGGTCAGAAATGTTCAGAATACAGTACTCCAGTCAAGACAGTCACTCCTCAGTTGTGCCTATAGATAGGCACCTCTATGTCTGGACAATTCTACAAAGCTATTTGAGGGATGCTGATAAATGCCATGGGCACACCAACATACCATTAGCTTCAGCCTGAAGGCACTTGTCTCTAGAACTATAGGTCAGCAAATCTAGGTTCCCCACTAAGTTCCTGGAGGTACCCCACTCTGCAATGAAGCTTCCTACTCAAAGTCACTCACCCTTACTTGCTTCGTGGGCTGGGAGATTCACCACTCTGTCTGGTGTTCTGGCTTTTGGTTTGACAGCTGCTTCTCTGGTGTCACAACTTTCTGTCCCTGGTTTGAGAAAGTTCAATGTGCACAAATCACAGGATCCAAAAGGTAGGCTTTACTCCTGGCTCATTTTTAATGATAGTGAGATTCCCCCTTCTTTCTTCTGTGCTGGCTTATTTTATGTTCATGTTAGAGTCCAAAGTTTTTAAAATCACAATTAACTCTGTTTACAATCATTCACAACTGAATCATATTATGCTATCAATATATTTTCCCTCTTTCTCTTACTCAGACTCATCTTCAAGCAAGCTTCTTACCCAAGGAAGAGAATGATTTTATGGGACCAACGAAGACTAGGTATAATGGAGACATATTAAATAATTTTCTACACCACAAGCATCTTCAGTAGGAGTCATAGTGTGGTACTATGTGTTAATAAGCTAGACTGCAAAGCCAGTTTGAATCACAAGGTTGGTGATTCAAGCTCACCATCTTGGAAACCCTATACAGAGTCACTATGAGTTAGAACTGACTCGATGACACTTAACAACAACAACAATGGTGGGGTTGGTTCCACATAGGATTTCCGAGGCTGTAACTCTTTATGGGAGTAGAAAGACTCTTCCTCCTGCTGAATGGCTGGTAGTTTCGATCCTCCTGCTGAATGGCTGGTAGTTTCAAACTACTGACTTTGAGGTTAGTAGCCCGACTTGTAACCACTATGCTACCAGAGCTCCTTAACAACAACAGTAGGTGTGTTAAAAGGTGTATGACTGTGTGCAAAATTAAGGACCATTAGTGGCTCTGTTTCTCTGCTATGCATAGAGTTTTCATCAAGAAAAGATGGAAGGAATACACAGAGTCATTGTACCAAAAGGAAAGGGTTAATGTTCAACCATTTCAAGAGATACCATATGAACAAGAGATACATACTCAGAGAGGAAGTCCAAAGTGCATTGAAAGAAGTGGCAAAGGACAAGGCACCAGGAATTGATGGAATAAAAATTGAAATCTTTCAGGAAAGTGAGGC
>NW_006408671.1:5474988-5477120 GCF_000296735.1 Chrysochloris asiatica
GACAACAACAACAACAACAACAAAAGTGGCTCTGTGGGTTAGATGTTAAACATAATGACAAGGCCAGTTGGAAAAAGATGAGGTTATTTGCTCTTGTAGAGAATTACAGTATCGAAAACCCTAAATAGGGTCAGCATCAAATCAATCAATGACAGTGTGCTTAGTTTGTTTTGCTTGGTGGTGCTCAGGTTCTAACAGAAAAGGTAGTGGTTCTAACTCACTAACCACTTAGTTCTAGACTATAACCTAAAAAATGCTATGTAACTGTTCTTCTGTATCTTGTGGGGTCACTATGAATCAGACAATTCCACAGCATACGGCAACAACATTTGTGAAATTATATAGGATTCTTAAGTAAGTAGCTACTTATTTACTGCTGTTTCAACACTCTTGGAGTTTTAGAACAAGGAAACATGTACATTTTTAATTGCTATGTGCTATCATGTTTGTTTAATGAGCTCTGGTAGTTTAGTGGTTATGAGTTAGGCTGCTAATTTCAAAGTCAGCAGTTCGAAACTACCAGTCGTTCCATGGGAGTAATATAAGGCTTTTTGGTCCCAAAAAGTGTCACTGTGAGTCATAACTGACTCCACAGCACATCTCCACCATCATTATTTTTGTTAGTAGAATGATTTCTGCCCAGTTGGGCAAGAATGAGGGCACACACTTCTGGCAGTTTCTATCTGTCCAATAATAATTATAAACTTTAGTAGTGTGAAAATATAACTGTTGCATTTACTAAAAAATGTTCTGGAGAAATGTCCTACAGAGCCACAATCTGCTGAACTGTGCTGTAATGGTTGAAAATAGAGCCTATGATTAAAGTTCCACAGCTAATTCAACCCTGGGGAAAATCAAATATATGGGACACTTTGTTTCAAGTACAGAAGGAAAGTTAAATTAACTGGGCCTAAATAGTGCAGCAACACACATATGTTAATATATTCTGGTTTTCTTTAGCCACCAGGAAGTTGGTTTTCTGCCAAATAAAAAGCACCTACCCAGTGGAGATTCAGTTGCTGTATCTTTCTGGTAATAGGAATTTGCCAATAAGCTAACATCAGAAAGATACAGGTAAAAACAATTTCCACATTCCCCAGGTCTTTGACAAAAAAATGATGGTAATGATACCTGTTGGCATTTTCAGTAAACACATTTATATCTTTTTTTTTCTTCTAATAGTTATAAAATGATTAAATAACCTATCATCTTTATGTAATACTGAACTTTCATTTTGAGTTCCTTTAGTAATAGGTACATTTCTTCTGTGTGAAATAAAAAATGTGTGTGCTATACTGAAACTGGGTGGTTAAAAATTATAATGGAATGTCTATTTAATTAAATACAATTTGAGTATATTAAACAAAGAACCATAAAAATAAGTAGCTATGACTTCTAAATTATTCTTCTAAGAAGAAGTCAAAAAGAAATAGCTATTCTCAATCTCTCTTGCTTTCCATTTCCTCTGTTTCTTAATCCCTGAGAACCCGATGTGTGTATGTGTGTGCCTCCTTTTTAACTCTTCTTCTCCAGAAAAAAACAAAAAACAAAAAAACACATAAATAAAAGGCTATGCATTTAAACCACAAAATTGGTCCTTTATGATAAACTAAAAGAAGACATTATTTTCGGTAGTAATAATTAGTAGTTGTTAAATAGATCGTTGTTAAACAATAAATAGATAGCTATTAAATTTTATAATTGTTGTTGTTTTTGTTAAGTACTGTCAAATTATTTCCAATTCAAAGTGATGCTGAATAGAGATTCCAAGGAGCAGCTGGTGGATAACTTAGAGTTAGCAGTCCAATACTTACCCTACATCAGTACACCAGGACTCCAGTTATGTAAGTAGTCTGTTTAAATTATATAGGGAGACATATTTGAAGTAGGTAAGAAGAGTGAATCTTTTCTTATTTTCTCATAAAATTCTGGTGTGGCTCTGTAGGATAAACACAGGACTGTTAACAACAGGATTGCAGGTCAACCCAAAGCAGTTTTTAAATAAGGAAATACAAAAGCTTTTTTTTTTTTTTTTTGTGCACTTAATGTTTCCAAAAATATTTATTGAAGCTAAAGGAATACAAGTATTTTCTTTTTTTTTTTTTAATTTAAGGTTTTTATTGTGGATTGAG
>NW_006408671.1:5484317-5503158 GCF_000296735.1 Chrysochloris asiatica
CTTTCAAAAAGCCTGTAATTCCTTGCACAGTGATTTCTCAATGAAACGGGTCTAAGCCTCTGGCGCACTAAGCTTTACGAGGGCCGTGTGACTGTGAATTCCCACTTGGGAGGCTCAATTCTCGAGCTTCCCTTTCCCGATCCCTTTCCCGATCCCAGAGCCCCTACTCACGAGCACCGTCTCGCCACCCTGGCAAACCGGAACTCACAAAAGCTTTTTGAAACTCAGAAGCTCCTTCTTGGAAAACCTATATAGTATCACTATGAGCTGGAATGGACTTGATGGTACAAAACAACAACTATACAGTTTAAAATATGTTGTTGTTGTTATGTGCCATGGAGTCGGTTGTGACTCATAGTGACCCTGTACAGGGTATCCAAGGCTGTAAATATTTACAGGAGCAGAAAGCCTCATCTTTCTCCTGCGAAACAGCTGGTAGTTACCAACGACCTTAAGGTTCACAGCTCAATTTGTAACCCCTATGCTACCAGAGCTCCTTTTAAAACATGAGGGCATGTCAAAAATTATCCACACTCATTTATATTACAATAACTGACCATGTCCAAGGCTGATGACAACATTGAGTGGGCACGTGAAATGATTCTGTTAGAACAGACAAGTGACAGTCTAATGTGGCAAATCACTTGAACATCAGCCATTGCTCTGTCTATGAAATGATCCACAACATACTTGGGATCCGTTTCTGAATTTCAAAATGTTTATGAGTGATGGGTACAGAAACAACTTATGGAAGTGCATAAATATAATTGTTTAGACATCTGCAAACAAAATTTGGACCAGTACTGAAGGAAGGTAAACGTTTCTTAAAAAAAAAAAAAAAAAAAATATATATATATATATATAGATAGATAGATAGATAGATAGATAGATATAGATAAAGATATAGATATAGATATAAATATTACTGTTGAGGAGACAGGAATTTGTCACTACAAACCTGAGAGTAAATGGCAGAGTATGGAATGAAAACATCCTCAACATTGACCAAGAAAATGTTCAGAAGTCAACCATTATCTGGAAAATTGATACTTAGAGTGTTCTGAGATTCTCAAGGGCTAGCATTGGAACACTATCAGAAAAAAATGTTCAACAATCAACAGTGCTCATTACACTGAGATGCTCATTGAAGAACTGAAGCCAAAACTTCAGATTAAAAGCAGTGGACTGCTATGCAAGGGATTTCTGATCTTGCATAACAGTGCATGTCCTCAAACCTCTGCCCACACTGTTAACACTCTGCAAAAACATTATTTTGAGGTGTTAAAGCATACTCCTCACAGTTCTGACCTTGCTCCATTGTACCTTCACTTGTTGGTTTCCATGAAAGCAGCCTTTCCAGGATGAAGATTCACCTGTGATAATGAAGTGAAGACAGTGGTGTATTTGTGCCTCACAGCTCAGCTCAAAACATTTCTTGATAAGGGAATGCAAAAGCTTGTTGATAGATGAACAAAGTGTGTGGAAAAGCAAGAAAATTGTGTCAAAATATTATTTATTTGTCATTTATAAAAGTTAACTTAAATAATTCTACAGCCAGAATGCATGTAAATTTGACATGCTCATAATATTCTATTAATAAAGGTCATCATAAATTTTACATAAAAAGTATGTAAAATTAAAAGACTGCTTAAAATATTTTTTTAAAGAGTTTTTATTGTGAACTGAGTGATAGTTTACGTGGGAGAACATCAGCTTTATGCCATTGTTTCAATGCAATGAGTATAATCTCCTCCATGCATCTTCATTCAAAAGTATTTGCTTACATTCCTTTGTGTGTGTGTGTGTCTCTGTGTGTGTAGGAATGTACACAGAAATACTCAAGAATATATATCAATTTAAACAACCAAAGGGCATATTCTTCAACCTGCCTCCTGGCCTCTAGCACCCAGTCACTCTCTTTGCATGAGTTCAGAGTCCTCAGCTGCTCCCTCTCTACATGTCCTCATCTCTGCCTCCATCTCTGGTGTCGCTGCTTCTCTGGATAGGGTCCCACACTTGCTCTCACTTGTGCTCTTCTCTCTTGATGTGTCTAGGGTCCTCTGATTCTGGACTGTAAGATTAACTACTCTCCCATTTTTGTTACAAAACTTCTACCTTTATAATTGTAACAGTCACAATTAGTCATGATAAAAATTACTCATTATTGAATCATAAGACTCTTAATTCCCATCTATTTTAACCAGACCTATCTAGACAAGATGAAAACTATTCAGTGGGGACACTTTCTTTCCCCATGCACTATTAAACTAAGCTCCCCATTGTAACCTTATAAGTCAATCACATTGTTCCTTTATCACCCCCTCATTTTAGGTAGCCAATGTCTAAGTTGCCCATCCCTATCTGTCCTGTGTACAGACAGGATAGCATTGATCCTTGATATGAAAACTCCTTCCCTCTCAGTTGGTATTTTGAGCTACTAAATTCATAAGCATAGGTCAAGTTCATCAAATTGTAGCAAATTACACTTATTTCCTTTATCAAAAAGTGTTTTTGTTTTTGTTTTTGTTTTTTATCAAGCCATCAAGGTTAGGTAAAATGTGTACTATCTGCAAGTCTGGGTTTTCTTGTGCATCTTCCCTTATTTCATATCAGCTAGATGCTTCACTGTCAGCTCCAGGCCTCCATGGCTATGTCCCTGTCCATGGGGTCAGGTGTCTCCAGGTGTCACCACACTTTGGACCAACCAACTCTTCCTCTTCTCTCTCTCATCTTCAGGTCAATGAGAGTCTATGGAATGTGGTTGAACTCAGCCCATTTCTTCATTGCTGCCTTTCCCTGCCTTCCACTCATCAGTATACCAATGTGGTCACCAGCAAGCTTAAATGCCTGTTCAAATGTTCCCTTTGAATTTCAGTCTTGGATGGGGGAGGGGAGGAGGAAAGGGAAGGGGGGGTTTGGCCTAAAGTAACTTGATTGCTTTCCTTTATGGCTCCCTGGGAAATAACTTGCTTGTTCTTGTAGTAGCAAATCAGATTGCCATTTTTGTTTTTGGATTTTTCCTGAAGTTTTTTCTCTGAAGATATATCTTTCATTGCTCTAGCTGTTTCAAACTGATCTGCTTGTCCTTTCTAATGGGAATGCCCCAGATCAGAAGGTTCTGAATGAGGTTCAGGATTCCACCTAAGGTCCTATATACTGCAAAGGCTCCACAAGAAGCCTATTTCACTGGGCAAGTTCTAGAATCCCTTTTAGGTATTCCAATAAGTTATAGACTGAAGATGGGCTTGCATACTTTCTGTAATCATGTCTCCCAGTATTCCTATCTATCCCACTCAAGTATATATTTTACAATATTGGGCAAGGGAAACTATTATTCATGAGTCATTTAAGCAGCT
Source organism: Chrysochloris asiatica (assembly GCF_000296735.1). Taxonomy (NCBI): domain Eukaryota; kingdom Metazoa; phylum Chordata; class Mammalia; order Afrosoricida; family Chrysochloridae; genus Chrysochloris; species Chrysochloris asiatica. Next base: position 5,487,674 of record NW_006408671.1, read on the forward strand.
TAACATTATTTCCACTCTTCAGACTATTTCTTGATTCCTGTATTACAGAGCCCTGTTTTTTTCAAGATTGAGCCTGCATCACTATTCATCTCTGTCCCATTTAGTGCATGGAAAACTGCCTCAGGGTTCCACTATCTTCCTTGTTCTTCTACCTTCCTATCCCTTCTTGTGCATTGCCCTCACCAATACCCTAACTATAATGTATCTACCCAAAGCACTGTGCTCTACCATTCGCTCCCTCCACCCCTCCAGCCACTCACCCCACCCCCGCCATTAAACAAACAAACAAAAAATTGTTTTCCCACTTTTTGTATGGATATTTTTCTTAAGTTTTTATAAAAATTGTCTTATACAGTATTTGTCCTTTTGTGACTGACTGATTTCACTCAGCATAATGTCCTTAAGGTTTATCCATGTTATGTGTTAACTTGCAGCTTCCTTGTTATTCTTCAAGGTAGCATAATATTCCATTGTTTGTATATACCAAATTTTCTTATCCATTCTTCTATTGATGGGCACTTAGGTTGTCTCAATCTTTTTGCTATTGTGAATAGTGCTGCTATGAACATTGGTGTGCCTATATCTACTCATGTTATAGCTCGTATTTCTTGTGGATATTTACCAAGTAGAGGAATTGCTGGATCATAAGGTATTTCTGTTTCCAACTTTCTGAGGAAGTGTTATACAGTTTTCCAGAGTGGTTGGACCATTTTGCATTCCCACCAGCAATGTAGGAGAGTCTCTCTACATCCTCACCAGCATGTGTTGTCCTTTGCTTTTTAACTTTTCTAACTTCATTGTTAAAATAACCTTATCTTAAATGAATTATCAGTAGGTCATTTAAGGAGTCCCTGAGTAGAAGGACAAAAGGTTGGCAGACTGAATCCACCTAGAGTGCATGCCTTCACTCATCAGTCAGATTGTCATAATGTCGTGGCTTGTGTGTTTTTGTGATATTTTAAGCTATGACACCAGTATTTTAAATGCCTGCAACATCACCATGGTGTAAAAGTTTCCCTAGAGCTTCCAGATTAGCCAGACATAGCAGAAGAAGAAGTCAACCACTTCTGAAAGGTTGTTGTTGTTGTTGTTGTTGTTGTTAAGTGCCGTCGAGTCGGTTCCGACCCATAGCGACCCTGTACAGGGTTTCCAAGGGTGTAAATCTTTACGGGAGTAGAAAGCCTCATCTTTCTCCCGCGGAGCGGCTGGTAGTTTTGAAGCGCTGACCTTAAGGTTCGCAGCCCGATTTGTAACCACTACGCTATTAGCCACTGAAAAAAAACTTTTGAGTGCTGCTGACTGAAGTCAGAGTATTTTCAGTCATCTCTCATGCATGTGAAATATGGACTATGAGTAAGAAAGATTAAAGCAGATCATATGCATTTGAATTATGCTGTTTTCAAACCATACTGAAAGTACCATGCACTGCCACATAAACAAACAAATCTGTCTTGGAAGAAGTACAGCTAGAATGCTTCTTAGAAGCTAAAATGGGAAACTTAGTTTCTCTTAATCTGGACATGTTACCAGGAGCAAACAGTCCCTGAAGAATGCTGTTAAAATGAAGGGTTTAAGTAAAAATAAGAAGACCATCAATGAGATGGTCTGATATGGTGGCAACAAAAATACGCTAAGATATAACAACACTTGTGAGGATGATTCTGGATTGGGCAATGTCTCTTTCTGTTTTGTATAAGGGTTTTATGAATCATGAATGATTGAAAAGCACAATAGAGGTGCCTGGGAAGACAGTTCTGTTGATATGCTTCTGAAAGTTCTTCATAAACCTCTGGAGCACAGCTCTACTCTGCAAATACTGAATTAACATGCATCAGAATCTCCTGGAAAGCAATAAAACTAGAAAATGGTATCTGTATATAATTCCTTGTATATTTCCATATTAATTAAGTAGCTTTTTTAATGTTCAAAAAATTTTAAATTATAAATGAAATTTAGTTTGAATATCCTACTTGTACCTGCAATATACATTCGTTTTATTGTTGTTAAGTGCCATTAAATTTGTTCTGACTTATAGCACAAGAGAATGAAACACTGCCCATTCCTGCGTCAGTCACACCATTATTATTACACTTGAGTCCATTGCTGCTGCCACTGTGCTAACACATCTCTTGGGGGTTTTCCTCTTTTCCACTGATCCTCCACTTAGTCAAACATGATGTCTTTCTCCCAGCTTCTAAGGAGAATTATGACTACATGTTTTCTAAATCTGTTTGTTCTTCTGGCAGTCCATGCTACTTTTAATATTCTTCTCCAACACTAAAACTAAAATACATTGATTATTCTATGTTTCTTCCTTCCAACTTTCACATACATATATTATATAAATTTCATGGTTTGGGTCAGGAGCACCTTAGTCCTCAAACTGACATCTTTGCTCTTGAACACTTTAAAGTGATTTTGTGTAGCATATTTGCTTAACGCAATACATCATTTTATTCCTTGGTTGTTGCTTTAATGAGTGTTTACAGTGGATCAAAGTAAAATGAAGTATTTGACAACTTCAAGCTTTTCTCCATTCGTCATTATGTTATTTACTGGTTCAATGGTGAGAATGTTTGTTTTCTATACATTGTGATACAATCCATATTGAAAGCTATAGTCACTGATCATTCTTAGTAAGCATTTTAAGTCTCTTCACTTTAAGCTAGCAAGAGTGTATCATCTCCATATCCTAGGTCATTAAAGTGTCTTCCACAAATCTTGATGCCAAGCTTTTCTTTAAATAATCCAACTTCTCAGATTATTTGCTCACCATACAGATTGAAATAATGCAAACCTGGATCACACCTTTCCTGATCTTAAAACATTCAGTGGTCCTTTGTTCTTTTTGAACAACTGCCTCTTGGTCAATATACAGGCTCATCATAAATACAATTAAGTCTTGTAAAATACCTATTCATCACAATGTTATCCATACTATGTCATGAACCACACAGCCAAATGCCTTTGCATAATCAATAATGAATAGGTCAATATATTTCTTGTATTCTTTGTCTTTACCAAGATCTACCGAATGTCAGTAATGGTGTCCCTTGTTCCACATCATTATCAGATTCCAGGTTCAACCTCTGGCAGCTGTCTGTCAATGTACTGTTACAGCCATTTTTTAGAAAAAAATTACTTGCAGGAAATAGTAATGATATTGTCCAATGATTTCCACATAATGTTAGGTCACCTCTTTAGAATGGACACAGATATGAATCTCTTCCAATTAGTTTGTCAGGTACATTTCTCCATTTTTTTTTTTTTTTTTTTTTTTGGCATAGATAAGTGAGTGCTTCCAGGGCTGCATCACTTTATTGAAAGGTATCAATTGGTATTCCATTAATTGATTTTATAATTATTATATATAACTGACTAGAATCTGGGTATAGTACTGTAGGTTAATTTACTGGGCTGCAAAGTCAGTTGGAACCACAAAGTCAGTGGTTCAAGCTCACCAGTTGCTTCTTGGAAACCCTATTCATGGTCCCTATGGGTCAGAACCGACTTGACAGCACTTAACAATAACAACAACCTATGTAACTCCCAACACTAGTCTTTCAGTTTGTTGTAATTTGGTGGTTTGCGTGTTGATGAGATTCTGGAATTAATATCATGAAAATTTCAAATATCAACAGTTACCCACAGTGGACAGGTATCAGTTGATCTTCCAGGCAAAGACACACTAAGAAGAATGTCACACAAGAAGAAAACAAAAAGGTTAATAACACGAAAAGAGGGAAGGAAAAGATCAAAATGGAATCAGAAGAAAGAGACTCTAAATCTGGGTTACCGGTGTAGAGATGTTAAAGTGGAAGAAGTGAGGAGGTAGAAGAGCAGAGCAGAAAATTTTGAAGGTCAGCTTGAAAACACTAAGTCAAATATTGTAATGAAATGTGCAAATACCTGGATGTAGAGAAACAAAAAGGAAAAACACACTCAGCATTTCTCAAGCTGAGGGAACTGAAGAAAAATCTCAAGCCTTGAAATGGGTTATTAAATAATTCTGTACGCAAAATAGTCATTGAGAAGACAAAAAAGAAGGAAAAGGTTAAAATGGATGTCAAAAGAGACACTGAAACTACAGCGTAAAGATGCTAAAGCAAATAGAAGAAATGAGGAGGTCCAAGAGCTGAACAGAAAATGTCAAAGATCAGCTAGAGAAGATAAAGTCAAATATTACAACAAAATGTGTAAAGATCTGGAATCAGAAAACCAAAAAGTAAGAACATGTTCAGAATTTCTCAAGCTGGGGAAACTGAAGAAAAAATTCAAGCCTCGATTTAAGTTATTGAAAGATTCTCTGAGCAAATTATCGAATGATAAAGAAAGCATCGAGAAAAGAGGGAAGGAATATACAGAGTCACTGTACCAAAAGGAAATGGTTAATGTTCAACCATTTCAATAGATACCATATGAACAAGAGCCAATGATACTCAGGGAGGAAGTCCAAAGTGCATTGAAAAGGCACCAGGAATTGATGGAAAAAAATTGAAATCTTTCAAGAAAGTGAGGTGGCACAGGAGACACTAATCTCTGCCAAGAAATTTGGAAGACAACTACCTGGCCAACTGATTTGAAGAGATCCGTATTTGTGCCCATTCCAAAGGGAGGTGACCCAATGGAATGTGGAAATCTTCAGACAATCTCTGTGATATCCCATGTGAGGAAAGTTTTGCTAAAGGTAATACAGAAATGGCTACAATCATACATTGACAGAGAACTTTCAGAGGTGTAAGCTGACTTCAGAAGAGGCCGTGGAATGGGGTATATCATTGCTGATGTCTGATGGATCATGGCTGACAGCAGAGAATATCAGAAAGATGTTTGCCTGTGCTTTATTGACTATGCAAAGGCTTTTGATTGTGTGGATCATGACAAGGTATGGACAACATTGCAAAGTATGGATATCAAGGAACACTTAATTGTGCCCATGAGGAATCTGTACGTCGACCAAGAGGCAGTTGTAGGAACAGAACATGGGAACACTGAATGGTTTAAAATTTAAAAAGGTGTGTGACAAGGTTGTATTTAACCTGTATGCTGAGCAATTAATACGAGAAATAATGCAATTAATACTGAGAAAAAATAGGAAAAGCTGGGTTCTATGAAGAAAATGTGGCAACAGGATTGGAGGAAGACTCATTAACAACCTGCTATATGCAGATGATACAATCTTGCTTGCTGAAAGTTAAGAGAACGTAAAACATTTACAGATGAAGATCAAAGAGCCCAGCCTACAGTATGGATTTACATCTCAATGTAAAGAAAACAAAAATCTTCACCACTGGACCAATAAACAACATTCTTATCAATGAAAAAAAGATTGAGGTTGTCAAGGACTTCATTCTTCTTGGATCAGCTATCAACACTCATGAAAGCAGCAGTCAAGAAATCAAATGACATATTGCATTAGGCAAATCTGCTGCACAAGACCTTTTTAAAGTGTTGAAAAGCAAAGATGTCAGCTTGAGGACTAAGGTGCGCCTGACCCGAGCCATGGTATTTTCAATAATCTCATGTGAAAACTGGACAGTGAATATGGAAGACCATAGAAGAATTGATGCTTTTGAGTTATGGTGTTGGAGGAGAATATTGAAAGTGCCATCGGCTGCCAAAAGAACCAATAGATCCATTTTGGAAGAAATGCAGCCAGAGTGTTCCTTGAAGGCCAAGATGGCCAAACTTCATCTCTCATGCTTTGGACATATTGTCAGGAGAGACTAGTTTCTGGAGAAGGATATCATGTTTGGTAAGGTGGAGAGTCAGAAAAAAAGAAGAAGACCCCCAATGAGATGGATTGGCTAAGTGGTAGCATCAATGGACTCAAACATGGCAGCAGTAGTGAGGTTGGCCCAGGATCAGGCAGTGTTTTGTTCTGTTGTGCACAAAGTCACTATTGGTCGGTACCGACTAGATAGCACATAACAACAACAACAACAATGACAAAAATATATTTTTTTCTGTTGTTTCTTGGGGTCCTTGTACAGATATATTGGATAAGCACTGGACTGTTAACTGCAAGGCTGGCGGTTCAAACCCATCAACTGATCCTCACTATCCCTATATAGGGTTGCTATGAATCAGAATCTACTCAAAGGAAGTAAGCAACAACAACAACTATATATATTACGAATCGGGCTGTGAACCTTAAGGTCGGCGGTTAGAAACTACCAGCAGCTCCGGGGGAGAAAGATGAGGCTTTCTACTCCGTAAAGATTTACACCCTCGGAAACCCTGTACAGGGTCGCTATGGGTCGGAACCGACTCGACGGCACTTTACAACAACAACTATATATATATATATATATATATATATATATATATATATATATATGATTTTATTTACAATTTAAATAATTCAAATTTTCTTTTTTTTTAACTTTTGACTCACCCTTGTATATGTATTATCCACACTCTATTGTTTTCATATTTCCACTTGTAGAGCTGTCATTATTAGTATCTTGTTGCTATTGGTCATCGAATCAGTTCCAACTCCTAGTGGCCCTGTATAGGGTTTCTTAGGAGTGGCTTGTGAGCTTGAACTGTTAGCATGGTGGTACAAACCGACCTTGCATTCCAGCACATTTATCCCCAGTGCCACAGAGAAATACAAATGATTTGTGTATGTTGATCTTACTCTCTGCCACTTTTTGAATCTTCCAATGAGTTTCCAAGTAGTTTTGTTGCTGAATCTTTGTGTTTTTCTATATACAGGATCATGTCATCTGCAAACAGACAGAGTTTTACTTCCTCTTTGCCAATTTGGAAGTCTTTAATTTCATTCTCTTGTCTTATAGCTCCCAATACAATATTGAATAGGTGTGGAGATAAAGGGCATCTTTGTATGATTCCTGCTTGCAAAGGAAAAGCTTTCAGTTTCTCTCCATTGATTGTGATGTTTCCTGCTGGTTTTGTATGGTGATCGTGGTAGTTATGTGCCATGGAGTCAGTTATGACTCATAGCGACCCTGTATACGGTTCTTTACAGGAGCAGAAAGCCTCACCTGTCTCCTACGGAACCACTGGTAGTTTTGAATTGCTGACTTTGAGGTTAACAGCCCAACTAGTAACCACTATACTACCAGAGCACCTTAGTTTTATATTTATTGTTGTTGTTAGGTGCCATTGAGTCGGTACCAACTCACAGTGATCCTATGCACAACAAAATGAAACACTGACCAGTCCTGGGCCTACCTCACTATTGTTGCCACGCTTGAGCCCATTGATGTTTCCACTTGGCCAATCCATCTTGTTGTGGGTCTTCCTCTTTTTCTCTGACCCTCCACCTTACCAAACATGATATCCCTCTCCATCAACTGGTCCCTCCTGACAATATGTCTGAAGGGTAATACATGAAGTTTGGCACTCTGGCTGCACTTCTTCCGACACAGATCTGCTGGTTCTTTTGGCAGCCCATGACACTTCCAATATTCTCCACCAACACCATAACTCAAAAGCATCAATTCTTCTATGGTCTTCTTTATTCATTGTCCAGGTTTTGCATGCATATGAGGTTATTGAAAATACTATGGCTTGGGTCAGGTGCACCTTAGTCCTCAAGCTGACATCTTTGCTCTTCAATACTTTGAAAAGGTCTTGTGCAGCAAATTTGCCTAATACAATATGTCATTTGATATCTTGACTGCTGCTTCCATGAATGTTGATAGTTTATCCAAGAAGAATTAAGTCCTTGACAACTTCAATATTTTCTCCTTTGATTTTTCTCTTTTGTTTATTTTTCTAATGGTGAGAATTTTTGTTTTCTTTACATTGAGATGCAATACATACCTAAGGCTGTGATCTTTGATCTTCACCAGTAAATATTTTAAGTCCACTTCACTTTTAGCAAGCAAGGTTGTATCATCTCCATATCGCAGGTTGTTAATGAGTTTTCATATACTCTTAATTCGCTGAAGAATTTCTCTTCAATTTTTATTTTCTTGAACGTTTTTATCAGGCATGCGTGTTAGGTTTTGTCAAATGCTTTTTCTGAATTGATTGATATGATAATGTGGTTCTCCTTTAAAAAAAAAATAGTGAATTACATTGATTTTTGTTTTTTGTTTTTTTCTGTTTTTAAACCATCTTTACATCCGCGGTATGAATCACACTTGGTCATGACATATTAATATTTGATATGTTGCTGAACTCTATTGCCTAGAATTTTACTGAAGATTTTTGCATCTATCTTCATGAGAGATATTGGTTTATTTATTTATTTTTTAATTATGTCTTTCCCTGGTTTTGGTATTAAGGTTATGCTTGCTTCACAAAATACATTAGGAATGGTCCAATCCTTTTCCTTATTCTGGAATAGTTTAAGTAGAATTGATGGCAGTTCTTTTCTTAATGTTTGCTAAAATTCACCAGTAAAGCCTTCTGAGCATGGACATTTTTTATTGGAAATTCCTGATGGCCTGATCAATTTCTTCTTTTATTATAAGTTTATTCAAATTTTCAACTTCACTGTGTGAGTTTAGGTAGGTGGTGTTCTAAAAATTTATTCTTTTTTCTAGGTTTACAAATTTTTGGGGAAATAACTCTTCATAGTATTATGTTATTATTCTTTTTATTTCCATTGGTGCTGTTGTGACATCATCCATGTAGTTTCTTATGCTTGTTATTTGTATCTCTTTTCTGTATTCTTTTGTTAGATTTGCCATTGGTTCAATTATATTAATCCTTTTTAAGAACCAGTTTCTTGTCTTGATTGTTTCTATAGTTTTTCTGTTTTATATTTCTTTTTTTTTTAATTTTTTATGTTCTAACAGTTATTATTTGTTCTCTTCTGGTGACTGTAGGTTTACTTTACTGTCCTTATTCTAATTGTTGGAGATGTTGTATTAAAGTGTTGATTTTGGTTCCTTCTTCATTTTGGATGTGTGCATTTATTTCTATAAATTGCCCTCTTAGCACCGCTCTTGCTATATCCCAGAGTTTTAGTATGTTGTGTTTTCAGTCTCATTTGTTCTTAAAAGCTACCAAGTAGCTTTTAAGCAGGGTGCTATTCAATTTCCATGCATTTGAATTTATTTCCTTGATCTTCCTATTGTTGATTTATAATTTCATAGCATTTTGATCTGAGAAGATGCTTTGTAGTATTTTGATATTTTTAAAATTTTGGAGGCTTGCTTTGTGGCCTAACACATGGTCTATTCTAGAAGATAATGTGTATTATGCTATAGTTGGGTTGAATGCTCTGTACAAATCTATAAGGTCAAGTTGGTTGATTGTGTTGTTTACTTCCTCTGTATTTTCGAGTTTCTTTCTGGATTTTCTATCATCTTTCAAAAGTGATGCATTAAAATATTCTGTTGTTATTGCAGATTTATCTATTTCATTTTTTAACTCTATTAAGGTTTGCTTTATATCTTTTGAGAATCTTTCATTCAGAGTATAGGTGTTTATCATGGTAAGTCCTCTTATTCAGTTGATCCTTTAATCATGAGATAATGTCCTTCTTTGTCTCTTATGCTAATTTGTTGTCTTAAAGTTTATGTTATCAGAGATTAGCATTGCCAATCCTGCTTGCTTTTTATTGCAATTAGCTTGCTATATTTTTTCCATCCTTTAATTTTGAATTTTCTTGTAAATATCATACTCTTTTCTTATTCATTCTGATACTCTCAGTCTCTTTACTAGTGCATTGAATGCATTTGACATTCAGTGTAATTATCAATATGTATGAATTAATTGCTCTCACTATTTTGTTTGTTTGTGGTGCTGCTGGTTTCTTTGTACTGCATGGCTTCCTATGCTGAGTTCTTTTGTTGTTGTTGTTGTTATTGGTCCTTTTTCTTGTCAATTTCCTCATAGTTTTAATGTTTCCATGTTCTTTATTTACTTGATAAGTTATGAAGTATTATGTTTCTTTTGGATTATACTATATTCTAGTAAATTTTTTACTCATTTTAAAATGGTCTAATGTATCCTTGCTACCCAACCTTTTCACTACCTGGATCTCTGTTCTTGTATTTTTCCTTTCTTTCACATTGTAGTTGTTTTGATCATAGACTGACTTCCCAGATCCTCTGACTTCATTCTTGTAATTTTATTCTGCTCTGGACTCTTCCATCTCTTGACTGATTTCTGGGTATTGTTGCCATGTATGTCAGTCTCTGGTTGTGGTCTACTATTGTTGGATCTCAGTTCAAAGAACTCCCTTTAGAATGTTTTGAAGCACTGACTTGGCTCTTGCAAAGTTCCTTAACTTCTATTTATCCTGTAATATTCTGATTGCACCATTCATTATACATAGTTTATAATTTTTCAAGTTAAATGATTGTTGGTTGGATTAGTTTTGTATCCTTCAGAGTTTTGTATGTATCTTCTCATTGTCTTCTGAGTTAACCATTTCAAGAGGTAGCATATAATTAAGAACCAATGATATAGAAGGAGGAAGTTCATTGGCAAAGAACAAGCTTACAGGAATTGATGGAATACAATTTGAAAATTTCAACAAACTGTTGAAACATTGGAAGCCCACAGTCAACTTTGCTAAGAAAGTTGGAAGGCAGCTACCTGGACAACTGATTGGAAGAGATCCATGTTTGTGCCCATATCAAAGAGAGATGACTAAACAGAATGTGGAAATCATCAGACCATATCAATAACATCACATGCAAGCAAAATTTGCAAAAGATAATACAAAAACAGATGCTACCATAATTTGATAGGAGACTTCCAGAGGCTCAAGCCAAATTCAGACGATGACATGAAATGAGGGCTCTCATTGCTTACATCGGACAGATTTTGGCTGAAGGCAGAGAATATTAGAAAGATGTTTACCTGTGTTTTATTGACTTCTCAAAGGCTTTTGATTGTGTGGATCATGACAAGCTATGGGCAACATTGCAGAGAATGAGTATTCTGGAACATTTAACAGTACTCATGAAAAACCTGTACATAGACCAAGAAGGAGTGTATTGAACAGAGCAAGGTAAAACTGATTGCTTTAATATTAGAAAAGGTGTGCACAAAGGTAGTGTTCTTTCAATATATATTCAATCTGTTTTCTGAGTATATAATCCAAGAAACTGGATTATATGAAGAAGAACATGGCATCAGGAATGGAGGAATACTCTATAATAACATGTGATATGCAGTTGATACAAACTTGCTTGCTACAAGTGAAGAGGACTTAAAATACTTACTGATAAAGATCAAACACCACAGCCTTCTATATGGGTTGCACCTCAATGCAAAAACAAACAAACAAATAAACAAACATCCTCACCTCTGGACCAATAAACTAAATCAAGATAAATGGAGCAAAGATTGACATTTTCAAAGACTTCGCTTTACTTGGATCCACCATCAACACTTATGGAAGCAGAAGTCAAGAAATTTGACAATGTATTACATTAGGAAAATCTGATGTATAAGATCTCTTTGAAGTATTCAAGATCAAAGATGTTAACTGAGGATTAAGATGCACCTGGCCCAAGCCCTGGTATTTTCAATAGCCTCCTATGCATATAAAAGTTGAACAGTGTATAAGGAAGACTGTGGAAGAATTGATGCATTTGAGTTATGGTGCTGGAGAATAATAATAAATATACCATAGACTGCTAAAAGAACAAGCAACCTGTGTTGGAATAACAGCCAGAATGCTCATTGGAAGCCAGAATAGACACACTTCATCTCTAATATTTTGGAAAGACTATCCTGAGTTACAAGATCCTTGAGAAGGTTATCATGTTCGGTAAAGTGGAAGGTAGGAGAAAAAGAGGAAGACCACAGCAACATGGATTCTCACAGTGGCAGCATCAATGGACTCCAACATAACAAGAGTTGTTATGATTGTGCAGGATTGGGCAGTTCATTCTGTTGTTCATAGGGTCACTATGAGTTGATATCAACTCCGTGGCACATAACAACAACCACAACAGTCATCAATCATTTGTATGGATATGTTTAAACATATTTTATTTTTCATAAACCCGTTTATATATGAATTGTAATGGTGGTAGTGATATTTTTTTCACTTTTATGTTAAATGCACATGAAAGATTAACATTTTGTAATTATTAATGATAATTTCCTTTAATTTCAAGAAAGGATTATGTGACTGAACACTAATTTATGTATGCTGTTGTTAGATGTCCTTTCTGAATAAATGTTGTTATTGTTGAATGCTGTTGAATCACTTTCAACTCATATTGACCTTGTGTAGAGTTCCCAAAGAGCAGTGGTCTTGAACTTCTGACTTTGTAGTTCAAATTAACCTTGCAGTCCAGTGCATTAATCCACAATTCCACATACTGTTGAGTCAGTTCTGAGTAATAACAACCCAATATAGAGTTCCTGATGTTATAAATCTTTTCTGGAGGGGAAAGATTCATCTTTTTTCCTGAGGAGTAGCTACTGGACTATAATTGCTGACCATCTGGTGTACAGACCAATGTACAGATTCACTGCCCTCCCCAATGTATGTATATGAGCACTCATATATGTATATGCATATCTCACTATATTACTTCAGATTTATATTTGCTATTTCTGTATTTAGTTTTCTTTCTTTTCTTTTGAAGGTTTGGATAATGCACTGGGCCACAAGGTGGTTTTGAACCACAAGGCTGGTGGTTCAAATTCATCAGCAGCTCCTCAGAAACCCTGTACAGGATCGCTGTGTGTAGGAACCAACACAACAGCAATTAACAACAGCAAAAGTTTTGGTTATGGAAAATAGATCTAAGATGTTAAAGACTTCCTTTAGCTGGTGTCAATTATCAGCACTCATTTTGTCAACACTCATAGAAGCAGCAGTCAAGAAATCAAGCGACCTATTGCATTATGCAAGTCTGCTGTATAAGACCTCTTTGAAGTGTTCAACAGCAAAGATGTCAGTTTGTGCATTAAAGTACACCTGACATAAACCATGGTATTTTCAGTTAACCGCATATGCTTGTGAAAATAGGACAGTGAATAAAAAAGACTGTAGAAGAATTGATGCATTTGAGTGATAGTGGTGTAGGAGAATATTGAAAGTACCATGGACTGCTAAAAGAATAGACCATCATGTGTTGGAAGAAGTACAGCCAGAACACTCCTTAGAAGTCAGGATGACCAGACTTCATCTCTCAGATTTCAGACATATTGTCAGGAGGGACCAGTCCTCGAAGAAGCATATTATGCTTGATGAAATGGAAGGTCAGTCAAAAAGATAAAGACTCCTATAGAAATTTGACAGGATGGCAGCAGCAATGGGCTCAAGCTTAGCAATGATTATGAGATTGGTGCATGACTGGGCAGTGTTTCATTCTGTTGTGCATAAGGTCATTATGATTTGGTATTAACTGAACCACACTTAACAACAACAACAACTAAGCTTTTATTTTTGTTTTTGCCTAAAGAACACTATGTAGAATTTATTTTAGTATGGATGTGGTGTAGCACTGTAGGATAAGCACTAACTATACTGGTAACCATAGTGTCAATAGTTCAAACCCACCAGCCACACATTAGAAATCATATACAGTGTCTCTATGAGTCAGAATCAACTCAATGGCAGTTAAAAACAATAATAACAACAACATTGTGAAAAATACTGCTATTTTTGATTCTGAAAATAATATTATTTCCCTTATTTTAAAAGATACTTTATCTTATTGGACACATAGTTCTAGATTGATAAATTTTCAGCACTTTTAACATACTATTTCATTCTTCTGTGGATTTATTCATTTGTTGTTATTGTCAGTTCTCATTGTTATTGTTCCTCTTTTAAAGGTATGGATCATCTTTTTTTAGGATTGTTGTTATGATTTTGCTTTTAGTTTTAAACAGCAATGTTATGAGATGCTTATGTATACTTATCTTTTATTATTCCTATTATTTACTTACCAAAATATGTAAATCTCTGGTTTCATTTCTTTCATTCATTTCATTACTTATCCAAATACAATTTTTGTCCTCTTTTCTGACACTGGTGTGGTATTGTAGAATAAACATTGGACCACAAGGTCAGTTTGAACAGCAAGGGCACTGGTTCAAATCCACCAGCTGCTACTCAGAAGCTCTATGCAGGGTCTTTATGAGTTAGAACCAACTCAACAGCACTTAATAACAACTATAAATATAATAACATTTTTATGATACTCTAAATATGGAGTCCTGGTATGGTGCTGTGGGTTAATCCACCAGACTGCAAATCCATTTGAACTGAAAGGTCAACAGTTCAAGCTCATCAGCTGTTCCTTGGAAACTCTATACAGGGTCGTTATGGGTCAGAACCAACTTGACGGCACTTAACAACAACAATATATGTTATAGGACTCCTGGTGTGGAGCTGTGAGTTAATGCAAGGTTGCTTTGAACCGCAAGGTCGGCAGTTCAAGCTCACTAGCCACAGAGTCACTATGAGTCAGTACCAACTCGACAGCTCTTAACAACAACAATAACAATATATGCTGTAATTAACTGTTTGATCTATCTCTATGTATTTTAAACTGCATGTTTTATTCTTTGTCAATCTGCTTAATTCCACTCATTTCTATTTTGTTGTCAAAAATAACTATTAAGTTCTATATTTTAACATGTATTTTTCAATATTAGAATTTTCATGTATTTATACTAATACTTTATAGTTCTTTAGAAAAATCCCTATCTAATTTCTTGATACTCTGATTATTAATAATTATTTCCTTAATCTTCATGTCCTTATCTTTATAGCCTGATGATCTATTTCTCTAGTTGCTCTTATCTCCTGTTTTTGTTTATTTTGATCATGTCTTGTCTTTTTCTATGACTGGCTAATTTGAGCTATCCTCAAAATTATACATAAAGTATTAGAAATAATACATGCCCACAGCACTGGACAGCAATGTCAGTTTAAACTGCAAGGTAGGAGGTTCAAGCTCACCAGTTGCTCCTTCAAAACCCTGTACAGGGTTGCTATGGTTTGGAACAGATTCAATGGCACTTAACCACAAAAACTGTATTATGTTAACTTTCTCCCCAATGTTGTAAACTAATAATACTGAATCTACTGAAAAAATAGAGTGTTTCTTTAAGATACAGTGAAGATTGATTGTGAACTTAGTATAATGGAATTGGGTTAGTTGAGTCAGACTCATGCAACATTAAGGTTTCAATTTAACATTTAATGAATCAGAATGGCTATTTTCAGGTAAAAGGAAAACATGTCATACATGGATTTATTATAGCAACATGATAGTTATAACTTTATAGTTCCAATTGATGCAAATGATTAAGAGCTCAGTTACTAACTGAAAGGTTGGCTGTTCACATTCACTCAAAGAAAGTTCTGGAAATTTGCTTCCAAAAGATCACCACCTTGAAAATGCTATGAAGCACTTCTATTCAGCATACATGGCATCATCACATGTTGAATTGATTCCATAGCAAATATTTCGTTGTTGGTTAAACATTACAATAAGTGATAAATATCAAGTCCTAGAATGCTGCTGTAGGATAAGCACTGGACTGCTAAACACAGGTTTGGCCATTCAAATCCA
>NW_006408671.1:5503548-5509707 GCF_000296735.1 Chrysochloris asiatica
GAAGACTCATTGACAGCCTGTGGTATGCAGATGATACAACCTTGCTTGCTGAAAGTGAAGAGGACTTAAAATGCTTACCAATGAAGATCAAAGACCACAGCCTTCAGTATGGGTTACACCTAATGTAAAGAAAAAACAAATCTTCACCACTGCATCAATAAATACCATCATGATAAATGGAGAAAAGCTTGCAGTTGTCAATGACTTCATTTTGTTAGGCTCCACTGTCAATAAATCAAATGACATACTGCATTAGGCAATACTGTATAAGACCTCTTTAAAGTGTTCAAGAGCAAATATGTCAGTTTGAGGACTAAGATTCTTTTGACCCAAATCTTGGTTTATTCAATAGCTTCATATTGCACAGTGAATAAGGAAGACCATTGAATAATTGATGCATTTGAATTATGATGTTGCAAATGAATATTAAAAGTACCATACTCTGCTAGAAGAACAAGCATATCTCTGCTTAAAGAAGTAGAGCCAGAATGCTCCATAGAAGGCAGGATGGTGAGACTTCATGTCTTATACTTTGAGCATATTATCAGGAGGCACCATTCTCTGGAGAAGGAAATCATGCTAGGTAAAGTGAAGTGTCAGCAAAAATGAGGAAGACCCTCACTGAGAGGGATTGGTACAGAGGCAATTGCAATGGGCTCAAACTTAACTATGAGTGTGAGGATGGCATAGAATCAGGAAGTGTTTTGTTTTGTTGTACAGAAGGTCACTGTAGGTTGGAACAGACTTGACATCACCTAACAACAATAGGCTCCTCAGAAACCCTATACAGGGTCACTATGGCTAGCAAATTACTTGCTGGCACTTAACAACAATAAGTAATATAAAAAAAAGCACTGGTCAAATAATGCTAACATTACGTAAAAATTAAAATTAACTACTAAAGCCATGACAAAATTTGAATTAACAATAATTATAAAATTATGGTGGTTACGAATCGGGCTGCTAATCTCATGGTCAGCAGTTCGAAACTACCAGCTGTTCCACAGGAGAAAGATGAAGCTTTCTGCTCCCATAAAGATTTACAGCCTTGGAAACCCTGTACAGGGTAGCTATGAGTCAGAACCGAGTCCACAGCATATAACAATAACAACAATAACAACCACTATATTTATACCTGCTTTTTTTGCCATTTTAAATCACAGAATATATAAGCATCCCAATTCATCATACTGAAAGCTGATTGTGTGCTGCTGTACTCTCAAAAAGAGTAGAGAGAATAGTTACAAAGGAGCAAGTCTCCTCTTGAGACCTGCAATTTTCTAAGCTTTGCTGATATCCCTCTTTTCTATTGACAGGACACAAATAAACGTGGTGGAAAATGCCAGTCACTGCTTTAGTTTCTATGAATAAATGACAGGCAATTTCACAAACTTATTTTTAGTTGAACTAAGGGCTACTTAGTAGGAATCTACCGCATACATTATTTAAAGTAACTGCAATTTAATATTTATAAGTTTAAACTCACAGATTACTAAGAAACATTTGCTTCAGAAAACTACTAACTACATCATCAACATCTAAGGTACTCAAGTAAATGCAATTAATTGTAATACATTGAGGTTTGGAATGGTTATCTGATAGTTCATTACCTGTGTGAGTTTGAATTGGTCTGCATTTCCAATGCTATATTTAGAGTTCTGATGTGGTGCTAAAGTATAGCGCTGGACTGCAAACTGAAAGATCAGAGGTTCAAACCCAACAACCACCCTTCAAGAAATCTATAGGGTCATTATCAGTAGGAACCAACTCAAGGATATTTCAAAACAACAACAACAATAGTCTTACTTTTCAATTTATGATATTGAGATTAATTCATTATTCAATTGTTATTAGTGCCTTCCAAGCTGATTCTGACTCATAGAGATACTTTATAGGATTTCTGAGGTGAGGTTGGTGGGTTGAATCAACAACCTTATAGTTAATAGTCCAGTGTTTGTCCTACAACACCATGTTGTATTCCTCATTAAATAACATATGATTACATATAGTTATGTCACATATGAATTTTTGTCTGTTGAGGATAGGATCTGTATGAGTTATAATCAACTCAAAGGCATCCAACAACAACAACAGCATGAGTGTTTAAATGTTTGCATTTTAGATTAAACATTGATATATTCATATATTTTGTGGAACATTCAAATACTTAAATAATGTGAGTAAAAGATGGAATTTAGTCTTTTCACTCACACCTCCCAAGTCCTTATAATTCTGTCACTTGTTCCCTACCCTTAGGTGCAGAGATTATTATATTTTTTACTATTTGGTATATACAGTTCTAGAATGCTTTTTTTACTTTTTATTTTTATATTCAAAAAGCAGTTTATAATAAAAAAAGAAATCCAAACACATTTTCTTTTATATGCCCATTTTAAAATTTATTATATATAATGTCCATTTCTGACTTTTAAAATTGTAAGAATAGCTTGAAGAATTTTGTTTATCTCATTCCTACTTTTGAATCAGCAAATATACTGAGTGACCACATAGTTCAGAGCTGAAACTATAGCGAAAGGGTAATGTTTAATATAAGATACATTGAAAAGAATGACATCATTTAAAATTAAAATTTGAGCAAGAATCTCAAGGTGGTGACAGAGTAAATCATGTTTCTGTTCGAAATAAAAGAAAATTTCAGACAGAGTTACACCTGGTTCAAAGATCCTGAGACCTCACAATTTCAGTCATATTTGATAAGCAAGATTCCCAGTATGGCTCAAGCAGAGTAATGTGAATAATAGAGTAAGAAATGGGGGAAGGTCTGATAGGAATAATGGTGGCTTTTAGACTGCCTGAGAACTTTAGGAAGGTTTTGGATAGAGGACTGATCTAATTTAACTCAAATTTTAAAATAATTTATCTGGCTGCTGTGTTGAGCTAGAATAGAAGTTCTGTAAATTTTCTGAAACAAATCTGTTACTTTGATGATTAAAGTATGCCTGACCCAAGCCATGATCTTTTCAATTGCCTTATATACATATGAATTCGTGATATTTACTACAGACAACAGATAAATCATTGATAGTTTTGAATTGTGGTAATGGCAAAGATTGTTGTGCTGTAGTGTAAGCATTGGACTGGCAGTTCAAACCCACCAGAAACTTCTTGAACACCCCACACAGGGTCGCTATGCATTGGAATAAACTTTACAGCATTTAAAAACAATAATAGTCAAAAGTGGAGGTTCACTGAAAAAGAGATATACTCCTAATGAGATGGATTGGCACAGTGGAAACAGCAATGCGATCCAGTGTAACAATTGTGAGGATAGCACAGGATCAGGCAGCGTTTTGTGTTGTTGTACATATGGTTGCTATGAATCAGAATTAAATCTGTGAAAGCTAACAACAACAACAACCCAAAGAATGAACAAACCAATCTTAGAAGAAATGCAATTAGAATGTTCCTTAGGAGCAAGAATGGTGAGACTGACTTTGAACTTGTATACAGGAAAGAAGAATATCTAGAAAAAGACATCAAGTTTTTTAAAGTAGAGTTATTTTTGTTGTTGGTGTGTGTCACTGAGTCAGTTCCAACTCATAGTGACCCTGTATAGGAATTCTGAGAGCCACTGGAAAGTCTGAACTGCCAATCACTCACTTTCCTGTCCTGTGCTTCTCCTGTATCACAACACTAGGATTCTTAGGAAATTGAGAACCAGTGAAAATAAGGTAATCCTCAAAGAGATAGATATGCACAATAGACATAACAAGGGTTCAAACATACCAAGGACCATGACAATGGTACAAGACCAGATACTATTTCATTCTGTTATACCTGAAATTTCTATGAGGTGGGGTTGATTGTGCACCATCAATGATGATAGAGTAGAAAGAAAGAGATAAAAAAGAAAAATAATAGAGAGTTTTCAAATAATGCATTTGGACAATAATAGTGGTTTGGTTAAAAATGTATTGAAAATGCTGTAATGAAATCTATTTTTTTAAGTAGAGATTAATTTGGTGATGGATGAGATACAGAGTATGAGAGAAAAGAAGGACTCCAGGTTGACTGCAAGATTTTGAACTCAGAAACTAAATACTATATATGTCAATGTTTGAAATGTGGAAGACAGTCAAATAAGATTAGTAGATTAGGTGAGAAAGTAGCATGGATTTATACAATTTAAGTTGAGAAATCATTAGACATCAAAGTAGATAAGAAATGGTTATAAAGTTTCCATTCAGAAATGTATGAAGTTGGAAATTTTCAGAATGTAGACTATATTTAAAACTATCTCTGTAATTGGATAAGACCACTAAGGGACAAAACACAAACAAGAACTTGGAGGTGGTTGTGAGCTATTAATTGAAAATTTGTCTATTTTCCTTATAGTTGCATTACTGACCTTTCAAATGTGACTTCATATTCCCTTCCAACTAAAGGTTTACCCAAACTTCTTTGAATCTGGGTCAAACTTTTGATATGTATGGCTAATCTAATGTGATAGAATTTTCAAGTCAAACTTGAGTCACTTCACGTACTTCTGGTTTCTCTTTTGGAAATCTTGCCACTTCCAGTTGAACAAGGCTATGATATTCAGAAAGAATGGGAGTCGCATGACCATCTATTGTCCAGACCAACTAATCTGCCAAACTTCAGAAAAGTGAGCATAGCTATCCTGAAAACCAACTCATCAGAAAATACACTTGTTGAACACAGATACATGAGTGAGCTATGAAATCAGCTAAAATTGTCCAAAATTAGCAGACCCAGTCAGATGACTCTCAAGTACTAATAAATATGTGTTATTTGCAGCTATGCATTTTTTTAAACTAGCTACTCTACAAAAATATAATAATCCATGAATGTAGCCAATGACATTCTAATTTTTGGTGCTTTAAAAATACACACACACACAATGATGTTAAGTTAATTCTGACTCAAAGAAACCCATGCATTACAGAGTAGCAATGTGTTCTATATGGTTTTCAAGGTTGTGAACTTTCAGTGGCAGCTTACCAGGCTTTTCTTCCAAAGAAACCTCTGGGTAAGCTTGAACCACCAACCTTTCAGCTAGTTGTTGTTGTTAAATTCCGTTGAGTCAACTCGGAGCCACAGAGACCCTGTATAGTGTTTCTAAGGAGCAGCTGGTGAGCTTGAACTGCTAACCTTGCAGTTCAAATGGATTTGAAGTTTGGCACATTAACCCATAGTGCTATACCAGGACTCCTTTTCGGTTAGTATTTGAGCACTTAACTGTTTCTGCCATCCACAGATGTATTTCTAGGGTTTGAGGAGATGAAAAACAATCAAATACAGAAAACTGATGTCTTAGTCTAGATTCTCTAGAGGATTAAAACTTGTAATAGATATAGATATGGATATAGATATAGATATGTTGTTATTATTATTAAGTGCCTACTCATAGCAACCCTGTATAGAATTACCAAGGAGTGTCTGGTGAATTTAAACCACTAATATTGCAGTTCAAAATGACCTTGAAGTCCAGTGAATTTTCCCACAATACAACCCCAGGACTCAGTACTCCAGATAGAGAAAGATGGATTTGGGGAGATGAAAAACAGTCAAATATAGGAAACTTATGTCTTAGTCTAAGTTCTCAGGAGGAGCAAAACCTGTGATAGATAGACAAAGAGATCAAAATTAACTCTTGATGCGGTGTTGTGGGTTAATGCACTGGGCTGCAAAGTCAGTTAGAACCACAAGGTGGGATACCATATACAAGGTCATTATGGGTTGAAACTGGCTTGATTGCACTTAACAACAACAACATAGATGTATATATATGCCAGTATATATGCAAACGGAGACAGATTGTTTTACTTCAAAGAATGGTTCACACAATTGGGAGGCTGATAGGTTTAAAATCTGTAGGTCAAGCAGCAGGTCAGCGATACTTCTGCAGATTTACATCCCAAGACCCACAGATCAGATGGCAACATGAATTCATGAAAAGAGAAAGTAATAATTATCCTGCATTCTTATGACCAAATATCTATTTATATTCTGGAGGCAAATCATGAAAATCCCCCTTTCAACAAATTATTGATTATATCTTAGAAAATAATTACATTATACTGTAGTACCATACATTACTGCAGAAACAGTAGAAAACAGTTTTGTTTCTCATCACCTATATGATCTTTACACTAAAATTGGACTGAAATAATGCAC
>NW_006408671.1:5510912-5512878 GCF_000296735.1 Chrysochloris asiatica
CATAAGGAAAGTTGTAACCACTTCTCAAGTGGCTTTAGTCATAAGGTATATTATTACCTATATAAGTACATGCTGGTGTGATCTAATCTTAGATATCAGAATAGGATGGAATGTTATCATCTCTAAAGATGACGATTACAAGATCATTACCCACCTGATCTCAAACTGTGTTAAGGAACACGTCAGTCTTTTTCCCATTCTACTTTTCCTATGCATCCCCTTATATAATTTTCTCTAATCTAAGGTATATAAGCCCTTTGTCACTTTGTCTTTCACTTACAAAACATAAAGGAACAATGCATGAGTAGGGAAAATCTGCATTACACCCAGGAAAAGGGGCAAAAGATGAAGAGATGAAATTCTACTCTGTTTCCCTTTGTAGCTATACTGTTCAAGTAATAAAAGTTTGTGATCTCAGCACTTGTTGTTGTTAAGTGCCATCAAGTCAGTTCTGACACATGAGAAACCTTTATTGGGTTTTCAAGGGGCAGCTTTTTGTGGGTTTGAACTGCCAATATTACGGTTTGAAGTTCAGTGCTGATCCTACAGTGCCACTGAGTAACGTCAATTATTTGATGAAAGCTGCAGTTATTCACTACTTACTGTCATTGTTTATTCTCAGCTCACTATATTTTTTTATAATGGAACAGCAGCCCATCCAGTAACTGGCTAAAAAACTAAGAATGTTGACATGTTGACTTGTAAAATTAACCATCACAATGGAGAAAACTCATGTGTATTTTAAAATAGGGAAAGAAAGTATACTAAAAGAACAGGTATTATCAATTATATCAAGTGCTGCTAAATCAAGTAAGATGAGACTTGTTGACCACTGGATTTAATAAAATGGTGAATATTGTCAAATAATTTCAAAATATCCTTAAAAGGCATGTTTCTGGCTTGAGAAAAAAAAAAAAAAGAACTTGAAAAACAATAATAACCACAAACCAGTTTAAATTGAGTCTATGGTGAATGTGTATCAAGTTTCCAATGCCTCATTGTTTTTGGATGTAATCACAAGCGCTTTCTTCTGAGTTATATTTGCATCATCTCAAACCTACAATCGTTCATTTAGCAGCAGAATACTTTAACTGCTTTCCCTACTCAGGGACATCTATAATCAAAAAATTCATTTAACTATAAATAATTAAAATTTGAAATTCTTATATTGACTGAATAAAGGTTAACAAGAAAGTTTTGCCTGATATAAGTTATTAGGTTAAGCAGTAACATCCAGTCAAATTTTTAAATGATTAATATAGGAAAATTTATATTCTACATAAAAATTTATATTCATACATAAATAACATATTAATAGCAAAGCATTATTCTACTGTACAAACCATATTATGTATATCATGTGGTACAGATTTCATCTTTACGACAAATGACAGATTTATTTATTATTTTACAGTAACATGTAATATGATTTCAAAGGAAAATATGGGAGCAATTTTGTAAGTTTCTTAAGGGTATAAAAGTAACTTGTAGTTATTTTGACCAACATTAAAAATAGAATGTCCACATAGGAAAATCGACTTTCTAGGTGACATCAAGTCAGTACTGACTCTTAGCAGCCTATATATAAGAGAATTAAACACTGCCTATCTTGCACCAACCTCTCAATCTTTTCTACTCTTAAGTCCATTGCTGTTCCAATCCATCTTGTTTGGGGTCTTTGTCTTTTTCGTTGACAATCCACTTTGCAAAGCATGTCTATCACCAGGGGCATGTCCCTACTGACAACTTATCCAAAGTATGAGAGAGGAAGAACACACTCAGCATTCCACAGATGAGGGAACTGAAGAAACTTTCAAGCCTCGACTTTCAATACTGAAAGGTTCCATGCACAAAGTTTTGAAAGGTGCAGAAAGAATTAAAAGAAGATAGAAGGAATACACAGATTCACAGGATCAGAAAGTGATGGTTGATGTTCAACCATCTGAAGAGCCAATGATACTGAAGG
>NW_006408671.1:5514293-5515249 GCF_000296735.1 Chrysochloris asiatica
GTTTTCTGCATCATCGAATATTTTGCCCATGGAATTCTTCAATATTACAAGTTGAAGCTTGGATTTTTTTCTTCAGTTATTTAGACATTAGAAAATGATAAGCCTGTTCTTTCCTTTTTGTTTTCTAACTTATGAACTTTCCACATTTCATAATGATATTTGACTTTGCCTTTTGAAAATACCCTTCAAATTTTTCTACTCAACTCTTTTATTTCCTTCTTTCTTTGATTTGCATTTGCATCTTTGTTGGAAAGGAAATTTCAGAGTCTCTCTTGATATCTACCAGAGTCATCCTTTATGTTGTTTGAAAAATATATTTGCAATGAAGAAGTTATTTGTCTTGGGAAATTCCATTATGCAATCTACAACATTGTTTCTATCACCTAGGCCACGTTTTCCAGTGACTGAATCTTCCTCCTGTTTTCCTCACCAGTAATCATAAATATATTTTCACTGAATGTTTGATCAATTTTACACTGAAGAATTTGGTAGAATTTTTCAGTGTCATTATCACATACTTTAGTAGTCGGTTTATAAACTTGAATAATAAGCATGTTAACTAGTCTTCCTTGTACATGTATGAATTTTATCCTATAACAGCATTGTGCCTCAACATAGATCTTAAAATTGTCTTTATGATAATGAATGTGATAGTCATTCCTCCTCAATGTTGCATTCCCAGCATAATAAAAATATGATTATCAGATTTATAGTGCTGAATACTAGTCCATTTCAACTCACTAATTCCTAAGATACACCACTTGTCTGTCACTTTGCTGTACTGGAGGGGCTTGAATATTGCGGTGATTCTGGGAGCTGTGTTATGGGAAATTTAAATACCAGCAGGTTTGCCCACAGTGGATAAGTTTCAGCTGAGCTTCAGATGAAGACAGACTAGAAAGAAGGAAGACAGACTACTTCCAAATATTTAATCATTGAAAACCTTATAATAGCAG
>NW_006408671.1:5527533-5537027 GCF_000296735.1 Chrysochloris asiatica
CATTTCTTCCAAAATGGATCTATTAAATATGACCTTGGTGATAGAAATGATGTTGGATAACGCATGATAGAATTCTGCAAAATCAATGATTTGTTCATTTCAAATACCTTCTTTAGACAGCATAAGAGAGACTATACACATGGACCTCACCAGATGGAATACAAAGAAATCAAATTGACTACATCTGTGGAAAGAGACGATGGAAAAGCTCCATATCATCAGTCTAAACAAGGCTAGGGGCAGACTGTGGAACAGACCATCAATAACTCATATGCAAATTAAAACTGAAGCTGAAGAAAATGAAAACAAGTCCACGAGAGCCAAAATATGACCTTGACTATATCCCACCTGAATTTAGAGATCATCAGAAGAACAGATTTGATACATTAAACACTAAAGACCGGAGACTTATGTTGGAAGATGTTATATTATAATGTCACATTAAATAAAACCTTCTCTGCTTTCTTATTAGACTTTAGGTTTGTCTGATAATTAGATTGAAAGAATATTTGGGCAGGTTTTTTTGTGTGTTTTTTTAAGGTTCTTGCTGAGCCTCACACAAAACTTAGAAAGGAAATTATCCATACTGGGCATTAAATTTTATTATTTTGTTCACCGGAATGCAATGTTTATATTTTCTACTTCATGTGTAACCCTTACTGGAAAACAGACGATCTATAAGTCTCTAGCTTGGTATTTAACATGGGTTTGAAGTGAAAATACTGAGACACTTCTCGTAACCTTTGTGCACCCATACCCAACAGTGGTCAGAAGGAAATAATTGCAGCCACTTCAAAGTGATTAAAGCAGTTCTGTACAGAGAGGAAGAATCATCCTAATTGTGCCCTAGGGAAGAACCACTTCAGAGGGATACTTATGATTGCTTTGAAGTAAAAGTAACTACTTTGGCCTTCTCAGCAGGCTTCACTAAGTAGAACTGTATAAGCTCACATAGACTCAAGGGAGTGAATACGCTGAATACCTAGTATGAGAATTGATTTTTTTAGTCTCATGAGATATAGAACATGATGCAAAAACAAAGTACATGATTTCACCTGAGTGACCCCACTGCATTAAAACTAAATTAGACCAATGTCAATAAGCCTCAAGAGATATATGCCCTTTAAAATATATATAATTTTTTTAATTCTGTGTAAAGTTTATTTTACTAAAAATAATCAAACAGCAGGTAATATAACAATATTTTTATTTATTTTTAAAACAGCATCAAATGAATTTAATAACTTAACCATTGTGATTATGTATTTTGAAAGCATAAAAATTGATCTTTACTTTCTCAAAGCCATAGGAAAAGTAAACATTTGTAACCAGTTCTATTTTGTTGACTTAGAGGAAAGTAACTACAACATTTATTTTACAACCAAGCAATAATTTCAGTACTGGGAAAAAGGATTTATGAAAATAACTTTGATGGTTGGAATTGTTTTATTAATCATAGTTTGATTCTGACCTAGAACATTACCATTTAAAATTAAATAGTTAAATACTGTTTTATTTGGATTTTGTGAAGTTACATAAATTATATATAAGGCAAGTAATCAGCACTCTATTTAAGTTTTAAGATTAGTCTAATTCAGGAATACTGTTTTTTTATAGAAACATGTTGACTCAACAATACCTTAATTGTTTCTTAAATTAGATTTTTGGGGGGATTTTGTTTATTAAAATTCATTTTAGATCTACTAGTTACATTCATAGCAAGCACCATTGCTAATTTTGAAAATAAAATAAAATAAAATTACAAGAAGGATACTGAAATTGTTAAATTAGTCCTATGTTTAAGTAGTACATTTTGGTTTGATCTTTGCAAGTATAATTTGTTTTAAATTTTACAATGTAGCTGCATCTTAATTGCTATTATTCCAAATTAAATCTGTAATACACGATATTCAAATATATACAACAAATATGTAGCAATTTTTTAGGAAAATAGCTAAATGTATAATGTAAAAATAATATACAAATTGTTTCTTTGATCTAAGTGATTAGACACAAAGATAAGTATGAATGAAGAAGGCTGAAATGAATTGCATTTGAATATGTACATAAATGAAAACTTACATGAGCAACTGGGCTACGATAGTTTCAATCTAAGGAGCTCTGGTAGCGTAGTGGTTACAAATAGGGCTGAGAATGGCAAGATCAGCAGTTCGAAACTAACAGCTGTTCCACGGGAGAAAGATGAGGCGTTCTTCTCCCGTAAAGATTTATAGCCTCGGAAACCCTGTACAGGGTCGCTATGAGTCGGAACCGACTCCATGGCACACAGCCAGCCAGTTTCAATTTATTTCTTGCTATCACTTAGTACAACTTGTTTTTATTTTACCACTGTTATAGGAAGCATAAACTGTACTGCATATATTATTACCAAGAAAAAAATAAAATTCAAAAAAACCTGTAGTTATGAAATTATAAGGTGCAAGAAGAAAATAATATTTGCTTTCTTTTATATTCTCTAGATTATGCAAGCTTTCTTATTTAAGTTTGCTTGTTTATTTCCCAGCAACTGATAACAGCGTAATACTATGTGAAATGGAATATATTACTTTTTCTTCCTCAAAGTTTTCCTAGTTGTTGACTGCTATTGGAAGACACCAAAATAAAGATTTTATTTTAGCATGCTACAATATGTTATATTAAACCATAAGCAAAGAAAAATTATATAGAGAGTTCATAAAATTACTGGAACATACCATACTGAGAAAGAAGATGTTTGGCCATCTTGGCCTCCCAGGAGTACTCTGGCTGCACTTCTTCCAAAATGGATCTATTGGTTCTTTTGGCAGCCCATGGCACTTTCAATATTCTCCTCCAACACCATAACTCAAAAGCATCAATTCTTCTATGGTCTTCCTTATTCTCTCATACTTCAGACATATTGTCAGGAGGGACCAGTAACTCGAGACGGATATCATGTTTGGTAAGGTGGAGGGTCAGAGAAAAAGAGGAAGATCCTCAACGAGATGGATTGGCCAAATGGCAGCATCGATGGACTCAAGCGTGGCAACAGTAGTGAGGTTGGCAACAAAGAACAGCAACAACAACATCTTAATATGTGTATTCAATGAAATAAATTTAAAATACTTAAAAATATTCCATCTATATGCAAAAATTTAATAAAACAAGCAGCATGGCAAACTGAATTTTTAAATCTCAAGTCTCAATGGAAACATATTTAAGAATGGGTTCACTCATATCTTCAACAGAGTCTATTGATTACCTACAATATAGTAAACACCAAGCAAATAAAAAATATATAAACTCAGAATCAGTTATCAAGGACCTTATGGTATATTAATGAGGTTTTGTATATATGTGATCAAATAATCATAAAAATTCAGTAATCTTTAATTTCAATAGATGTTTGAAAATAATGTTATATGGCCCAGAGGAGAAAGCACTTAACTCTGCTTAATAATACGTCATACAGGAAGTATCATTTGCAAATATTTTTGTGTCTATTATTCAAATCTGTAAAATTACTTCAATATACTATAAATTTAATTATAAAAAAGAGCAAGAACATTTTTACATCTTTCACACATTTGACTTTGCAATCTAATTTCTAAAGATGAGTATAAGTAATATTTTTAAGTCACAGGTCAATACGAAGCATTCCCTTGCTTCTAAACCTTCAGTTATCACAAGAAGATCCATAAGGCTGAACTTGCTGAGTTCATGATGATTCTGTGAACTCATCTCCTTATACTTCTCACTTTTTCTATTCTAGACATGCTCTTTTTACTACTATTGTTTCACCTACCTTGAAGGTACTTCCTCAAGTAATATATCTTACATATTTATTCTTTCATTTCATTTTATTATATATTGAATGCTATTTTATGAGAAAGAAATTTTGATAACCTTGTTAAAAATAGCATCCCCTATTGTATATGTATAAGGAGCTCTGGTAGCTTAGTAGTTATGAATTGGGCTGCGAACCTTAAGGTCAGCAGTTCGAAGCTACCAGCTGCTCCGCTGGAGAAAGATGAGGCTTTCGGCTCCCGTAAAAATTTACAGCCTTGGAAACCCTGTACAGGTCCCTATGAGTCGGAGCCGACTAGATGGCACTTAACAACAATAACAACAACCTATATATAATATATTTCTTTAATGCTCTCCAATGTTTTGCATGTATCTGTGTTTAAAATGAAGTGAAAATTAACAGTTTTGCTCCCATTGACCCTGTAAAAACAAGTGGCATTTCTGTCTATTCATCACAAAATTCCTACAACTTAAAATAATAATACCTTGCATATATTGTTGTTGCTAAGTGCTATCAAGTTAGTTCTGACTCATAGTGACCCTGTTTCCTAGAAATGTTTGGGGACATGCTCATATATTTGAACCACTGACTTTGATGGTAGCTTCACAGTGCTTTTCATACAATGCCATACCAGGATCCACTTACATGCATTGTTGTTTTTAAGTGCTCTGAAATAGGCTCAGAGTCCTAGTGACTCATATCTTCAACAGAGTCTATTGATTACCTACAATATAGTAAACACCAAGGAAATAAAAAATATAAAAACTCAGAATCAGTTCAAGGAGTGGCTCATGAGTTTGAACTACAGTGCTTACCT
The DNA here is from genome assembly GCF_000296735.1 of Chrysochloris asiatica. Taxonomy (NCBI): domain Eukaryota; kingdom Metazoa; phylum Chordata; class Mammalia; order Afrosoricida; family Chrysochloridae; genus Chrysochloris; species Chrysochloris asiatica. The sequence continues at coordinate 5,532,138 of NW_006408671.1, forward strand.
TACAGTGCCATACCAGGGCTGAATTAGTATACAATAAATAGTGTCAATTAATATTCAAATGAATGCATGAAAGCTAATCAGGCATGATGCATTTTATTGGATTTTTCTTTTATCATTAATTCTATGGAATATAATGAATAAATTAGAGAATAAACATATTTTGCAGGTTGTATTAGTCTTTTGAAAAATATTTGTAAGTGAAGGAAGAAAATGAGAAATAATTATATAAACCAATGAATTGAGAATAAAAATTGATAATACTAGAATCAATAAAGTAAAATATTTTTGAGTAAAATTACATTATGTGCACACTATTGTTTAAACATCTTGCATTTCATTTTGAATTTTGCAAAGTTCATTTCATTGTTGAAATAAAAGTTGGTGGTTTTCCTCACTTGTTTGTTTATAAGCTGTAAGATCTAAGCATCCCAGCAGGCTTTGGTTGCAAATACTGAAAGGAGTAAATTCCCCCATATGGTTTTTGCATTATCCATATGAGAGTAATCAAACAAACCAGCTAGGGAAATCAAAGAGATCAGCTGGAGACTTCCTTTTGCTACAACTAAACAGGCCAGTTCAAACAGTGTGCTTCTCTGAAATGTCATTTTGCAAAACTGGTTTTATCCTTTTGAAAATAAGAATCTCTGCCTTTTATCAATATGACCTAAATTTAAAAGTGTTTATACAGTTACCCTCTATATAAGCATACAATTTCAATATGTTGACTAAAATACCATTAAGATATCTCTGTATTTCCATTGTTATTGTTGCCAAATTGCTTCTGCAGCAGATCAAGTCTAATGGCTTTAAATTTCATTAAAATATTTTCTTTAGAAAACTTTTTTTCTGTTTTTATCTGGCCAACCAACTTAAAGTATCAACTTAAGCAACACTATCTAAGGCAGTGTTATTTCCACATATACTGTCATATGCCACCTAATGTTCATTTGGCAGAGCACAGATGAGTTTATGGTTCCAAACCCTGTAAATTTTACTGTATTCAAAATTCAAGGTTAATACAGTGAACAACAAATGGATGCTACTTTGTGACATGCATCAAAACATTATATCTGTTACTGTATTATAATGTTAAAGATGTTTTTCATGTATCTAAACGTAATTCTTTAGTTTGTTGTTTAATTTTTGAAGAAATAACACAAACTAAGACAAACATTTGACTAGTTGACCTTAAGTATGAATCAGACTTAACTGCTCCAATTATGCAAAAATGCATTATGTTTGTAACATTTAAAAAATTAGCTTGAAATAGAAGCTCAAAAATAAAGAGAATAAGTGTCATTTTTTAATTCAAAAATTAGTAGACTATGATGCAAAAGACAGATGAAGAAAAATCATATCATAAAATAGATTAATGAGAAGAGAAATCTATTTAGACAAATAAAATTCACATGTGTTTTATAATGTCTTTTTGGTCAACATCTGACTGCATACATGTGAGGGCCCATTAAGCGTATATATATATATATATTGGAAGTGCCATTGAGTAGGTTCCCCATAGCGACTCTGTATAGGGTTTCCGAGAAGACGTTGGTGAGTTTGAATATATGTGTATGTATATATATGTCGTTATGTGCCGTGGAGTCAGTTCTGACTAATAGCGACCCTACACAGGGTTTCTGAGGCTATAAATCTTTACGGGAGCAGACCGCCTCATCTTTTTCACGCAGAACACCTGGTAGTTTCGAACTGCTGACCTTGCGGCTCGCAGCCCAATTCGTAACCAGTACGCTACCAGAGCTCCATATTTCAGGATAACACATCAGAAGTAAGAGAGATGAAGTCTTATAAGCATAGCTTTGAAGGAACATTCTGATTGTACTTCCTTCAAAACAGGCTTGTTTGTTCTTCTGGCAGTCCTGGGTACTTTTAATATTCTTCTACAACATCATAATGAAGTGTATCAATTCTTTTATGGTCTTCCTTATTCATTGTACCACTTTCACTTGTGTATATGAGGCCATTGAAATATCATGGTTTGAATCAGATGCACCTTACTCCTCAAACTTATACCTTTACTTTTGAATACTTTAAACAGGACTTGTGCATAATATTTGCTGAATGCAATATACCATTTGATTTCTTGACTGCTGCTTCCATAAGCATTGATTATGGATCCAAGTACAGTGAAATCTTTGAAAACTTCCATCTATATTCGGCTTGTCATAATGTCATTTATTGATCCAGTTGTGAGGATTTTTTTTTTTTTTTTTTAATTTATATGTTCAGTTGCAATCCATACTGAAGGCTATAGTCTATGATATTCATCAGCAGGTATTTCCAGTTCCTTCAGTTCAGCAGGCAAGGACATCTTATCTGCATATTGCAGTTTGTTAATGAATTGGGGGACATCAATCTTGATGCTTCATATAATCCAAGTTCTCAGATTATGTACTCAGCATACAGGTTGAATATGTGTGGTGAAATGATACAACCCTGGCACATGCCTTTCCTGACTTCAAATTATTCAATATCTACTTGTTCTCTTTGAACTACTGTTTCTTGTTCTATGTACAGGTTACCCATTAGCATGATAAAAGTGTTCTGGACTATCAATTAGTTGCCTTGTCATTCATAGTTTGTCATAATCCACACATTTGAATGACTTTTAAAAATGCAAGTTAGCATATTTCTGGTATTTTCTGTTTTTATACAAGATCCATTTAACATCAGTAATGATATTCCTCTTTTCTGAACCTGACTGTCATGGTATGCTGTAATGGTTTTTGAATTATCTTCACTTAAATTTAAAAAATTGTTGTTGTTGTCAGGTGCCATCAAGTCGGAACCGACTCATAGCGACCTCATGCACAGCAGAACGAAACAATGTCCGATCCTGGGCCAACCTCACTACCGCTGCCACACCCGAGTCCATCAATGATGCCACCTGGCTGATCCATCTCATTGGGGGTCTTCCTCTTTTTCTCTGACCCTCCACCCTACCCAGCATGACATACTTCTCCAGCGATTGTTTCCTCCGGACAATATGTCCAAAGTAGGAGAGATGAAGTTTAGCCATCCTGGCCTCCAAGGAGCACTCTGGCTGCACTTCCTAAATATTCTGAACTTGACTTGTCATGGTTTGATGCAATTTTTTTTTTATTATTATCTTCACGTAAATTTTACTTACATGTGATCTTCTTGATAATTCAATAGTTTCTGCATGCTGCCGTGTCCCCTTTCTTTGGAATGGGCATAAATATGGATTTCTTCCAGTCAATTGTTCAGTTAACTATCTTCCAAATTTCTTTATATAGTGAGTGCCTCCAGCACTGCATCAGTTTGTTGAAGCATTTCTATTTGTATACCATCAATTCCTGTAAACTTGTTTTTCCACACTGCCTTCTATTTAGCTTAGACTTCTTTCATTACAATTGGTTCTTGATCATATGGTACCTAGTTAAATGATTGAACATCCACTAATTCTTTTTGGTACGGTGACTGTTTATTTCCTTCATCTTTTGGGGATGCTTCCTGCTTCATTCAATGTTTTGCTGATAGAATCCTTCATCTATTTTTCTTCATCATTTATTTATCACTTTAACGTCTCTATGTGCAAAAGCAAGTTCCAGAATCTCTTCTTGCATAGTTTTCTCTCTTACTTTCTTTCTTTTCTTCTTTCCTTCCTTCCTTCCTCCCTCCCTCCCTCTCCCCCTTCCTTCCTTCCTTCCTTCCTTTCTTTCTCTCTCTCTTTCTGTCTTCCTTTCTGTTGTCTTTGTAGTGACATTTTGTTTTCTTCATATATAGTATTCTTTATGTCATCCCACAACTTTTGTGCTCATTAAAGTTTAATGCATCAAGTCTATTTGAGACAGTCTCTAAATTCAGGTGGAATATGCTCAGTCATATTTTGACTCTTGTGAACTTGTTTCAATTTTCTTCAGCTTCAGCAGGAACTTGCATTGGTGCAATTGATGTTATGTTCCATCGTCAGCCCTATCTTTGTTTTGGTTGAGGATATTGAGTTTTGTCTCTCCCCACATATGTAACCAGTTGGATTCAAGAGTATTCCATCTAGTAAAGTGAACATGTGTCATTGTCCCTTACATTGTTTTTGTTTGTTTGTTTGTTTGTTTATTTGTTTGTTTTTTAAGGTATTTGAAATAAATAAGTAATTTACATTTGTTTTTTTTGTTTTTTTGTTTTTGTAAACTTGACTGGACCGGGATTCTCAGAGGTTTAATAACTGAAATGTAGTTATCCCCATGATGAGATACAATATATTGTAGTTAACTGTGTGATGAGTTCTGCTATGAGCCACCAGTCAATTGAATGGAAAATTCCTAAGGATGTGGCCTGCTTGCAGTAAATTGGATGTTCAGACAAGGTTTGCTTGCTCTTTTTTGGGTCTGGATCTTGCTTTTGGCTCATCCTCCAACCTCCACAACTTTGGACTTGAATCAATACCTGCTTTCATACCTGGTGGTCCACAGCAGTCTCCTTCTTACATGCTGAATCTGCCTACCTATTTGCCATCTTTCCTACTTATCTTGGTTCATCAGCCCTGTAGCTGACATCTAACTTTGTGTGAGTCATTTCCATGAATAAGTTTTTCTTAATATAGTCATATGTAAGCTTCAATGGTTTTATTTATTTAGAGAACTCAGCCTCAGGCAATGGTCTTGTAAATTTCTATAATAGTATCACCATCTTCATTATTGTCAACAAGGCCAAATTTTCCAACTACTTATACTTCCTCTTTTTTGCCAAACTTCACATTCCAATCACCTATAATTATCAATGCATCTTGATGGTATGTTTGATTAATCTGACTGAAGAAGTTGGTAGAATTCTTTAATATCATCATCTTTGTTTTTAGAGATTGATATATAAAGTCGAATACTAGTGCTATTAAATGGTCTTTCTTATTGG
>NW_006408671.1:5537852-5543139 GCF_000296735.1 Chrysochloris asiatica
CTCCTTGGAGGCCAAGATGGCCTAACTTCGTGTCTCATACTTCGGACATATTGTCAGGAGGGACCAGTTACTGGAGAAGGATATCATGTTTGGTAAGGTAACGAGATGGATTGGCCAAGGGACAGCATCAATGGACTCAAGTGTGGCAACAATTTTGAGGTTGGCCCAGGATCAGGCATTGTTTCGTTCTGCAGTGCATAAGGACGCTATGAATCTGTACCAACTCAATGGAACCTAACAACAACAAACAATACCTAAAATATCAACCTTTATGCTTTCCATTTAATTTTTGATGACTTCCAGTTTTCTAGATTCACACATCTTATTTTTCATGTTCTGATTATGAAGAATACTTGCTATTTCTTCACATTTTGAGTTGTGCTCTATCAGCAAATGAATGTCCAAAAGTTTTGTTTCTTTGAAATCATTAAAATGACTATTTTGAGGATCAGTTCTTCCTCTTTCATATTTTGAATGCCCTCCACTCAGGCAGTGTCATCTTTAGACACTGTATCAAACAAAAAATTCTGCTGTTTTCATAAGATTTTCTGGGGGTAATTTTAACAACCTTTAAGCCTATTTCTTTTTTTTTTAGTTTGGTAAGTTCTCAGAAATATGTCCATCATGGCTATCCCTGTAAGTGTTTTAACACCAATGACATAACTTACATCAGAACAAGATGGGAGTCAAAAAAGTACAAATTAACCTCAAGAAGTGAGTAATACCAAAAACAAAGAGGAATAATTCAGAATGATCATAGATTTACTTAGTAAGGCACAGCAATTTTAAATATATGAGGGTACATCAAAATGTATTACTACAAAACTATCAGAATATGAAGTTGTTAATTTTTGTTTTTTTATGTGACCTCTATGCAGGGATATATCCTCATACAATAGGTATTTCTATCTCTTTAATCCTTTCCAGAATAATTCTGCACTCTTCAATTTACACCACATCAAAATAGCAGTTTGTCATGCTCTAAGAATTAAATTTGATTTGTTTGACACGATCAAGGTTGGAGGTGAATGTGGTAAGCTTTTCCAACAATATTTTTGTATGACAGTCCTTGCTACCTTTATAGAGTAAGTAAGTGTGCTATTGTAATAGGGAGGGGCGGTGCTTATTGGACTATGATTGACCTTTTTCTTACCAATGCAATGTTCTGTTTTCTTAAAACTTCTTCACAGTAGCCCCCATGAATATCCTGTTTCCTTCAAGATTACCCCTTTGGTATGTGTTGCTGAGTAAGTTTCATTTCAGTGGAACTCTGTATAGGGTTTCTAAGTAGCTGGTGGGTTTGAACTTCTCATCATGTCTTTCACAGTACACTACTTATCCTACAGGGCTGCATCAGTACCATACTGGAAACTCCAAAATCAATTGTCATAACCTCTGTACTGACTTTTCTGTCTTGAATTTAATTGGCTCTCAGAAGCCACTAATTTGATTGGGTCTTTTTTTATGAAGGTGTCTGTTGTGACACTGTAGCATAAGCACTGGACTGCTAATCACAAGGTTGGTAGTTCAAACCTACTAGTTGCTCCTCAGAAACCCCATACAGAGTTTTTATCAATCAGAACTAACTCAAGAGCACTTAACAATAACAAAAAGCCTAAGTAAACTAAGACAAGCATATTACTGAGAAAGATTGTCTGCAACCAACTTTTCTTTTCAGAGACAAGTTTAAACATATTTTGTTCCAAATAAGCCCATGCATGTATAATCTTGCACCTTAGCTGTTGAATAATTTGTGACTCACAGTGATGCTGTACAGAGTTTCCAAGGATTGTTTGGTGGGTTTGAGCCACTGACCTTGTGGTTTGCATTGCAGTTCTTATACTACAGTGCCACATCAAGAATCCTTTTTTGTTTCGTTTTGTTTTTTAACATGCCACAAAGAAGTGTAATTTTCTTTTTTTTTTTCTTGCAGGTTAGTTTTACTTCAGCCTTTTAAGGGCTCAATTCTTTACATGGGCTTTAGTGGCAGTAGTGGGGCAGCACCTACAGGTCTAAATCAGGGTGGGGGGTGTTTGGCTCTTCTGAGTTTTACAAGAACAGTTCCTGACCACCTTGCTGTGAATGGCACAGCTCACACAATATGTAGTTTCAGGTACAGCTTGAGAAGCTTGTATGCATAGAAGATACTTCAGAAATATCCATGATGGCTGTAGCCTCTACTATGTTTCAAATTACGAACTTCTTAATGGCCTTGTCTTTGGGCACGCAGCAGGCACAGTTCCTGCAGCAGCTGCAGCTCTTTTTGGTATGTTGTTTCTCCTTTTCTTTGTCATCTTGGAAGCAAGGACCCAAGAGAAAGCAGGACTCCCTTTTTGACTTATGCTCATTGCTAAAATATATGAAGGAAACATTTGCAAACGTAAAGGAAAATCTAAAATATAATCCACTATCAGAATTTATAATATTTTTCACTTCTCATTTGGTAGTTGACATACCAACTGTGTGTGCACACACATACACACAGGTACAATATTAGATGAAGAGAGGAAAAACCTAACCAGTATTTATACAACAATAATTTAACCAAAGAAGACATATACCATATCTTGGATTTTAAAACAAATTTATACTGGAACCGATTGTTTTATTACAGAACATGAACTTTGACAAAAACAAAATAATACAATTTTTAAAATATACCAGTATGTTGTACTATTGTTGCCACGTTTGAGCCCAAGTGGCAGCATCAATGGGCTCAAGCGTGGCAACAATAGTGAGGTTGGCCAAGGTTCAGGCAGTGTTTCGTTCTGCTGTGCATAAGGTCGCTATGAGTCGGCATCAACTCTATGACACCTAACAACAACAACAACAATGTTGCATTTTTTTGCCTGTGATTTATTTATAATTAGACTAGATCTCATAAAGATGATGTTTTTCTCTGTTCTTGTTGTTAGGTGCTATCCAGTCAGTTCTGCTTCATAACAACACTACATACAACAGAACAAAACACTTCCCAGTCCTGTGTCACCAACACAACTATTGTTATATTTAATTCCATTGTTGTAGCCACTGTGTCAATCTATCTGTTAGAGGTCTTAGTCTTTTTCTATTACCTTCTACTTTACTAAGCATGATGTCCATGTCCAGACACTGGTCCTTCCTGATAAACATATTCAAAATCCATGAGATAAAGCCTCACCACTTCTACTTCTAAGGTGCATTCTGGTTTTGATTTTCTTTCTTTATGTAGGAGTTGCTGAAAAAAAAAAAAAGTTAACATTTTTTATACAAAGAAACACCTTGCACACATAGAAATGACAACTTTGGTTTGGCTGCTTCCCTATTTCCCATAATCTACACCTTAAGAAAAGAGAAGTTTCACAACTGTAGGAGCTTAAACTGTATATTTTAAATGGCTTAATACTATTATTCCCCAAACCAATTTTTAGTTTTTATAAGAAATATAGAAAATAAGCCCAGGCAGCAAAGCATCACATGCCCATAATGGCTAATGGCTTAATTGATACCTTTCTTATTTTCTTCAATAGAAACAATATAGATGTTTGCAAGGCTATAATAAGCCTCTAGGTGCATTTGAATCACTAACCTTGTGGGTAGCAATCCAGTGCTTATCCAACTGTGCTACACCAGGAATCTATAGAAATACTAAATTAGTATCATGGATCCTCAGAAAGAATGGAGTGGCTAAATGAAAATGATGCAGTAAAAATATGAGCTTTTTACTTACTCACTTTTTCATGATAGCATATTTGAACAGTGACCCACACAATCTTCTGCATTTAATTTTAATGCCCATTTTTTCAAGAAACGAATTGCATGATCCATCTAATTTTGCAAACCTAAAATTTTGGAGTGAACCGTGACACTTCACTGGTTTTATATTCTATGTTAGGTACATTTATCATGTCCTTTTTATTTGTTTTTTTTTGTTTTGTTTTGTTTTGTTTTTTACTCTTTAAATAGCACAAGAACAATTTTAGTTTTTCCACAATCTCAACAGCAAATATATGTTACCTGCACTATTGAAATAGTACTCTCATTCAGAGGGTGGCACATTTTTTGGTAAAGGGGCACATAGTAAATTGTTTTAGCCTTCCAAACCACACAGTGTCTGCTGCAACAACTGTTCTACTGTCAAAGTGTTCATAGAAGATAAGTCATCAAGTAGGTATTGTTGCACATGGTATGAAGAAACTTTTACTTACAGGTAACTTTCGCTCCTGAGAAATAATTTGAAAAATCCCTGTAGGGCAATTTACTTATATTTATTCTTAGTCTTTCAGATACATTCTGAATTTTTTAGTCAGATAATACTTTTTTCTTTAATGAAAATCTGAGTAGATTCTCTCAGCTCAAACTCTCCATTGATATAATCAAACATCCTAACCTGGTCTGTAAAACCTAGCATGATCTTCTCCTACTTAACTACTTAAACCTCATTTAAACTATATCCATTTGCAATGACCTCTCCAGCCTTTTACATCCTATTGCATCTCTTCAACAATACACATGACTTTTTCTGGAATAATGCTGCTGAATAGCATTTTTACAAGCTCATTTTAATGAGATCATTAAGATTATGTAGCATTCTTAAAATATTTTACAATCAAATCTGATGAAATGTTCACAATAAGAGTTTAAGAACTAACCTGTAGCTAATTTTCATGTTATGAAACCAAGGAATGAAAAAAATGAACTTCCAAGTTACATATCTAGGAAATGTTTGGAGTCAATGAAGGTAAGTTGACTTCAGAGTTCCTGATCTTAATGATTTTATTAAACCATAATGGTTGTCTCTGATTATGCCATAAAATCTTGGTTTATTATTCTTGATATAATGTTGCTGCTGTTGTTGTTTTCATGTGCCTTCGATTTGGTTCTGACTCATAGCAACCCTGTATAGTGTTTCTGAGGAACAGATAGTGGGTTTGAACTGTCAAACTTGTGGTTCACAGACTGGTGCTGATACTACAACATCACACCAGAAGTCTTCTTGATACATATTGCACTAGATGAATAACTGTATGAAAATGTATGTAATGATAAATTTGTTCAAATTTAACATTTCACAACAATAAACTATGTGTTCTGTACTACAAGTGTAGAGATGCTGAAAGATTGCATTATAGGTTTTGAGGTTACTGGTGTCATAGAATCAATTCAGACTCATAACAACCCTATACACAACAGAACAAAATGTATATGATACTACACCATCCTCACAATAGTTGTGATTCAGACGATTGTTGCAGCCACTGAACCAACCCATCTCATTAAGTCTTCGTTTTTACACTGACTCTCCACT
>NW_006408671.1:5545306-5546276 GCF_000296735.1 Chrysochloris asiatica
CAGTTCAGTTCAGCTCACTAATGCCTAGGATATTGATGTTCATACATTTCATTTTTGATAACTTCCAATTTTTCTAGATTCATACTTCATATATTCCATGTTCTGAATATTAATTGTTGGGAGCAATTGAGCTGAAGGTCTTTGACTTGGGAGTAATTTAACCAAAGGATTGCAACTGAACAGTCGTGGTTCAGAAACTCGGGCTGCACCCAATTAAGGGTGCCCCCACAAAGTCTGCAAAGCAGGCCCTGGGAACAGGGAACTTGAAAAGCATGTCCTTGTACACAGCCATGACCTTTAGCTCCGTCTGCACAAACATTTAGCGCTCTAGTTTCTGTTTCACCTAGTTAACACAAGTTACATTCTTCTGATAAAGTCCTGGTTACTGCATGCTCAAACAACACCAGATGTTGTTTCACTCTTTTCCCTGCCCCAAGCACCTCCTTTTGATATGTGTATAAAATAAACTTGCTGCACTTGATCTGGGTCACAGTATCTCCATCAGAGTGCTCTGTCCCACCTGGTTCAACTTTACTTAATTCATTTGTGGCTTGTGTCTTCCTTTTCTTTCTAATCTCCTGTTGCCCCCACTCAGGTTTATTTTTTTTTTTTTAATCTCTCCACACCTGACACTGAGAATAGCCAAAGCTGGATGCAGCAATTAATGAATGTTTACAACTGTTTGTCTTCATTTGTGCCCCATCAGCAAATGAAGATCCTGCGGGCTTTACTCCCATAGACTTTATTCCACTCGCGTCATCACAGTCAACTCTGCTTTGAGGAAGCATCTCTTCCTCAGTCACATTTTGAGTGCTTTCCAATCTGAGGGGCTCATTTTCTGCCACTATATCTGATAGCGTTTTGCTGCTATTCATGAGGTTTTCCATGACTAAATATTAGGAAGTAGTTCGTCACTCCTTCTTCTTAGTCTGACTTGGTCTAGAAACACATCTGAAACCTGTCCACCATG
>NW_006408671.1:5546501-5547482 GCF_000296735.1 Chrysochloris asiatica
GCCTCTTAATCTGTTTAAATAACTGCTTCTTAGTAAATGTGCAAGTTCCTCAAGTGTAAGATTTAGTACTCTGGAATATCCATTCTTCCTAAAATTATCCACGGTTTGTAATATTCTGTACAGTCCCAATATTTTACATAATTAGTAAAGCACAAGTAAACATCTATCTGCAGTTCTCTGCTTTCAGCCCAAATCTATCTGACAACAGCAATTATATCCTTGGTTCCATGTCCTTTTCTAAATCTGCATGAAATTTCTGATGTCATTCTATTGGTACACTGTTTCATCTATTTTTTAATGTTCTTCAGCAAAATATTATTTAAATATGACATTAATTATATTGTTTGATGATGTTTTTAGTTCTTTTGGATCACCAACTTTTGGAATGGGCAAAAATATGGATCTCTTCCAATCAGTGGGCAGGTTGCTCTTTTCCAAATTCATCGTCATAGATAAGAGAGCACCTTCTGTGCTGCAGTACTTTGCTAAAACCTTTCAATGCTTATTTCATCAATTCCTGGAGCCTGGTTTTTCAATAATGCCTTCACTCCAACTTGCACTTATTCCTTCAGAAAAATTAGTTCTTGATCACAGGTTTCCTCTTGAAATGGTAGAATACAGGCTACTGCTTTTTGATACTATGACACTGTGTACATTTTCCATCTCCTTTTAATGCTATCAGCATCATTATATAATTACCTATAAAATCCATAATATTTTAAGTTGAGGCTTGAATTTTTTTCTTCAGTTCTTTGAGCTGAAGAAATGATGAGCATGTACTCCCTTTTTGGCTTTCTAAGTCCAGTTCTTGGCATTTCATTATAATATTGTACTTTGCTTTCTTGAGGTGCTTTTTGGATTTTTTTGTTTATTTCTGTTTCCTCCTCATTTCTTCCATTTGCTCTAGCATCTTTACACAGGACAGCTAGTTCTAAAGTCTCTTCTGACATATATGTTAGTCTTTTCTTTCTTTTTAAAAAC
>NW_006408671.1:5548364-5551587 GCF_000296735.1 Chrysochloris asiatica
TTTTTTTTTTTTTTTTTCCATCTTCAAACTGAACTTGTATACGAGCAATTGATGGTCTGTTTCAGTTTGTCCCTGGCTTTGTTTTAGTTGGTGATATGGCACTTTTTCACCATCTCTTCCTATAGATGTAGTAACCTTGATTCCTGTGTATTCCATCTGATAAAATAAAGATGGTATTTGCAATGAAAAAGTCATTAGACTTGCAAAATTCTATCATGTGATATCCAGCATTCTTTCTATCACCAAGGCCATATTTTCCAACAACTAATCCTTTCATTGTTTTCCAACTTTACAATTCCACTCACAAGTAATGATCAATACATCTTGATTACATGTTTGATCAATTTCAGTCTGAAAATATAGAATTCTTCAATTTCATCATCACTGGCTTTAGTGGTTGGTGCATAAGATTCAATAATAGTGGTATAAACTGGTCTTCTTTATAGGTGTGTGGATATTTTCCTATCAGAGACAGCATTACACTTCATGATAGATCTTGAAATATTCTTTTTGATGATGAATGCAATACCACTCCTCTTGAACTTTTCATTCCTGGCATTGTAAACCATATGATTGTATAATTCAAATGGCATACAACCATCCATTTCAGATCATTAATGCCTAGGATGAACTTCCGTTGTGGATCTGTAGGATCAGCACTGGATTGCAAAAAACAAGTTCATACCCACAAGCAGATTCTAGGAAACACTATACAGGGTCTCTATGAGTTGTAATCAACTCAATGGCACTTAACAACAATAACAAGGTCTTTTCATTAACAATAACAAGGTCTTTTCATTCTATTTCATTAAAAAATTTTTCCTATTTTTCTAGATTAATGATTCATACTTTCCATGCTTTCATTAGTAATGGATTTTTACAACAGTTTCTGCTCATTTTGAGTTGTGCTCCATCAACAAATGAAGGTCCTCAATATTGTGCTCAATTCATTTCATCATGGTTCACTCTATATTGGGGAAACGGCTGCACTCCTTCAGTCATATTTTGAGTGTCTTCTTACCACACTGGCTCCTCTTCTGTAACTGATAACATTCTATTGTTATTCATAGTATTTTCATCTTCTGACATTATATCTAAAAATGTTCCACTTCTAGTCATAAAGTTTCAAGTTGCTAAATATTCAAAAGTAGTCCACCTTTACTTCTTTCTTGTTTTTCTTAGTCTGTTAAACTCATCTGGAACCTGTCCACCATGAGTGACACTGTTAGTATTGAAAATACTGGAGGCATATCTTCCATTATTACAGCAACTTGCAAGCCACTATAGTACAACAAACTGGAATATGAATGGGTTTCATTGTTAATAGGTGTGGCTATGTTCCCTTTAATCAGTTCTAACTAATAACATCTCTAAGAGGCGATATTATAGAAGGAAAATAAAAATATCTGACAAAATAGATTTATACTTTGAAGCAAGTACTCAAGTTGAGCCCTCACCACTATAAGAAGTCCATGCTTTTGTACTCTTTCTGTTTTACTGTTACTAGGATGAAGGGCCACCACTCATCTGAAAAATAAACAAATGGTCCCAAACAGATATAATGCACAGAAGTCAAATTGAACACATCTATGGAAAGAGATGGTGGAAATGCTACATACCATTGTTTAGCTGAATGAGACCAAGAGAAGAATGTGGAATAGACCATCAGTTGCTGATATGCAAGTTCAGGATGAAATATGCAACTAAAATCTTTCTAATTATAATAAAAAAATGGTTCAACGGTACATTGACAGTGAACTGCCAGAGGTTCAAGCCAGATTAAGAAGACATGGAACTAAAGATATGAAAAAAAAATCTGACATTGCTGATGCCAGATGGATCTTGGTTATAAGTAGAAAATACCAGAAAGATATTTACCTGTGCTTTATTGACTATGAAAAGGCTTTCAACTGTGTGGATCATAACAAGCTATGGATGACACTGCAAAGAATGGCTATTCCAGAATACTTAATTGTGCTCCTGAACAGACTGTACATAGACCAAGAGGCCGTTGTTCAAATAGAACAAGGAAAACCTGAAAGTTTTAAAATCAGGAAAGGTATATGCCATGGTTTTGTTTTTTCATCATGCTTATTCAATATGCATGCTGAGTAAATCTGAGAAGCTGTACTATATGAAGAAGAATGTGGCATCAGGATTGGAGAAATACTCATTAGCAACTTGACTCATTGTATATGCAGATGATACAACTTACCTTGCTGAATTTAAAAAAGGACTTTAAATACTTATTAAGGGCTTCAGAGATTTCAGCTTTCAGTATGGGTTACATTTCATTATAACGAATACTAAAATCCTTACCATTGGATTGATATATATCATCATGATAAATGGAGAATCAATCAAAGCTGTCAAAGACTTCATTTTGCTTGAACCCACTATCAACACTCTTGGAAGCAGCTGGCAACAAATCAAACATTATATTTCATTAGAGAAATCTGCTGCACACAACTTCTTTAAAGTGCTTAAGAGTAAAGATACCAGTTTGAGGACTAAGGTATGCATGATCTAATTCATATTTTCAATCTCCTCATATGCATGCAAAATTTCATGAGTAGAAGAATTCATGCATTTGAGTTATTGTGTTCGAAATGAGTATTAGAAGTAGCATGGTTTCCAGAAGAACTAACATGTCTGTGTTGGTAGTACATCCAGAATGCTCCTTAGAAACCAGGACGGCAAGATTTGGTCTCTCATACTTTAGAAGTAACAACACCTGGAGAAGGACAGCATGCTTGGTAAAGTGAAAGGTCTGTGAAAATGTAGAGTGAGATGGATCCACATTGTGGCAGCAGCAATGTGCTGAAGCATAATAACGATTGTGAGGACCAGGCAGTGTTTAGTTCTGTTGTTCACATGTTCGCTGACTCAAATCTGACTCGCTGTCACCAAGCAACAAGAACAAGGTTAAAGGGAGTGAAATGTTAGGCTCTGTCTATTCAACTATGCAACTTATTAAGAAAGAAGGAATTGTCAAAGTTAATGATGGAAAAGCAAATCTAAAACCCAGCACTGTTGTTTCTATCATTCCTTTCTACTGTCACTGTGGTGCTATAGCATAAGATCTGGACTACTAAGTCACAGTTAAAACTCACTAGCAGCTCCTTGGAAACCCTACACAGGGTTGCTGTGAGTTGGAACTGGCTTGATGGCATTTAACAACAACAACTACAATTAAGTACAGAAAAAAAATTGTTCTTTTATC
>NW_006408671.1:5552869-5554432 GCF_000296735.1 Chrysochloris asiatica
ATATATTATATATTTTTAATTCCATATTTATTGATTGGAGACTTGGACAATTTGATCCTGTGAAGACTCAACATATGCAGGATTTCTGAAGGCAGTCATGAAAAGACTGCCAGATTTGTTGCTCATATGCCCAGCTCTGTACATTTTGCTGCAATGTTTAATGGGTTATGTAATGTGTCAACTTTGCTAACCTATGATAGTTAATGTTATCTGTCAACTTGGCTAAACTACAGTTTGGCAGATTCTCCCCATTGATGTAATAATCTTTCAATTTTTTTAAACTGATATGAGCAGTCACTTAGCTGAATGTGGAGTTTCATTTGGAACATGGCCTGCCTGTAGTGTAGCAGGGAGGGGATTGTAATCATTCATATGAAACAAAATATATGATTTGTTGAATGTAAAGCTTATCTGTAAACCTTCATTTAATTTACAATAAAAATATTTTAAAAATCAAACAGTTTTTCTAGCAAAGTCCCCATTCTCTCTTGACCAAGTACTAATGTTGTTATCTGACCTATCATTCTAGGCCTATAGAAATCCCCAGCCTTCTGCATAACCTCTAATATAACACTTGACAGATCCCACAATTTTATAAGTCATGACTTTAACTTGATAATTTTGTATATTTTTATTCATATATACATTTCCCTGGTTTTGCTCCTCTAGAGAATCACGGATGAAACAAGTCATTTGCTTTCTCTGTGTATCTCTCTCTCTCTCTGTACACACACACACACACTTCAGTGCACTCAAAATAATAATTTACCTTTTTCACAACCAGAATACAGATGTTTTTGCCACCAGAATACAGATGTTGGTGAAAACTATTACAAAACCTATACTAAAATGGGAAAGGAAAAGATCCATATCAACATTGTCATTATTGGATACGTCAACTCTGGCAAGTCAACCACTACTGGTAACCTGAGCTACAAATGTGGTGCAATTGACAAAATAACCACTGAAAAAATTTGAGAAGGAAGGTGCTGAGATGGGAAACGGCTCCTTCAAGTATGCCTGGCTTGGATAAACTGAAAGCTGAACGTGAGCTAGGCATCACCATTGATAGCTCCCTGTGGAAATTTGAGACCAGAAGAACTATGTGACCATCATTTATGCCCCAGGACACAGAGACTTTATCAAAAACATGATTACAGGAAGTTCACAAGCTGACTGTGCTGTCCTGATTGTTGCTGCTGGTGTTGGAGAATTTGAAACAGGTATCTTTAAGAATGGGCAGATCCGTGAGCATGCCCCTCTGTCTTATACACTGGGTGTGAAACAGCTAATTGTTGGTCTTAATAAAAGGATTCCACTGAGCCACCCTATAGCCAGAAGAAATATGAGGAAATTGTTAAGGAAGTCGGCACCTACATTAAGAAAATTGGCTAAAACCCTGATACAGTAGCATTTGTGCCAATTTCTGGTTGGAATGGTGACAATATGCTGGAAGAAAGTGCTAACATGCCTTGGTTCAAGGGACAGAAAGTCACCCATAAAGATGGAAATGCCAGTGGAACCACATTACTTAAAGCTCTGGATTTCATCCCGCCACTAACT
>NW_006408671.1:5555162-5556530 GCF_000296735.1 Chrysochloris asiatica
TAACAATGCATTGTAAAACCTTCAGAATGAAAGGAGTGTTATGTGGGCCAATTGTTTCTTTTTTTGTGTCGCTGTTTTAAATTATAAATTTTTAAAATTAGTACTTTTTAAATGGAAACAACTTAACCAAAAATGTGTCACAGAATTTTGAGACCCATTAAAATAGAGTTTAATGAGAAAAATAATAAGTTCCTATTCCTTAGAAAAAATGAATAGCCCCTCCCCCAAATATAAATTTACACATGAAATATTGTGAAAATTACACAGAAATGGAAAGGTCTGGGAATTGTTTTCTTATATCCAAGTATCAAATGGTTCTGGAATGTGGAGTTGTCATTAACATGGAACCTCTGCCTTAAACTTAAGGGGCTGGGCTGCCATACCTGAGGGGGCAGAAGAACATGACCTGCTGGGATCAGTGGAATATATATACTAGGTGAATATGGCTGCCCAAACCAAAGAGAACAGAGTTGTCAGCCCAGTGTGCCAGGAAGGCATAGCTAAAGGTCAGACTTGAGCATACTCTATCCAGAATTCAGAGTGCATGGCCAATACCCAGAATCTGCAGAGGTAGGCCATTGCCTAGATGGTCTAAGATAACAGAGAATTATTTTCAAATTTTTAGAGTTAATGTAAATCGTTCTGCTGGATTTTTAATTTGTTTGATTCATGGGTTTCCTTATTTCCCTCCAATTACTCCCATTTTTAATGGAAATGTCTACATATTACCTGTTCCATCATTTTATATGGAAGCAGATAATTTGTATTCTAGATTTGCACATGAGACAGGATTTTGTCATGGGTTGAAATTTGGAGTTGGAAGAATTTTGGATGGTAGAAGTCAAGGCTTGTAGTTTAAACCCACCAGCTTCTCCTCAGAACCCCATGCAGGGCTACTAAGAGTCAAAAGTGTGTTTTCGATTTTACTATTAGTTGCATTGTGTTAGGCACAAGTATGGAGGCATGTTATTATTTTTAGTTGTCTTTGAGTCATTACCAACTCATAGCAACCTCATGTGCAACAGAATGAAACACGGCCCAGTCTTGCAGACATTTCACAATCATTGCCATGTTGGAGTGCATTGCTGCTGACTGTGCCAAACCATTTTGTTGGGGGCATTCTCTTTTTTTGCTGATCCTTCAATTTACCAAGCATGATGTCCTTCTCCAGGACATGTCCTTCCTGATAATAAGTTGAACCTATGAGAGATGAAGTCTGGTAATCGTAGTTTCTAAGGAGCATTCTGGCTATACTTCTTTCAACACAGATTAGTTGCTTCTTATGGCAGTCAAAGGTACTTTAAATATTCTCCTCCAACATCATAACTCAAAAGTATCAATTAAACTATGGTTTTCCTTATTATTTGT
>NW_006408671.1:5556815-5558056 GCF_000296735.1 Chrysochloris asiatica
CCAGTTGTGAGGATTTTTGTTTTCTTTATACTGAGCTGCAATCTTTATCAAAGGTCTCTGACCTTAATTAGTAAGTATTTTATGTTATCTTCACTTTCAGCAAGCATCATGATACTATCTGCATATCTCAGGTTGCAAATGAGTTTTCCTCCAATCCTGATGCCACATTATTCTTTATATACCTCTGCTTATCAGATTATTTGTTCAGTCTACAGATTGAATAAGTATGGTGAAAGAATACAATCCTGGCTCACACCTTTCCTGATTTTTAAACCATTCAGAGACCCCTTGTTTCGTTTGAATGATTGCATCTGGATCTATATACAGGATCCTTATAAGCACAATAAGTGTCCTTGAAAATGTATTCACCACAAAGTTGGCCATATCTTGTCATGAACCATATAATTGAAAGCCTTTGCCTAGTCAATAAAGCACAGGTAAACTTCTTTCTAGCATTCTCTGCTTTCAGTCAAGTTACGCTTTATGTGAGCAATAATATCCTTAGTTTTATGTACCTGTCTGATCGTGGCCTGAACTCTGGAAGCTCCCGATAATTATAATGCTTTAGCCTTTTTTGAATTAGCTTTAGCAAATTTTGCTTGTATGTAACATTAAAGATATTGCCCATTCCATTAGGTCACTGCTCTGTTGAGTAGACACAAGTATGGATCTCTTCCATTCTGTTGACCAAGTAGCTGTCTTCCAAATTTCTTGGTATAGATGAGTGAGCAACTGCAGTGTTGCCTAGGTTTGTTGACTGATATAAATTTGTATTCCATCAATTTCTGAAGCCTTGTTCTTTGCCAGTTTCTTCAGTGTACCTTGGACTTCTTCCTTCAGTATCATTGGCTTTTGATCATATACAACCTCTTGAAATAGTTTAACATTGACCTTTATATATATAAATTATTCTGTACATTCTTTCCATCTTCTTTTGTTGAGTTCTGCATCATTTAGCGCCCACAGATTTCTTCAGTATTAGAAATCCAGGACTGAATTTTTTTATCCAGGCTTTCAGCTTGATACATGTTTAGTATGTTCTTCCCTTTGGTTTTCTAACTCCAAATTGTTTCACATTTCACTATAATATTTGACATTGTCTTCTCAAGCTGCCCTTTGAAATTTTCTGTTAATCTGATTTACCTCATCATTTCTTCCATTTTCCTTAGCATCTCTATGCTGGAGAGCAAATTTCAGAGTCTTCTGACATGAATTTGGGTCTTTTTCTTTTTCCTTATCTT
>NW_006408671.1:5558494-5559312 GCF_000296735.1 Chrysochloris asiatica
TGTGTATAGTCATCTTTTATGTTATTTATAAAATGAATTGAAGGAGTCACTGATCTTGCAAAATTCTATCATGAGATCTCCAGCATTTTTTTCTATCACAAAGGCCTTATTTTTCAACTACTGATTCTTCCTCTTTGTTTCCAACCTAGAATTTATACTTGATCAATTTCAGACTAAAGCTGTTTGCAGGATTCTTCAGTATCATCATCACTAGCTTCAGTGCTTTGTGTGTAAATTTGAATAGCACTTAAATTAGTCTTCATTGTAGGTATATATAGTATCATATCACAGACAGTGCTATAATTCAAGATAGATATAGAAATGTTCTTTTTAATGATAAATTGGATTCCATTTCTCTTCAATTTGTCATTTCCAGCTTAGTAAAACATATTATTGTCAGATTCAACATGGACAACACCAGTCTATTTCCGCTCAATACTGCATACTGATGATTATTTATTCTATTATGTTTTTGACAACTTCCAATTTTCTTAGATTCATTCTTCTTACATTGAATATTCTGATTAAAAGTGGATATTTACAGTTGTTTCCTCTCAATTTGAGTTGAGTCCCATCAGCATATGAAGGTCTCCAAAGCTTTACTCTATTTATGCCATCATGGTAAACTCTCCTTTGTGGAGGCAGTTCTTTCCTAGTATATACCAAATGCCTTCCAACATGAGGGGCTCATTTTCTGGCAATGTAGCTGACAATATTCTGGTGTTCCTCATCATCTTTCAATATCCAATGCTCTGATAACTGAAACTATTCCACTGCTATACATAAGATTTTCAGTGACTAAATTTTCAGAAGTAGTG
>NW_006408671.1:5560848-5561470 GCF_000296735.1 Chrysochloris asiatica
AACAACAACAATCTAAACATATATATGCATATAAATAGAATGAGAATGTAACTAATTGTTACAGGTCAGTCTCGGGTTATGACTTTTTCCCTGGTGTTACTTTTTAAAATGCCTTATTTAGATGATAAATTTAATGGTCAATCTATGGATAAATTAAAAATACATAGTAGCTACAAATAGTAGTATTTCCTCTCTTTAAAGTTGTTTACAATTAGACATTTTTCTAAAAGTGGAAATCTAGCAATAGTAAGAGAAGGATAATGGATACGCTTTCTAATTTAAACTATATTTTAAATTATCGTCTGTTTAATGTTTGTCCTCTAGCATGCATTGTCTTTCTTTATTCTCTGTGAAGAATAACCTAGTTTTATCCTCCCCAAATCACCCTTCCAGGTTGTTAGACATACTCCATGTAAACTGAAGTAGATAAAGTAGATAAGTGACTAACAATTGGAAAAGAAGAAATTTATAATGTAGTTATCTTTCAGAGTCAAAGCTGCTATGTAATCTAACAAATTGGTATATATGCCTCATTATAAGTTTAGCTTCTCTTTTGTGATGCAAACTAAGCAGCATGCACCCTAATGACAGGGGAAAAATAATAATGACAGTCATACTGGTT
>NW_006408671.1:5587269-5589695 GCF_000296735.1 Chrysochloris asiatica
ATCAACATCACAAGCAAATAAAATTTTTCAACAGGGTACTGCCAGAAATTCAAGAAGAAGTCAGAAGAGGACATGGAAATAAAGAAATGTTTTTGACATCTGAAAAGAAAGAATTCCAAAAAGATGTTTATCTGTGCTTTTTTGACTATACAACTATGTTTACCTGTGCTTTCTTGACTGGGTGGATCATGACAAGCTATGGACTACAATGAGAAAATTGAGTTTTGTAGAACATTTAATTGTGTTCATGTGGAATCTGTACATACTCCAAGAGGCAGTTGTTAGAAAAGAACAAGGGTATATTGAATGGTTTAATATCAGGAAAAGTGTGCAGCAGGGTTATTTTCTTTCACCATAATTACTCAATCTATATGCTAAGCAAATAATCTGAGAAGTTAGATTATATGAAGACAACATGGCACCAGAGTTGGAGGAAGACTCTTTGAAAACTTGTTATATGCAGATGATACCACCTTGCTAGTTAAAGTTAAGATCACTTAAAATACATACAATTAAAGATCAGAGACCACAGCCTTTGATAGGAGTTGCTAAGAGTGAAAAGGACATAAAATACTTACGGATGAAGATAAAAGACTACAATCTTCACTACGGATTTTATCTCAATGTGAAGAAAACAAAAATCCTCACAACTGTATCTATAAATAACATCAAGTTAAATTTAGAAAAGATTGAAATGATCAAAATTTCATATTACTTGCATCCACAATTAATAATCATAATGTGAGCAGCAGCCATGAAATCAATCATATTGCATTATGGGAAACTGCTACAAAAAACCTTCTTTAAAATGTTAAAAAGCAAAGATATCAATTTGAGGACTAAAAGGTGCCTGACCCAAGCCATGGTATTTTCAATTGCCTCATATGCATGTGAAACTTGAACAATGAATGAAAAAGAACATAGAAGAATTGATGCATTTGTGTTGTGGTACTGGAGATGAATATTCAAGTTAACATGGACTGCCAGAAGAACAAAGAGATCTGTATTGAAGGAAGTGCACTCTGAGTGTTCCTGTAAGTCTGAATAGTCAGATCTTGTCTATCATAATTTTCTCATGTTATCAGTAATGACCAGTCCATGGAGAAGGACATTATGCTTTGTAAAGTGGAGGGTCAGAAAAAAACAGGTGGAAGAAGACCCCCAACAAGATGGATTGGCACAGTGGCAGCACTTATGGGCTTAAGTATAAAAATAATTGTGAGGATAGTGCAGGGACAGGCAGTACTTTGCTGTTTTGCTTATCGTCATTAGGAACACACCTGTCTCAATGACATGAACAGCAACAGCATGCCTAAGCATGGGTTAGAAATTATTAGAAAGAATAAAAAGAAGAAAAATTATGTGAAACTCTTTATGTCATATATCAGATATTAAAAGACACTGTCAGATAAATAAAGAGCAGAATAAGGAATTCAGTTTACCTGGAATTAAATGACCAAATGAATAGCTAGAATAAAGCAGTAAGGATGAATTATTTATAATCTTACCAGCTGTGTATGAATAGTATGATCAGACATCCCAAACTAGCTATCTATCTGAGAGAGAAAAAAAAAATGTTGAAAAATCCTTAATAGCATGAACAATGCATTACAAACATATCATATCATATGCTTTAATTAAAAAATTAATAGAAGTCTTTCTGAAACATCTTTCTGCTGCAAAGGAACTCGTGGTTTCAAACTACCAACTTGTTGGTTAACAGCCCAGCACTTAACATCTGTGTCAACAGGGCTTCACACTATTTAACATTATTAGCATCTATATAAGAAAACGACCATTGGAAACAATATCATACAAAATATTTTTCATAAAAATATTTTGCATCACCCAGTGAACGAGGCTTCCTGCAGAACCTTTGCAATACATAAAACTATAGACAGAAACCAGAACCACATCCAGATCACCAGAGATGAGAAATCTCCACTTGAAAGGATGAGCTGACCAGCCTGGAGCAGCAAGAAGAACAAAACATACTCTTGGATGAAAGACCTCCAGAAAAAATATGAAACAATGGAGGTAGTTGGGCAGTTATTACAGGAACAAATGGGTCGCTTCCCTAGGAGACATCGGGGCAGGTGGTCGGGTCCTCTCAATGCAGGCCCCCTTCCAAGACTGAGACTCGGTGGAAATGCACACTCTGATTGGTGACCACATGCATCACCGATGGGGAGAAGTGGGGTAAAGGCAGTAATGAAGCAGTGAGCTAAGCCTTACAAAATTCAGTGAGCTTCTGTGGACTCGGTTGGGGACCTGGTTGGCAAGCAGTGTGAGGAGACCTGGGGACTCCTGGGCCCAGAGTCAGTGGCTTGGCCATGGAGGACTCAAGTGGAGAATGGAGCTGCCGGCTGATGGGAAGAGAGGGAATGTGCACAAGAATACCCACACGGGCAGATGGTACCCACATG
>NW_006408671.1:5590949-5594740 GCF_000296735.1 Chrysochloris asiatica
ATCTGTGCCTATACTAAAAATGTATTTGAATAAATTATTTTCTGATACATGTAATTAAACTATCAGTGTATATTTTACAAAATGAGAAAACAACTTATTGTAATAACAGAGAAATAGATAATAACTGGAAATTTACAGAGGAGCAAGTATTAAAAACTAATAAAGGTGGAGTCTGCTCCCAGCACAGAAACCAGCCAGTGATTTATGGAAATAGAGTGTGAAGGTCTTTTTGTTTGTTTTACTTCCTTCAACAGCTTCTGTCATTCCCCCTTATCACACCCCCACAGTCTGATCTGGGTATGTACACAAGGGCAGGAGTGTACCCCCAGAAAAAGTCCAGCATTGTGCCCACAATGTTTGTGATATGCAAAACCATTAACAGGGACTTCTGGAGTTTCCCAGGGGAAGGATTTACCCAGGATCCTTGTCTAGAGCTGAAATTGGAAATATCTGGAAGTCTCAAGAGGCTTGGGAGAGTAATCCTTGGCAAATTCTTATGACATTTGATTTTGGGATTTCATCCCAAATTTGGCCCTCCCCCTACTTATGTGGAGTTTTTATTTATGCCTCACCTAACAAGAAACAACAACTGTCCATACAGCCAAGCTCAATTTGGACCCTGTAAAACCCCAACTAAAAGGCATAAGCTAATATCAGCTATAATATATCAGAACAGAATGTACAGCGAACACCTGCAAAATCACTCTAAAGGGAGCCACAAGAACAATGAACAGAGATGCTCATCCCCTGATCACACTCAGCAGGAGACCATTTAGATTGCGGTTAAAAATACACCATTATACATTCATCTAATTAACACAAATACATCAGCACCACAATGCCTAAAACACACCAGAAAATTTCTGCTTATGTGCAGAAACATGACAGAATAGCTCAGAAAAATGACCACAGAAAGAATTTGTATTAGAGGGTGAAAGGGCTCTGGAATTCGCTGAAGGAGAATTTAGGAGAATGATATTTAGGTGCATCCAAATGTTCTACAGAAAGACAAAAGAATAAATTGTCTCATCTTGAAAAATGAAAAGATAAGCATCCAAGAAGCTAAACAAACAACAGGAAGGATAGACCCTAAATGAAAATCAACAAGCCATATCATAATCAAATCTTACAAAGCCAAAGACAAGGAGAGAATCCCGAAAACAGCTAGGGAAGAAAAGTACTGTTACATACAATGGAAAGCAAATAAGATTAAACTCTGATTACTCAGCAGAAACCGTGAAGGCAAGAAGACAATGCAATGCTAGAGATGGAGGCAGAGACAATGATGTGGGGAGATGGAGCGGCTGAGGACTCTGGACTCAGGGAGGGAGAGGGGCTGTGTGCTGGCAGATGGGGGCAGCCTTGCAGGGTGTACTCTTTGATTGTTTGAATGATTATATATACTGAGTGCTTCGGTATACACCCCCCCCCCAAAAAAAAAAAAAAAAAAAAAAAAAAAAAAAAAGGAAAAGAAATGGAAGCAAATTCTGTTGAATGATGATGCATGAAGGGTATTGTAATCATTGCAATGACATGAAACACGATAGGATTAATATAAAGCTGATGTTTCCCATGTATAGTATCACTCAATTCACACACACACAAAATTTTTTTAAAGGAAGAAGAAGAAAATGGGGAAACATATTCAAAACTCTGAAAGTAAAAACTGACAACTAAGAATCATGTATCCAACAAAGCTGTCACTTAAATATGATGGTGAATCAAAACATTCCAGGATAGCAAAAAATTAAGGGATTTTTATAAAGACCAGTCCAGCAGTCCAAAACATACTAAAAGAAGTTCTTTGGACTGAGAATCAACAAGACCAGCAACATTCAGAGACTGAAATATGTGGCAACACCACCCAGACCTCTGTCTAGAGATGGACAATTCCAGGTCAGAAAAGAGTTCAACCCATGAAAAGAGTAGCTACAAAGCAAAAGAAGGGGAAAGTATAGGAACAGAAACCAAAGTGGTGAGGAGGTCAGGTAGATTTCTGAATAAAACAATCTATCAGAAAGAAAATAAGTTAATAAAATATAGGATAACTTCAAAGAAATTGGATATATTTCCACATCTAATGAAGAAAAATCATATATCCAGAGTAAGGAAACATTAACACTTTGAACAAATTGACAAGAAAACACACACACAAAAAGATGAACTCAGCATAAGAAGACCCACGGGTCAAAGACACTAGCAGCACCACAAAAAACAAATAGCATAATGTCAGCAATTAATCCATACCTACTGATAATTACACTAAACACCAATGGATTGAAGGCCCCAACCAAGAGGCAGAAAGCAGCACAATGTATAAGAAAGCAAGATTCTATAGTATGCTGTCTTCAAGAGACTCACCTAACAAACAAAGATAATAACAGCTAAAAATAAAGGATGGAAAAAAGTACATCAAACTGATTGTAATTTAAAAATGAGCAGAAGTGGCAATATTAATCTCAGATAAAATAAACTTTAAAGAAAACACCAGCATAAGAGACAAAAATGCCATTATCTCATTGTTAAAGCATCAATTGAACAAGAGAACATAACCATAATAAATATTTATGATCCCAAAGAAAGTACCCAGATTGCATAAAGCAAACCACAATAAAATTGAAAAGATAGACACTTCTACAATAATTGTTGTTGTTAGGTGCCATCAAGTTGGTGCTAACTCATAGCAACATTATTCACAACAAAACAAAACACTGGCCAATCCTGGGCCAACCTCACTATCATTTCCACTCTTGAGCCCATTGATGCTGCCACTTTGCCAACCCATCTCGCTGGGAGTCTTCCTCTTTTTCTCTGACCCTCCACCCTACCAAACATGATATCCTTTTCCAGCACCACTAGTGAAAAATAACAGAACAACTAGAAAAAAGCTCAGAAGAGATACAGAGGAACTGAAGAATACAATCAACCAACTAGACCTCATAGATCTGTACAGAGCATTCAAGCCAAGAGCAGTACAATACACATTCTTTCCTAGTGCACACAAATCATTCTCCAGAATAGACCATGTGTTAGGCCTTTGTCCCACCATATATTTAAAAACATCAAAATATTACAAAACATCTTTTCAGAACACAACGCTGTAAAATTATAAATCAACAATAGGAAGATCAAGGAAACAAGATCGTATACATGGAAACTGAATACCACCCTACTCAAAATCTACTGGGTAGTAGAACAAATAAAAAGTGAAATTTAAAAATTCCTAGAAATGAACAAGAATGAAAATAAAATGAATCAAACCATTCGGACACAGCAAAAGCAGTGCTGAAAGGACAATTTATTGCAATAAAAGCACACATACAAAAATAAGGAAGAATTAAAATCAATACACTAACACATCATCTCCAACAATTAGAAAAAAAAAAAAAAAGAAAGAAACAGAAAAATAAAGCAACAGCCACCAGACGAAAAGAAATAATAAAGATTAGAGCAGAAATAAATGAGATAGAAAACAAAAAAGCAATAGAGAAAATCAACAAGACAAGAAGCTGGTTGTCTGAAAAGATTAATAAAATTTACAAACTTCTGGTAAACTTAACAAAAGAAAACAGGGAGAAGACACAAATTACATGCATAAGAAACCACATGGGCGTGTCATACTGGAAA
Source organism: Chrysochloris asiatica (assembly GCF_000296735.1). Lineage (NCBI taxonomy): Eukaryota > Metazoa > Chordata > Mammalia > Afrosoricida > Chrysochloridae > Chrysochloris > Chrysochloris asiatica. The sequence continues at coordinate 5,594,577 of NW_006408671.1, forward strand.
CAAAAAAAGGCAATAACAGAGTACTATGAAGAACTTCACTCCAACAAATTTGGAAATCTGCAGGACATGGATGCATTTTTAGAAAATCAAAACATGTCAAATCATATAAAGAGGGAAGGAGAAAACTTGAACAGACCTTTAACAAAGGAAGAAATAGAACAGGT
>NW_006408671.1:5598375-5602526 GCF_000296735.1 Chrysochloris asiatica
AAATCAGTAATGAAGGCATGAGCTAAGTTCGATCATGTTTCATAGTCTCCTATCCATCTTGAGATGAGAGACAGAAGAAGAAGGGCTGGTTGGCCTGAAGTTTGGGGAAATTTGGGAACTCCTGAGCCCATGGATTATGACCTAGCCACTGGGGAGTAGAGCTGAGAGGATGCATCCAGCTGATATGAAGTGAGGGAAAGTATACAAGAATGCCCCAATTTGCAGATAGTACCCATTTGACCTAGCTTGAGTGACTTGATAATCAGAACTTGACTAAAGAAAGATAAAGAAATTTGATACAGGAAACAAGTGTAAATTGCAACAGTTTAATGAACTTTACTTATAGATGTTGTTGTTGTTGTTATGTGCCGTCGAGTCGGCTCCGGCCCATAGCAACCCTAAACAGGGTTTCCAAGAATGTAAATCTTTACAGGAGTAGAAAGCCTCATCCTTCTCCCGCAAAGCAGCTGGTAGTTTCAAACCACAGACCTTAAGGTTCGCAGCCCGGTTCATAACCACTACACTACCAGAGCTCCTTAAAGATGTAGTAGCTTAAAATACCAACTGAGAGGGAAGGAGTCTTCAAATCCAGGAGCAAGCCTATTTCCTCAGTATACATGGTTGACAGACATGGGCAATTTAGACATAAGCTACCTAAATATTGTGTAACAAAAAGGGGGGAGTAGTTAATCTTACATTCCAGAAACATAAGATCCTAGGAACATCAAGAGAGAAAAACATGAGCAGAACTTGGGATCTTAGAAAAAGAAGCAGCGACACTAGATACGGAGGCCTCTAGACTAATGGAAAGAGAAAAGTGTATGCTGGCAGTCAGGGATCTGGTTTTCAAAATGTTGTTTAAATGATTGTTTAAATGATTATATATTTTTGCATACAACACACACACACACACACACAAAACCATAACAAAAAAAAGAGGGAATAGAGGCAAATACTGTTAAGTGATAGCACGTGGAGGGGATTGTAATCATTGCACTGAAACAAAATGTGATTGTTTTACTGCAAAACCCATGTTCTGCCATGTAAACTATCACTCAATTCACAGTAAAAGCTTAAAAAAAGTAATAATAATAAAAGCATAAATAGTAGTCAAACTGTAAAGGATGACAGGATGTTATTGTTTTACACATATCAGATAGGCAACAGTTAAAATGAGCGATCACACCTATTTCTCTCAGAGAATGAAAAAGAGGGTATTTTTTTGTTGTTGTATATTATAAAATCTTACAAACATCACGAATGCAATATGGCAATATATATGTGCAATAAAAAATAGAAAAAAAAACTTATATTCAGCAAATCTTTGATTCAGGAAAATCACGTACAAAGCCACATATGCAAGTATTTTTACAAGGCATTGAACAATATAACCAAAATGTTCCTTAGTAGCAAGAATAACAAGAGTGCATCTCATTTACTTTGGACATGTTATCAGAAAGGAATAGAGTCTGGGAAGTAAATCATACTTGATAAACTAGATGATAAATTAGAAAAATAGGAAGACTCTCAAGCAGATGCATTGACATAATGGCTATAATGGTATCAAACCTAGCAAAGATTGTGAATGTGTCCAGGTCTGGAAAGAGTTTCATTCTGTTGTTAGAGAATCATTATGAGTCAGAAAGGATTCAGAACTTCTAACAGCTAACAAAGATGATTATAAATATTGATCTTATCATCAAAAGAAGTCCAGAATTAAAAAAAAAAAAAATGATTGAATAACTCATATTACATCTATGCCAGGAATATCATGCAACCATTGCAAAGAATGATTAATAAGAATGACAGTTTACTTGAGTGAATTCCATCATTTGTTAAGAAATTCAAGATGTACAGATATGTGAAGTAAAATACCATTTTAGTACATAAATAAATAAATAAATTATATTTGATATGACTAAGATAAGATAACCTAATAGTATCACTCTGAGTAAACACATCAATATGTTATTGAATAATTATATTAGCTGAAATACAATTACATAATTTTAAATACTTGGCAGTCAATATGTTCAATTTTGAAAAACATAATGTACAAAAGAAAAGCAATATACTTCAAAATATTTATTTGATTATATATTTACCTAAACATATATGTGTTTGGAAAGGTATTTAAAATAAAATAAACAATCTATAATTCTCTGATTTAGCTCAAGCAAGAAAACTGGAAGCCCTTCATTCATAACTCTGCTGATTCTTGAACAGTAAATATTGAGGAAACTCCAATTGAACTTCAATATATTATTGAGTTGATTACAGTTTTTGTTGTTGTTGAATGCCAATTTGTCCATTTCAACTTATAGCGACTCTGAATAGGGTTTCCAAGATATGGCAGGTAGAGTTGAACTACCGAACTTGTAGTTAGCAGTCTAGTGTTCATCTTACAGTGCCACAACAGAATTCTCTTAGATTTTTTCAACTTAATTTGACAAGGTTGTTGTTGTTGTTGTTGTTGTTGTTGTTAGGTGCCATCAAATAGGTACCGACTCATAGCAGCCTTATGCACAGCACAACGAAACACTGCCAGATCCTGGGCCAACCTCACTACTGTTGCCATACTTGAGTCCATCGATGCTGCCACTTGGCCATTCCATCTTTTTCTCTGGCCCTCTACCTTACCTAGTTTTTTTTTTTTTTTTCTTTCTGTTTCTGAATATAATAGCTAAACTATTTTTTAAAGTTGCAAAAGACATTGTCCTTATTTTCACACTTTCAAGAGATGACTGGTTCTCAGTTCTATCTAAACAGGTTCACATTTTGTTTTGTTTTGTGTTTCTTTTTTTTGTAAAATAGCCACTTGGATCATGAAGTAAATTGATATATAGGAATATTTCTGCTAATAAGAAAGATTGGATTTAGAAGTCAGTTAATAGTGTTCATTCAAAGCTTAAATCTACAAATGAAGCTTAGATATTGGTTTTCATACCTGAAAAAAATGTTTTTGGAAAAGATCAGTTTCATACCTGTATCATTCTTTATAGCAATAATGGGTTGGTTCATTCAAACATATGTTTAATTTTACAAGCTTTCTAAAGAATAGTCTTTCATTGCTTTAATTCTGTACACTTAGATTGACAAAAGTAATATAATTCCTGTTAGTCTGATGAAAGAAAAGTAGTGAATTAAACTACATTTATTTCAGTTTATTGTTCTAAGGCTCACTCATTTCTGAAATCTAATGATACCCAGAGGGATTAAAAGAATAAAGGCTGAGAGAAATTGCAAATGTCTTCTGGAGAAACCTGAATTAATTTTAGAAGCAATAAATGGACAAAGAATTTAAGGAAGCATATACTTTATGAAAATTTTGCTGAATTCACTATATAACATTTCTCTAAACTGAATTCCATAATTAAACATTTTTATAAAGTATTTAAAAGATACATTGTGTCTCTATTATTACAAATAAACTTTTTTTATTACTAAAAAAAATAAGAGGACTACCAAAAGAACTACCTTACTTACTCTTATTCATAAAAATGAACATTATAGCTTAAAATTAAAGGAAACAAAGCTTTAAATTATCATTCTCATGGAAACCTATAGAAAGCTCCATATAACTTTGCTAACCTCAAAAAATATTGCTGCAATGCAACCTATATATATGTTTAAGAAAATGTATGTGAAAGAAAAATAAAATAAAAACTATCTTCTGATTTCACAAATACTTGGTCATTTTATCTAGTTACCTAAGATGGTAAATATAATACAGTCAAATGGTTTAGATGTTTTTGTTATTTTTTTCTTTTACTGTGTATTCAGTTCTGGAAGATATTTAATATTTATTATTCTTAATGGTAAAAAGTTACAACACTTGTTTATCTCCATTAAATACTCTATTGCCTATTTTTTTTGACCCATTTTTCATCCCTCTTTTCATAGTGGACTTTCAGAGAGTTATTTTCCCATCACAACTTCTTCCTAACTTCTAGGCATTCTCTTTTTTTTTTTTTCAAGCCAAACTGTATCCAGCTTTATTAAAGATACTTTTCATAAACAATCATGGTATTCAGGCAGGACATGGGCAGACAATTGTTAACAGTATACAACAACTTTCAAACTCCCTTCTTCGATGGACTACCAAAATCAGAAAGCCACTATAAAACCCAATGAAGTCTTCATCTGATGGT
>NW_006408671.1:5603026-5612599 GCF_000296735.1 Chrysochloris asiatica
TGAAGTGTTTTGTGTGCTAACAACATAGCTTAAAAAAAAAAAAAAAAAAAAGTAAAACAAAATTCTGCATTTTTATAAAACTCAATAAAAAATAGTATTTCAAACTGTACAGTCACCAGAAGTACACAGTTATCAAAAATGCTCACACTTCACTTGGCATCCCCAGCACCTTCAGCTTTCTGTGCCTGGTCTGTTTTGGCATCTCCATTTTCTGCAGGGTTATTTCCATCCTTGCCAGCATCAACTTTCCCCTTATTCCCTTTGGGTACCTGCTTTCCCTTCTTCACACTGCTCTCTAGGCATTCTTGATAAAACTTATTAAACCTAACACAGGTCATTATTAGCTTTTCCTTTTTTTTGGATCTACTCATAGCATTGCATTTTTTTTTAAATGCCATTACATGCTTTTATTGTTAAAGTGCATTAACATTGAAACTTGTGTTTTAGAGTTTACTGGTTATAATTAACTTCAATTTTCTGCTTCCTACCTTGATAATTCTGGTTTTGTTCAATTTTCAGTTCTAAAATATTAACAACTTTCTTCTGGTTATATATGCCATAGGTGGTGGTGGTGGTGGTGGTGGTGGTGGTGGTGATGGTTTGTTCCATGGAGTTGGTTCCAACTCATAATGACCCTGTATAGGGTTTCTGAGACTGTAAACCTTTATGGAAGAAGAGATTTATCTTTCTCTACTGAATGGCTGGTAGTTTTGAACTGCTGACCTTGAGGTTAGCAGCTCAACTCACAAACAACTTTGTTACCAGAGCTTCTTACATTTGTCATTAGTATAGGATTTAAAATAGTTTACTCATCTTAAATAATTGTCTCTTACCCTGATAGAAAGATTGAATCTGGAGTGATTGAATTATTCTTGAATTTGTTTTGATTCTACATAGAAACAGAACTAATAAGACAAACAAGTATATGTTGTTGTTACTTGCTGTTGAGTGGATTCTGATTCTAGAGAGGGTTGCTGAGGCTGTAAAAATTTGCAGGAGCAGAAAGCCATATATATATAATATATGTATATATATATATATCAGCTTCAGATGCCTTAGATACATATTGGGGTCTGGGTGACGTGCTGTAAGATAAGCACTGGACTGCTAACTGCAATATTGGCAGTTCAAACCTGAGAGCCTCTACTTTAAAACCCTATACAGGATCATTACAAGTTGTAACTTACTAGAAAACATCTAACAACAAAAGCAACATATATAATATATATATATACACTGGAGTCCTGGTGTGGTGCTGTGGGCTAATGTGTCAGACTGCAAAGTCGTTTGAACTGCATGGTCAGTGGTTCAAGCTCACCAGCTGCTCCTTGGAAACCCTATAAAGGGTCGCTATGGGTTGGAACCGACTTGATGGCACATAACAGCAACATACATATATTCATATTAAGGGCTACCAAGTCAGTTTCAACTCATAGAAACTCATATAGGGTTTCCAAGGAATGGCTGGTGTGTTGGCTTATGGTTAGCAGTCTAGTGATTATCTTACAGTGCCACTCAAGAACTCCTTAAACATATATCTTGCTGTTGCTGTTGTTGTCAACTCAAATTTGATGAGGAAAATATTTTCTCCAGTGATATTTTGTGTGCCTTCCAACCTGAGGGGCTCATTTTCTTACCCTATATCTAAGAATGTTCGTCTACTATGCATTAGCTATTCACTGACTTTTTTTTTCATAAATCAATTACTAGATCCTTCTTCCTAGTTTGTCTTAATCTGGAAATTCCAATGAAATCTGTTTACTATGGGTGACACAGCTGGTATTTGAAATATCACTAACATAGCTTACAGCATCAAAATTATACATGTTGTTATTTTTGTTGTTGTTACATGTCATCAAGTTGTTACATGTCATCAAGTGCGACCAAATGCACACAGAACACTGCTTGGTTCTGTAACAACCGAATAGTCTTTGTTATGCTGATCCCATTGTTGCTGTGACTGTGACAATCCATCTCTTCAGGCGTTTTCCTTTTTTCTTCAATCCTCCACTTTACTAAGAATGATGACGATCCCTAACGATAATATGCCCGAAGTATGAGAAATGAAGTCTGGCTATTCAGGCTTCCAATAAGCATTCTGACTCTTTCTTCCAACACAAATGTGTTTGTCCTTTAGGTAGTCCATGGTACTTTCCTCTAACATTTTCCTCTAATGCCATAACTCAAATATATAATTTCTTTGATTTTTTTTCTTGTTCACTGTCCAAATTTCATATGAGGATATTGAAAATATCATGGCATGGGTCAGGTGCACCTTAGTCCTCAACTGACATCTTTACTCTTCAACACTTTAAAGAGATCTTGTGCCACAGATTTGCTTAATGCAATACAGCCTTTGATTTCTGGACTGCTGCATCCATGAGTGTTGATTGTTGATCCAAGCAATATGAAGGCTTTGATAACATCAAATGTTTTGCCATTAATCTTGGTGTTATTTTTTGGTGAGGATTTTTATTTTCTTTACATTGAGGTGCAACCCATACCGAAGACTATGGTCTTTGATCTTCATGAATTAGCATTTCAAGTGCTCTTCACTTTCAGCAAGCAAGGTTGTATTACTTGCATATCGTAGGTTGTTAATAAGCCTTCTTTCAATCTTGGTGTTAGATTCTTAGTCACAGAATCCAGTTTCTCAGATTATGTGCTCAGGATACAGGTTGAATAAGAATGGTAAAAGGATATAACACTAGTGCACACCTTTCCTAATTTTAAGCCATTCAGTGTTTCATTGTCCTGTTAGAACAACTACCTTTGGTCTATGTGGTTGTTATGTACCATGGAGTCAATTCTGACTCCTAGCAATCCTGTACAGGGTTTCAGAGGCTGTAAATGTTTATGGGAGCAGAAAGCCTAATCTTTTACCCACAGTCTATGTACAAGAGTCCAATTAAATGCTCCAGAACACTCATTCTCCGCATTGTTGTCCATAGCTTGTCATGATTCACACAGTCGAAAGTCTTCATGTAGTAAATAATATATAGGTAAACATCTTTCTAGTATTCTATGCTTTCTGCCAAGATCCATCTAATTTCAGTAATTATATCCCTCCCTCTATGTCCTCATCTAAATCCTGCTTGAGCCTCTGGCAGTTCCATGCCAATTTATTGTTGCAGCGGTTTTTAAAATTATCTTTAGCCAAATTTTATTTGCATATGACATTGTCCAGTGATTTTTGCATTCCATTTGGTCATCTTTCTTTGGAATGGGTGCAAATATGGATATCTTTCAACGGTTGGACAGGTAGCTGTCTTTCTAATTTCTTGGAACAGATGAGTGAATGCCTAAAGTGCTACATCAGTTTGTTGAAATGTTTCAATTTATATTCCAGCAATTCCCTGTGCCTTGTTCTTTGCCAATGCCTTCAGTGGAATTTGGACTTCATCCTTCAGTATCATTGGCACTTGATTATATGCTACCTTTTGAAATGGTTGAACATAACCCATTTCTTTTTAGTACAGTGATTCTGTATATTGCTTCTATCTTGTTTTGATACTTTCTACATCATTCTGAATTTTGCCCATGTGGTGGTTGTGGTGGTGATGTGCTGTGGAGTCAGTTCTGACTCATAGCAACCTTGTATAGGGTTTCTGAGGCTGTAAATATTTACGGGAGCAGAAAACCCATAGACTCCTTTAATATATCAAGTTGAGGCTTGAACTTTTTCTTCAGTTCCCTCAACTTGAGAAATACTGTGTTCTCCTTGTTTAATTTCTAACTCCTCCAGGTCTTTGCACATTTCATTATAATATTTGACTTTGTATTCTTTAGCTACCTTTTAAATTTTCCATCTAATTTTATTTATTTTATCTCCTTATTTCTTCCATTTTCTCTAGCATCTCTGTGCTGGAAAAAAAAATTCAGAGCCTCTTCTGACATCCATTTTAGTCTTTTTCTTCATACATATCTTCTTAATGACCTTTTGATTTCTTCCTATATGGTGTTCTTAATGTCACTCCACAGATCTTCTGTTCTTAAGTCTTGAGTGTATAATACATCAAATCTATTCTTCATATGATCTAAAAATTCAGGTGGGGTATATTCAAGAACCTGACTCGACAGCACTTAGAAACAACAAATGGGGATTTTCTACCATCTCTTTCCACAGATGTAGTCAATTTGATCTCTGTGTATTCCATCTGGTGAGGTCCATGTGTGTAGTTGCTTTAAATGTTTTTAACAAAATATATTTGCAATGAAAATACATTGGTCTTGCTAATTTTTATCATATGATCTCTAGCATTGTCTCTGTCTCCAAGGCCATATTTTCCAACCTTGATCCTTCCTCTTTGTTTCCAACATATGCTTTCCAATCACCAGTAATTATCAACATCTTAATTGCATATTTGATCAATTTGAGACTGAAGAACTTGGTACAGTTCTTCAGTTTTATCATCATTGGGTTAAGTAGTTGGTGAATAAAATTGATATTATTGATATTATCCAGTCATAGACAGCATTTTACTTCAACATAGATCTTGAACTTCTTTATGATGATGAATGTGATGCCATTCCTCTTCAATCTGTCATTCAAGGCATAGTAAATCATTTGACTGTCATAATCATAATGGCCAATACCAGTGCATTTCAGCTTATTAACACCTATGATGAGCTCTTGGTATGGCACTGTACGATTATCACTGGACTGAAAACCACAAGGTCAGCAGTTCAAACTCAGAGGCTCCTCCTGAAAAACCCTGTTGAGACAGTCACTTGTCTGGACTGACTCAATGGCACATAACAACGACAATGCCTAGGATATTGATGCTTATGAATTCCACTTTATTTATGATAATTTCCAATTTTCCTCATTTTATATATTTTACATTCAATTCTAATCATTAATAGATGTTTACAGCTATTTTGCTTCATTTTGAGTTTTGCTTCATTAGTATATGAAAGTCTTTAAGGTGTTCCTTCATTCTCGCCATCATGGTCAACTCTACTTTGAGGGGGTAACACTTCCTGAGTGATATTTTGAGTGCCTTCCAACCTGTGGTGCTCATCTTCAGACAATATACCTGACAATATTCTGGTGTTCTTCATGTTTCAATACCTAATATTCTGGTGCTCTCTGACATTGTTCCACTGCTATTGATAGGGTTCATAGCCATCAGAATAAGATGGATGGACAAATTATGAAAGATCCTTTTTTAAGATAATACGTATTATTTTAAAATAAAAAAACTTAAATAAAAATAAAAATAAAAAACAATCCATAGATATATGAAGTCATAATGTGATGCTGTAGGTAAGCACCTGACTGCAAGGTCAATTTCTGCCTTATTGTTTTTAGGTGAAACTCATCAACCGCTCTTTGTATACCCTAAACAGGGTCATTATGAGTCTGAACTGACTGGACAGCACTTTACAACAACAGCAACAAATATATATGGTTGTTGTTGTTAGGTGCCATCATGTCAATACCTACTCATAGTGACCCTATGCACAATAGAAGAAACACTGCTTGGCCCTGAACCAGCCCCACAATCCTTGCTATGCCTAAGCCCATTGCCATCACCACTGTGCCAGGCTATCTTGTTGGGGTTCTTCTTTATTTCTCTAATCCCCTACTTCATCAAACAGTGACTGGTCCCTCCTGAAAATTTGTCCAAAGTAAGAGAGATGAAGTCTGGCCATCTTGGCTTCCAAGTAGCACTCTGGTTTTACTTCTTCCAACACAGACCTGTTTCTTCCTTTGGCAGTCCATGATGCTTTCAAAATTCTCCTCCAACACCATAACTCAAAAGCATCAGTACCTCTATGATAGTGATGATAAATTATTTATTTTTACTCCTGTAAACTTCAGCTGCAAAATATCTAACACAGGCAACCTGCCCAAATGTTTTTTGTTTTATTCAGTTTTGTTTACCTTTGCCTTTTTATCCTTCAAACTAATGATGCTGTTTACATTAGTGTTGTGTGAAAAGAAAATAATATTGAAACAAAATTATACATTTTCTTTATTATTCTTTAGTAGTAAAGTTCTTAGTAGTGAAGTTACGTCACTTCTCTTTGATTTCATTTAGATGCATTTTCATAGCACAAAGCTCTTGTGGGCATGACATCAACAAATCTATTTCAATACTGTGTCCCAGCAACAAGTAGTATAGCATGTGTCCCCACCACTCTAATAATACTATGTTCCTGGGCATTAGGATCTTGCATAGGCAATACAAGGATGTTGTTGCTATGTGCCTTTGAGTTGATTCCGAATCATAACAACTTCGTATAGAGTTTCTGAGTGACGACTGCTGGGTTTGAACACTCAACCTTCGGGATAACAAGTTGAGTTTTTAACCCTACAGAGACACACCAGGACTTCTAATTCAAGGATAGATAGTAAAAGTAATTCTGGTGACTTCTGATTCCAATGCACTGAATATGAGGAGCTGCGTATTAGCTGCTGCTGAAACTGATGAGTTTCATTCATAATTATGACCTAATGTTTTACTTTCCTTTGGATTTATGAAAAGTACCCTTCCAATTTCATACATCAATCATTTTTAACTGATTGTTGCTTAATCTTGTTATAATCAAATCTCATCTTCTTACCCAAGGATACGTAACTAAAATACTGTCTGAAATCCTCTTGACTAAAGTGGAATTTTAAAATTTCAGCATATTTTAAAACTTTAAGCCTGACATTTGTTGATAATAATTATTAATTATTATATCTTAATTGCAATCTTCGTGATGAAAGGAAGTATATCATTACTTGCATGTAAACTTAATGATCTGCTGTAAACTTTCACTCAATTTATAATAAAAATGTAAAAAGAAAAAGTTTTCATAGGGAAATTGGACAAACTGCATCATGATTCATTTTTTTCTCAAGAAACAACAACAAGCAATGTTATGTCAAATACATTACTCACTGGTCAAGAGATGAATTTTATCTTTTCTTAAGAGGAACAAGGGGAAAAGAATGTAAAAGGGATGATGGGTATTAAATTTTTGAATCTGAATCTAGCCAACTTCTCTGTATCTGGGATATAACCAAAACCTAGCTTACATTTTAGGCATAAACTAGGTGGGTTTTTTTTTGTGTGTGTTTTTGTTTTTGTTGTTGTTGGTTTGTTTTTTTTTTGTTTTTTTTTTTGTGCTATATTGCAAATTATGAGATAGTTTACATGGGAGAACATTAGTTTTATATTCATCCTATCATATATCATTACATTGCCATGGTTATGCCCATCCATGCATCATCAACCAAACAAATGGTACACCCCGCAAGCCTGTCTCCTGTTCATCAGCACACAGCTCTCCTCTCTTTCTGGGTCTAGAGTCCCCAGCCGGTCCATCTCTCCACCTCATCTTCGATGTTCCATTTCTGGCATTACTGTTAATCTGGTTGGGTCCTGTTCTCTGCTCTTCTCCTTTGATGGTCCCAGGGCCCTGCCCTCCTAGACTGCAATGGTCCACTACTGCCCTCTTTTGTTACAAAAAGTCTACCTTTACATTTCCAACTCTCAAAGTCAGTCCTGATAGTACTTATTCAATATTGTACCACATGAATGCTATCCACATCTCTTTCATCAGTCCTTCCTAGACAAATTGGATATTACGCGATGTAGATTCTACCTTCCTCTGTGCAGTCTGGATCTAAGCTCTCTCTTGAAAGCTTGTAAGCCCATCGCTTCTTGCCTTGGTAGCCCCCCTCCCCATTTTGGGTCCCCAATGTCCAAGTTGCCCATCCCTGTCTACCCTGTGTATTGAGGTGGTGGGGATGATCCTCACTGTAAAGATTTGTTCCCTCTTTTGAGCTACTGCATCCAAAGGTGTAGGTCAGGTTCATCAAATTGTATCAGATTACTCTTTGTTTCCTCTTTTTTCTTCTTCTAGTTGAGTTCTGATCATCCAGCCATTGAAGCCAGGTCAAGTGGATATTATCTGCCAGTGTGGCTGTTCTTGTGAATATGTCCTCTATTCTTATCAGCTGGATGCTTCATTCTCCACTCTAGTCCTCTGTGGCCATATCACTGACTCTGGGACTAGAAGTCTACAGGTCTTGCCATACTACTGGACAACCAGGTCTCCACCCAGGATTACAGACATGTATTGAACGTGGTTAGACTTAGCTTACAGGTTCATAGCTGTTTTCCCTTCACTTCCCCATACTGGTGACGAACATGGTCACCAATCAGAGTACATGTCTGTTTCTGTATTCCCACTGAGTACTAGTCTTGGAAGAGGGTTTGCCCTGAGAGAACCCAACTGCTTGCCTTGATGTTTCCAGGATGAGCAAATTGATTGCTCTTGTAGTACTCAGTCAGACTGCCATTATTGTTTTGTATTTTTCCTGTCAGTCTTTCTTTCAAGAAGTATCTTCTGTTCTTCTAGCCACTCCAGGCTGGTCTGCTTGTCCTTTCAAGTGGGAATTTCCCACCTCAGAAGATTCTGGATGGGCTTCAGGATTCCCCTTATGGTCTTATGTAATGCAGAGGATCTGCAGGAAACCTTCCTTACTGGGCACATTGTAGCCCCATTTTAGGTATTCCAATCAGTTATATTGCAGAAGACAGACTTACAAGCTTTCTATGGTGATATTTATGGCTATTCGTACTCTCCCCCTCAAGTGTCTATTTTATAATGCTATGCAAGGGAAACTGAGGTTCAAACAATAGCCAAGAATCTTAACATTATTTCCCCCCTTTTTCCTATTCCAACCATGTCTTCATCCCTATATCCCAGAGCTCTGTTGTTCCAAGGTTGTACATACATCATTATTTATCTCTGTTCCACTTAGCCCATGCAAACCTGTGTAATTGTTTTCCCAACTGACTTGTTCTTCCATTTCCCTTCCCCTTTTGATGTATTTCCCCCCTCCCCAGCACCCAAACTATCCTGTGTCTATTCCCTGCCCTAAGTTCCACTTCCCCATCCTTCCCATTAATCCACCTCCCACATCCTGGTAACCAGAAAAGGACCCCTATCTTTAATATGTTGTCTTTTTTTGTTGTTTTGTTTTTTCCCCTTAGTCTTTTAGAGTAGTGGTCCTCTGAAGTATTTCTCCTTTTGTGACTGACTAATTTTACTCAACATAATGTCCTCAAGGTTCATTCATGTTATGTGATAGCTTACAACTACCTTGTTATTCTTCAAGGTAGCATAATATTCCATTGTGCATATGTACCAGAGTTTATTTATCCATTCTTCTTTTTATGGGCTCTTAGGCTGTCTCCATCTTTATGCTATTGTAAATAGTGTTGCCTTGAACATTGGTGTGCATTTATCTACTTGACTTATGGCTCATTTTTCTTGTGAGTAAATACCAAGTAGAGGAATTTCTGGATAATAAGGTATTTCTATTTCCAACATCAGGAGGAAATGGATTATTGCTTTCCAGATATGTTGGACCATTTTACAATCGCAACAACAATGCAGGAGTATCCCAGACTTTTCACATTCCCATCAGCATTTATTGTTTGGGAAAATTGGAAGTTGTCAAAAATGAAATGGTACGCACAAACATCGATATCTTAGGCATTAGTGAGCTGAAATGGACTGGTATTGGCCATTTAAAATCTGACAACCACATGGTTTACTATGCAG
>NW_006408671.1:5614762-5634411 GCF_000296735.1 Chrysochloris asiatica
CTCACCACTGGACCAATAAACAACATTCTTATCAATAGAGAAAAGATTGAAGTTGTCAAGGTCTTCATTCTTCTTGGATCAACTATCAACACTCGTGGAAGCAGTAGTCAAGAAAACAGACGACGTAATGCATTGGTCAAATCTGCTCCACAGGAACTTTTTAAAGTGTTGAAGAGTAGAGATGTAAGCTTGAGGACTAAGGTGCGCCTGACCCAAGCTATGGTATTTTCAATAACATCATATGGATGTGAAAGCTGGACAGTGAATAAGGAAGATTATAGAAGAATTGATGCCTTTGAGTTGTGGTGTTGGAGGAGAATACTCAAAGTGCCATGGACAGCCAAAAGAACCAATAGATATGTTTTGGAAGAAGTGCAGCCAGAGTGCTCCTTGGAGGCCAAAATGGCTAAACTTCATCTCCCATACTTTGGACATGTTGTCAGGAGAGAACAGTTGCTAGAGAAGGATGTCATGCTGGGTATGATGGAGGGTCAGAGAAAAAGAGGAAGACCCCAACGAGATGTATCAGCCAGGTGGAATCATTGATGGCGTCAAGTGTGGCAGTGGTAGTGAGGTTGGCCCAGGATTGGACATTGTTTCGTTCTGCCTGTGCATGGGGTCACTATGAATCGGTTCGAACTTGATGGCACCTGACAACAACAACAACTACTTTTTTGATCTTTGTTGTTATTGATGGTGTGAGATGATATCTCATTGTTGTTTTGATTTGCATTTATCTAATGGATAGTCTTGGTGTGGCAATGTGGGTTAATTTGCCAGACTGAAGAGCAGTTTGAAATGCAAGGTTGGTGGTTGAAGCTCACCAGTTGCTACTTGGAAGCACTATACAGTTTAGGTAGGTTTTACTTTTCTAAAAATGTATCCATCTCTTCTGAGTTTTCAAATTTGTTGGAGTACAAATTTTCATAGTATTCTGTTATTATCCTTTTGATTTGTTTTGGTTCCATTGTGACATTGCCCATATGGTTTCTAATATGTTTTCTTTGTTTCTTCTCCCTCTATTCTTTTGTTAGGTTTGCCAATGGTCTGTCAATTTTGTTAATTCTTTCAAAGAACCCTCTTATTGTCCTGTTGATTTTTTCTATAGTTTTTCTGTTTTCTATCTCATTTATTTTTGCTCTAATCTTTATTATTTCTTTTCTTTTGGTGGCTCTAGGTTCCCTCTGTTGGTCTGTTTCTAATTGTTGAAGACACTGTATTAATGTGTTAATTTTGATTCTTTCTTCTTTTTGAATGTGTGCATTTATTGCAATGCATTTTCCTTTTAGCACCACTTTCACAATGTCCCATAGATTTTGGTATGTTATGTTTTTGTTCTTGTTTGTTTCTATGAACTTTGTGAGTTCACATTTAATTCCTTCTCTTACCCAGTCACTTTTCAGCAGGGAGTTATTCAGTTTCCATGCATCTGAATTTATTTCCTTGGCTTCATATTTTTGATATCTAATTTGATAGCATTGTGGTCAAAGTAGATGATTTGTAGTATTTTGATATTTGTAAGTTTATGGATGTTTGTTTTGTGGCCTAACACATGGTCTGTTCTGGAGAATGTACTATGTGCATTGGAATAGAATGTGTATTGTGCTGTTTTTGGGTTGAATGTGCTGTACAAATCTATGAAGACCAGTTAGCTGACTGTGTTGTTTAGCTCTTCTGTGTCTTTGTCAAGTTTCTTTCTGGTTGTTCTATCCATTTTTGAAAGCAGTGTATTAAAATCCCCCATGATTATTGTATATTCATCTATTTCTCTCTTCAAATCTACTAGAATTTGCTTTATATATTTTGGAGTTCTTTCATTGGCAGCATAGATAATTATTATGATTAGGTCATCTTGTTCCACTGTCTCTTTAATCAGGAGACAATATCCTTCTTTATCTGTTATGCTGTTGTTTGCCATAAAGTTTATATTATCAGAGATTAGTACTGCCACTCCTGTTAAATTTTTTTTTTTCGCAATTGTTGTTGTTGTTAGTTGCCATCGAGTCTGTACTTACCCACAGCTACCTTATGCACAGCAGAATGAAACACAGCTTGATCCTGTGCTAACCTCACTACTGTTGCCACACTTGTGTCCATTGATGCTGCCACTTGGTCAATCCATCTCTATGGGGGTCTTCCTCTCTTTCTATGACCCTCCACCTTGCCAAACATGATATTGTTCTCCAGAAACTGGTCCTCCTAGCAATATGTCCAAGATATGAGAGAAAAAGTTTGGACATCTTGGCCTCAAAGGAGCACTCTGGCTGCACTTCTTCTAAAACAGATCTATTGGTTCTTTTGGCAGCCCATGGCACTTTCAATAATCTCCTGCAACACCATAACTGAAAAGCATCAATTCTTCTATAGTCTTCCTTATTCACTGTACAGCTTTCACATGCACATGAGGTTATTGAAAACACCATAGCTTGGGTCAGGCGCACCTTAGTCCTCAAGCTTACATCTCTACTCTTCAACACTTTAAAAAGTTCCTGTGGAGCAGATTTGCCCAATGCATTACGTCGTCTGATTTCTTGACTACTGCTTCCACGAGTGTTGATAGTTGATCCAAGAAGAATGAAGACCTTGACAACTTCAATCTTTTCTCTATTGATAAGAATGTTGTTTATTGGTCCAGTGGTGAGAATTTTTGTTTTCTTGACATTAAAATGGAACCCATACTGAAGGCTGTACTCTTTGATCTTCCTCAGTAAATGTTTCAAGTCCTCTTCACTTTCAGCAAACAAGGTTGTATCATCTGCATATCGCAGATTGTTAATGAGTCTTCCTCCAATCTTGACGCCACGTTTTTCTTCATAGAACCCAGCTTCTCATATTATTTGCTCAGCATACAGGTTGAATAAGTATGGTAAAAGAACACAACCTTGTCGCACACCTTTCCCAATTTTAAAACATTCAGTGTTCCCATGCTCTGTTCAAACAACTGCTTCTTGGTCTAAGTACAGATTTCTCAGAAGTACAATTAAGTGTTCTGGAATACTCATACTTCTCAATGTTGTCCATAGCTTAACTCACAGTAATGTTCATAGATGTTGTCTGTCTGCCTGGTGTATGGCAATCGGTAATGGTACTTGCCTGGATTTTGGTGTTTCATAGAGTGTGTTTGTAGCATGACTATATGGCAGCAGTTGTGGTCTCTTCTTGAGTAATATAAGGAGGGAAAGAGCCCCCCAAATGTAAAATGGGGAACAAAAACAGCAACAGCAAAAAAAAAAAAACAAAAAACTACTTCAACAAAATAAAGTATATTGGATACTGTCATCTACAATCACAGAAAAGGGAGGGGAGGAGAGAGGGAAAAAAAATATGTTTGTAGCCTAATATGAGTATGATTATAATATCTTCTTTCAGCTTCTTGCCTTCAAGACTTCCTGATAAATTTCAAGATGCCACTGTTGGTTGTTATGATGTATCTCAGGATTTAATTTTTGGACTGTTTTGTTTTTAAACACTCTCTCCCTTTCCACACTACTTGTTCTGGCCTTTTAACCATTAAAAAACAGTTCACGCCCAGTTCTTGTGCTCCTGGTCTCTTTAAATGCTGAGCATGTCTGTGCACATGCGTTGCAGAAGAACCCACCAGTGGTGGAGGTGGGGGTGTCCACTCACTCATTTACCCCCCTCTAGTCACCAGAATGGAGGTGTACAAACAAGGGGGGGGGCAATGAACAGATAATAACAACAACAACAATAAAATCAGAACAAATAAAAACCAACAAAATGTATTGTCCACCTGTGCTCGAGGTCCCGTGGGATTATTCCATGGTGGGTCTGCTCCCCTGCCTGGTCTTGCCATTTGGTCTCGCCCAAGTTGTCAGTTCTGGGCCACCGAGCTCTGCAGACTCTAAAGTCTGAGATTTCTTACTTCTGCTGCAAGTTCACTAGTTATAAGCCTTCAATAATTTAAAAATATCCCTACCTATGTGTTTCAGAGTTTTGGAGCTCTGCCCTGAACCTACTTTGCTTGGTATTCTGTGATATTGCTGATGGACAGAAAACTTCCTTGCACCTCTACCCTATCTGCCATCAAGACTCACCTTCTAGACTAGGTTTTAAATACACATTCCAATGAATTGATTCTGACTCATAGAGATCCTATAGGACAGAGTAAAACTGTTCCATTTAGTTTCTAAGACAAAAATCTGTATTAAGATCGCCACATTAGGATTACCTTCCCACTGCCAATGAATCAATTGTTACTCATAGTAATCCTGTGTAGCATTTCTGAAGCTATAAATGTGTATGTGAGCAGAAAACCTCCTCTTTCTACTGTAGAGCAGCTGGTGGAGTCAAACTTCTGACCTTGTGATTAGTAACCCACCAGGTTCCTTGATGACCTAAAAAATGTGGAAAAACAAACAAACAAATCCACATCTTTTGGAGTTAAAACAATAGGTCATACAAAATTCAAGTGTCTAGCTGGAGTACTGTAGGAGTGTATGAGCAAAATTTTGAGTGATGCAGAAAGCACCAAAAGAAAATTAAAAAAAAAGAATACACAAAATCACTGTACCAAAAATAATTTATTGATGCTTCAAGATGTAGCATATGGTCAAGAACTGATGGTAATGAAGGAAAAAGTCCAAGCTTCACTGAAAGCAATGGTAAAAAACAAGGCTCCAGCAAGTGATAGAATAGAAATTGAAATATTTCAACAAACTGATGCAATGTTCACTTGTCTATGCCAAATATTTTGTAAGACAGCTACTTGGCCAACTGATTAGAAGCTAAATTTATTGTTACTCATTACAAAGAAATGTGACTCAATGTGATGCAGAAATGATCAAGCTATAACATTAATATCACATTCAAGTAAAATTCTGTTGAAGATTATTTAAAATATATTTGCAGAAGCATATCAACAGGAATTGTCAGAGATTCAAGCAGGATTCAGAAGACAACATGAAATGAATATCACTGCTGTTGTCAGATGGATTTTAGCTAAAAGCAGAGAATACCAGAAAGATATTTGCTTGTGCTTCACTGACTACACAAAAACATTCAACTCTGTGGTTCATAGAAAACTATGGATAACATTTCAAAGAATGGAAATTCTAGAACACATAATTGTCCTCATGTGGAACATGTACATAGGCCAGACATTGCAACAGAAGTTGGGGCTAATAAACGATTAAAAATTAGGAAATGTGTGTGTCAGGGTTGTATCCTTCCACCATACTTATTCAAACTATTTGAAAATAATCTGAGAAACTAGATTATTTTAAAAATAACATGGCGTCAGGATTGGAGGAATACACATTCGTAGCTTATAACATACCAATGACATAATATCATCTACTGGAAGCAAAAAAGGACTTGAAATACTTGTTGTTGTTGTTGTTGTTGTTATGTGCCGTGGAGTCGGAACCGACTCATAGCGACCCTGTACAGGGTTTCCGAGGGTGTAAATCTTTACGGGAGTAGAAAGCCTCATTCTTTCTCCCGCGGAGCAGCTGGTAGTTTCGAACTGCTGACCTTGCGGTTCACAGCCCGAGTCGTAACCACTACGCTACCAGAGATATTACTGATTCTCAAATACTACATCCTTCAGTATGTATTCCACCTCAATGTAAAGAAGGAAAATCCTTACAATTGAATAATAAATAACATTATGATAAATGGAAAAAAGATGGGAATTTTCAAAGACTTCATTTAGCTTGGATGCACAATCAATGCTTACAGAAGAAGCAATCAAGAAATAAAACAACGTATTGCATTAGACAGATCTACTGTAAAAGATCTCCTTAAGATTTTGAAAACCAAGGTGTCACTTTAAGAAATAAAGTGCACCTGATCCAAGCCATTGCATTTTCAATTGTTTCAGATATATCTGAAAGTTGCACAATTAATAAGTAAAAATGTAGAAGATTAAATGCATTTGAATTATAGGGTTGGCAGAGAATATTGAACGTACCATGGACTTCCAGAAAAACAAACAAATCTCTCCTGGAAGATGTACAGCCAGAATGTTCCTTGGGAGTGAAGATGAGAACAGTTCATCCCCTCACGCTTCTCAGATATTGTCATGACAGACCATTCCCTGGTGAAGAACTTCATGCTGGTTAAAGTGGGTGATCAACAAAAAAGAGGAAGATTTTCAGTTAGATGGATTGGCAGAATGGAAGCAACAATGTATTCAAATATGAAAACAATTGTGGGGATGTTGAAGGACTGTGCAGTGTTCCATTCTGCTGTGTAGGAGCCACTCTGATTCTGAGCCAACTGGAAGGTACCTAAAAGGAATAAGAATTTTCTTTTAAAAATAATTACTAAATAAAAATCTGGAGATTCATACTTTTATTAGCTTATGTTGTTAAGTGTCAATTCTGTTCCTTCTTACAGTGACCCTGAATAGGTTTTCCAAGGAGTGTCTGGTTAGTTTGAGCTTCTGACCTTGTGATCCAATGCTTATCCTACAGTGTCACCTCTGGACTCCTTAATAGTATTGGATTTGTTGTTGTTAATTGCCTTCGTGTCAGTTCCGATCCATAGCAACCCTCTATAGGGTTTCTGAGGAACCACTGGTAAACTTGTACTGCTGACATTGCAGTTTAAATGGACATTGCAGTCCAGGACATTAGCCTACAGCTCACATCAAGACTCCATAGCACTAGATAAGAAAATACAACCTAAGCAGGAATTCTGAGATTCCATAATTTGGAAAACATTTCCTATTTGTATAGAACCTTGGCACATTACTTAGAGATGAATTATTTTGTTCCTATGTAACTCTCAGGCATCCTTTTCACATTTGATTTAGAAAAGAAAAACTGTATTTTAAGGCATCAGAAGCTTACCAGGTTTGTGGCCTCAGCTTCTTCTACAAGAGGAAATCAATATATGCAATGGGTTACCTGGTATGTATTCTATCTGGTGAGGTCTATGTGTATAATTGTCTCTTATGCTGTCTAAAGAAGGTACTTGAAATGGACAAGTCATTGATTTTTTTCATAATTCTATCATGCAATCTCCAACAGCATTTCTATTACATAGGCCATATTTTCCAACTGCTGATCCAATCACCAATAATGATCAATGCATCTTGATTGCATGGTTGATAAATTTCAGATTGAAGAAGGTAGAATTTTTCTATTTCAACTTCACTGGCTTTAGTGATTGGTGTGCAAATTTGAGTAATAATAGTATTAACTGGTCTTCCCTGTTTTTTTTTTGTTGTTGTTGCTAGGTGCCATTGAGTCAGTACCAACACATAGCGACCTTATGCACAGCAGAATGAAAAATTGCCTGATCCTAGGCCAACCTCACTACTGTTGTCATGCTAGAGTCCATCGATGCTGCCACTTGGGCAATCCATCTCATTGGGGGTCTTCCTCTTTTTCTCTGACCTTCCACCTTACCAAACAAGATATTCTTCTCCAGTGACTGGTCCCTCCTGACAATATGTCAGAAGTATGAGAGAAGAAGTTTGGCATTCCCCAGAGAGCACTATGGTTGCATTTTTTCCAAAATGGATCTATTGGTTGTTTTGGCAGCCCATGGCACTTTCAATATTCTCCTCCAACCATAACTCAAAAGCATCAATTTTTCTATGGTCTTCCTTATTAACTGCCCAGCTTTCACATGCATATGAGGTTATTGAAAATACCATGGCTTCCCTGTTGTTGTTGTTAAGTACCATGGAGTCAGTTCCGGCTCATAGTGACCCTGCACAGGGTTTCTGAGGCTGTACATCTTTATGGGAGCAGAACACCTCATCTTTCTCCCATGGAACCGATGATATTTTCGAAATATTAACCTTGAGATTGGCAGCCTGACTTGTAATCATTACGCTACCAGAGCTCCTTTGGCTTCCCTGTAGGCACATGGATATTATCCTATCACAGACATCATTGTACCTGAAGACTGATCTGGATATGTTCTTTTTGACAATGAATGCAACACCATTCCTCTTCAATTTGTCATTCCCGGCATAGTAAACCATGTGGCTGTCAGATTCAAATTGGCCAATGCCAGTCCATTTCAGCTCACTAATGCCTAAGATATCAATGTTTATGTGTTCCATTTCATTTTTTAAAATTTACAATTTTTCTAGATTCATACTTTATAATTCCATGTTTTGATTATTAATGGATGTTTACAGATGTTTCTAAAAGGATTTAAAATATTTACTGATAAAGATCAAGGACCACAGCCTTCAGTATGGATTGCATCTCAGTGTAAAGAAAACAAAATTCCTCACTACTGGATGAATAAACAACATTCTTATCAACAGAAAAAAATGGAAGTTTTCAAGGACATCCTTCTCGGATCAACCATCAACATTGATGGAAGCAGCAGTCAAGAAATCAAATGACATATTGTATTAGACAAATCTGATGCACAAGACCTTTTTAAAATGTTGAAGAGCAAAGATGTTAGCTTGATGACTAAGGTACACCTGACCCAAGCCAATTTTATTTTCAATAACATCATATACATGCAAAGGCTGGACAGTGAATAAGGAAGACCACAGAAGAATTGATGCTTTTGAGTTACGGTGTTGGAGGAGAATATTGAAAGTACCATGAATTGCCAAAAGAATCAACAGATCTGTGTTGAAAGAAGTGCAACCACAGTGCTCCTTGGAGGCCAGGATGGCCAAATAATTTTGTTTCTCATACTTTGGTCATATTGTCAGGGTGGATCAGTCGCTGGAGAAGGATGTCATGTTTGGTTAGTGGAGGGTCAGAGAAAAAGAGGAAAACCCTCAGTGAGATGGATTGGCAAAGTAGTGGCATCAATGGGCTCAAATGTACCAACAATTGTGAGGTTGCCCAGGCCCGGGCAGTGTTTCGTTTAGTATGAGTTGCTACTGACTCGATGTCATGTAACAACAACAACAACCTGCTATGTACTCTCCAGAGACTAGATTTATGACCATCAGAGAGTGTTGTAAAACTCACTTTTTTAGGCCCAAAGACATCAATTGATAATTAAAATTTTCTTACCACAGCTATTTTTATTGTTATGGCTTAAAATATTTAATTAGCATGTGACCTGAAGCAATTTCAATGAATTTACTTAACAATTAACAATCAATAAGAAGGAAATATTTTTATTTCTATGTAATTTAACTGTTCAACATTTATGTATTTTTTTAGTCATATGTTTTTCACACAACTATAAAAAGCTGATAGAAAGACTAATCAGAGTTAACATAAAGAAGTCTAAAGGATCAATCACATTGATTAACTACTAATTTCAAAATTGCTGTTTAAAAAGAAACAGTGAATACTATCATTATGTTTAAAGACTTCTTGTAGCATTGTGAATTATGAGTTGAACTGTTAACATCAAGATAAGCAGTTCAAATTTACCAGCAGCTATGCAGGAGGAAGATGAGTCTTTCGGCTGCCATGAAGATTTACAGCCACAATCTTCTTTACACAGTCCAGCCTTTTTGATTAATTGCTCAGCATAAAAGTGAATAAGTATGATGAAACAATACAACCCTGGCACATACCTTCTTGATTTGAAACTATTCAGTGTAACCCCCCGCCTTTTTTTTCTTGAATGACTGAATCTTGATCTATGTACAAATTGCTCATGAGCACAATTAAGGATACAGAAATGTCTGTTTTAAACAACGTTATCTATAGCTTATCATGATCCACAAAGTTGAAAACCTTTGCATAATCAATAAAGCATAGGTAAACATCTTTCTGGTACTCCCTACCTTCAGCCAAGATCCATTTGATGTCAACAACTATATCCCACATTCTAAGTCCTTGTGTGAATCTTGCTTGAATCTGTTCCCATTCAGTGTACTGTTGCAGCCATTTTTAAATTACCTTTAGCAAAATTTTACTTGCATATAACATTAATAAAGGAGCTCTGGTAGTGTAATGGTTAGAAATCTCACTGCTAATCTCACGGTCAGCAGTTTGAAACTACGAAACTACCAGCTGTTCTGTAGGAGACAGATGAGCCTTTCTGCTCCTGTAAATATTTACAGCCTCAGAATCCACTCCATGGCACATAATCACCACCACCACTATGCCATTAATGATTTTGTTGGATGATTTCCACATTCTGTAGGATCACTTGCCTTTGGAATGGGTACAATATAGACCTTTTCCAATTAGGTGGCCAGGTAGATGTCTTCCAGATTTCTTGGTGTAGAAGAATGAATGCCTCCAGTGCTGTATCAGTCTATTAAAAGATTCATAATGCCAAGTTCTTTGCCAGTATCTTTAGTGCACCTTGGACTTCTTCCTTCAATACCATTGGCTCTTGATTTTATGCCATCCTTTAAAATGTTTGGACATCACCCACTTAATTTTTATATAGTGACTCTGTTTATCCTTCCATCTTATTTTGATGCTTTGAACATCATTCAATATTTTCCCCAAATAAGCATTCAATATTGCAAATCAAGGCTTAAATTTTTTCTTCAGTTTGTCCAGCTTGAGAAATGCTGAACTTGTTCCTTGCTTTTTGTTTTCTAACTCCAAGTCCTTGTACATTACATTATAATACTTGACTTTGTCTTCACCAGTGACCTTTGAAATTTTCTGTTCAGCTCTTTTACTTCCATGTTTCTTTTATTTGCTTTACCATCTCTATGCTGGATAGCAAGTTTCAGAGTCTTTTTTGATGTGTGTTTTGATATTTTCCTTCTTTCTTGTCTTCTTAATGGCTGTTTGTTTTCTTCATGTATGTGCTTATTCTATTCCCACAACTATTCTGATTTTTAGTCATTAGTGTCAAATACACCAATTCTATTTTGAAATATGTTGCAGACCGTGTAGGTCTGGTCAGAAGTTCGAGGCCCTATAGGCCCGAGACAATGCAGGTCATAGACTCTGAGGAAAAAATTCTGGCCACTGGCAGTCATAGCAAATTGTTTTTCATCTTAGTGTTCAGTTATATTTATTAATTGCATACATGAAGCCCTTGATATCCACAGATAAATGTAATATTTTCCTAAAAGCCAAGTCTGTAAAATTCCAAACAGGCAAAGTTTTCCCCTCAGAGAATTCATTCAAAGTATATTGGGTGGCTCTCTGGTCTCTGTTCCACGGACAATAGGAATGCCCTCTCTAAAGTGTTTCCAGGTGCAGCCCATTCACCCAGGCCTCTCATTTTCTGAAGAACCTGGGCTGGGCAGCCAACACAATGGGGATCCTCCCTTTCCTCCCTCCATTTGAGGCTAGGTGTTAAAAGGTATGTTAATTAAGCTTGAGAAACCAAGTTGCGGTCGTGAGATTCGAACCTACAAAGTATGATGTAAAGTTGCCTGAATGTCTGGAAAAGTAAGATTGACAGCTGTACCTTGTCTTAGTCCCTCCTAGCTTTGTGTAAAGTACCTCCCCTAAATAAAAGGAAGGCGCAGAACGAATCCAGGTGCATTACGACTGGCAAGGCTTGTGTTACAGCATACAGGGTGCTCAGTCTAGCATTGCAACCATACTGCCTGTTTAGCCAAGATGTTTACTATGCAAGATATTACTGCCTTTGTGGCTGAGATGTTTGCAATGCAGGATCTGCCTGATGCCAGTCCAGCATTCACCCTGGTTTCGGGGTGCCTCCTTGTCTCTTTCTGTGTATTCTTGCTATATCTCTATCGCCACCAGATATCTGCATCTCATGAACCAAACCCCTATGTTGAGGCCAGTCCCCGGCAGAAATCGTCTCTAATTCATGTTTGATATGTTCAAGGTCATTATTTGGCTCTTTTAAACTTCAATTTTCTTCATATTCAGCCTGAACTTGCCTATTACCAATTAATGATTGTTCCACAATCAGTTCCTGGCCTTCTTTTCCACCGTCTCTTTCCACAGGTGAAGACAATTTAATTTTTCTGTATTCATTCTGGTGAGGTCCATGTATAAAGTGGTATTTTATTGTGTTTCAAATGGTATTTGTAATAAGTAAGTCACTGGTCTTGTGAAATCCTGTCATGGGACCTTCAGCATGGTTTCTATCACCATATTATATTTTCCAACTACTGACCCATCTTCTTTGTTTCTAACCTTTGAATTCCAATGATCAGTTATTATCAATATATCTTGATTGCACATTTGATCAATTTCATACTGAAGAAGTTGGTAGAATTCTTCAATTTCATCATTGATAGCTTTAGTGGTTGGAGAGTAAATCTGAACAATTTTAATATTAACTGGTCTTTCTTAGAGGCAAATGGATATCTTCCTATCACAGACAGCATTGCACTTCAAAATATATCTTGAAATGTTATTTTGTTGATGATTGTGACACCATTCCTCTTCAATTTGTCATTGGTGGCATAGATTGAAAATTGTCAATATATGTCATTTTCAGCTCACCAATGCCTAGGATGGAGTTTGTGGGCTAATGCACTGAACTGCAAGGTCGGTTTGAACCACAAGGTTGGTGGTTTTAGCTCATCATCTGCTTCTTGGAAGCCCACTCATAGTGATGCTATGAGTCAGAACCTCCTTGAACATCCTTAACAAAAACAACAATGCCTAGGATACTGATGTTTATGCGACCCATTTCATTTTTGTCAACTTCCAATTTTCCTAGATTCATAATTTGTATGCTCCATGTTCTCATTTTTAATTGATGTTGTTGTTGTTAAGTGCCGTCAAGTCGATTCCGACCCATAGCTACCCTGTACAGGGTTTCTGAGGGTGTAAATCCTTACGGCAGTAGAAAGCCTCATCTTTCTCCCGCAGAGCGGCTGGTAGTTTCGAACCGCTGACCTTAAGGTTTTCAGTCCGATTCGTAACCACTACGCTACCAGAGCTTTACAGCTATTTCTCCTCAATTTGAATTCTGCTCTGTCCGCAAATGAAGCATTACTCCATGCATGTCATCACAATCACTTCTGCTTTGTAGAGAAGGCTCATCCCCAGTTGTATTTTGAGTGGCTTCCAAGCTTAGTGGTTCTTCTTTCAGCACTGTATCTGCCATTATTCTGGTGTTATTCAAAATGTTTCAATATTCAATATTTTATGATGACAGCTATCTGATGACAGTATCCCACTGCTGTCCATAAGGTATTTAGTGACTAAACATTCAGAAGGAGTTACCTCTCCATCATCCTAGTCTGTTTTAGTCTGGAAGTTAAGCTGAAAATTGTCCATAATGGTTGACCCTACTGATTTTAAAATGTCTGGTGGTGTAGTTTCCAGCATTACAGCAACATTCAAGACACCATAGTGCACCAAACTGACAGATGAATAGATGTTATTATCACCTAGAAAGCTTTTATAAAGGAACCGTGGTGGTGCTATGGAATAAGTATTTGGCTTATTCTCTGAAAGGTTAGTGGTTTAAACCCACCATTTGCTCCTTGAGATAAAGTGAGGCTGTCTGCTCATGTAAAGATTAATTCTTGTTATAGGATCGCTATGAATCAGAAGTGACTTTGATGCTAATGGTTTTTGGTTATATGACTTATATTTTTCAATGTCCATACACAATCCCATACCAATTTAATCAGAATTTCAGAAAATGCGACCCAGACATCAGTATCTTTTAAATTTCTCTGAGTGATGTTAATATGTAGACAAAGTTGAAAGCCACTGTAGTAAGGCATAAAAGTCTTTTGAAATGGGCAGGATGCTTAACAGATATGAATATTGATATAGATATATATGGAATATTTCCACTTAAATCTTTTGCCAGTCAACTTAAAGTTTTGAGGATGCTTTATGTAATTATCTCTGAAATGTGTTTGGTTGAAATCCAAGAAATATAAATAAGCACTTTTCTTAGAAATTGTTTAATTTGGCAGATTATACAATTTCCATTAGCAAGCTGTTCAACAAAATCAATTTTTGGTATCATTATAATTTTAAGAATAAGAAATTAAAGTATTATGTGTCAGGTGTTCTCTGTGATTGCTCTCTATATAATGGAAATAACTGTACTTCTTTGATTATGAACAATATTATTTCTCAAGGTGATGGTTCACAATTTTAAACTTGTACTCAGTTTGATTTATCCATTTTCCTCTAATACAATCCATATGTATTATCTTAAATTAATTAAAAAATGAAATTGTATACACATGGATAGAGTACTGGTTTTTCAATTACATTAAATGAAAAATATGCTAAAATATGTCACAAAATATTAATAAGAACTGCAAATTATGGTGTTTACCTATAAAAATCTATCATTTATTTATCTTCTATATAGTATCTGTCTATCTATCCATCTATCTGTCATCTATCATCAAGCTATCTAGCTACCACCTACATACTTGCCTACTTATCTGTCATCTATTTATCCATCTATTCTAACACTCATGTGTCAGTTTCTCATTGTTTTGTGGCTTACATGTTGCTGTCAGGTTAGAAGCAATGCCACCAGCCTTTTAAATGTCAGCAGGGTCACCCATGGTGGACAAGATTCAGCTGAGATTCCAGATAAAAATAGCCTATGAAAAAGAGGCAGACTACTTCCAAATGTTTAGTCACTGAATGCCTTATGGAGATGAGTGGAACACTGAGCAATAGTACCAGAATATTGAATATTGTAATATTATGAATAACACCACTGTATTGGCAGATACACTGCCAGAAGGTGAACCCCTCAGTTTGGAAGTCACTGAGAGTATGAATGGGGTAGTGCTACCTCCTCAAAGTAGAGTTGACTGTGATAAAGTGAATACAGTAAAACTTTCAGGATCGTCACTTGTTGAAGGTGCACAACAAAAAATGAAGAGAAACATCTGCAAAATCCAACAATAAAACAATAATCAGAACATGTAATGTACTAAGTATGAAATTAGGAAAATTAGAAGTATTAAAAAGTGAAATAAAATGCATCAACATCAATATTCTAGGCATTAGTGAGCTGAAATGCACTGGCATTGGCCATATTGAATTTGGCAATCACATGGATGACTATGCCAGAATGAAAAATTTAATTGGAATGGTGACACATTCATCATCTCAAAGAACATTTCAAGATCTATCTTGACATATGCTGCTGCCTGTGATTGCATTACATCCATGCTGCTAAATTGAAGATACATAAAATTCTTCAATATTATAAGTCGAGGCTTCAAATTTTTCTTTAGTTCCCTCAGCTTGAAAAATGTTGCGTGTGTTCTTCCCTTTTGGTTTTGTAACTTTTCGTCTTTCCACAATTCATTATAATACTTGACTTTATCTTTGGGAGCTGTCATTTGAAATTTCTATTCATCTCTTCCACCTTCTTATTGTTTTCATATGCTTTAGCATCTCTATTATGGAGAGAAAGTTTCAGGGTCTCTTATAAAACCCATTTTGTTCTTTGTCTTCTTTCTTGTCTTCTTAATGACCTTTTGCTTTCTCTCTGTATGATGTTCTTGATGTCATCCCACAACTCTTTTGGTCATCAGTCATTGATGTTAATTCTCTCTCAATTCAGGAGAGATTGTTCAAGATCATATTTTGGTTCTCATAATTTTCTTCAGCTTCAGCTTTCTTTTTTTCATATGGACAATTGATGGTCTGTTCGGCAGTCTGCTCCTGATCTGGTTTTGGCTGATGATAGGAAGCTTTTCCACCTCTTTCATAGTTTTAGTTAATTTGATCTCTGTATATTCCACCTGTGGAAGTCCATTTGAATAGTTATATTTTGTGTTGTTTAAAAAAGATTTTGCAATGAACAAGTCATTGGTCATGCAAATTTTATAATTAAATCTCCAAAAACTTTTCTATCATCCATGGTCATATTTTCCAACCACTAATCCTTCTTCTTTGTTTCTAATCTTTAAATTCCAATCAGTAGTAATTATAAATACATCTTAATTGGATGTTTGATCAATTTCAGATTGAAGAACTTGGTAGAATTCTTCAGTATAGTCATCACTGGTTTTAGTGGTTGGTCCATAAAGTTGAATAATATTTGTATTAAATAGTCTTCCTTGAAGAGTATGGATATTACATTATCACAGACAGCATTGTACTTCAAAATAGATCTCAAAATATTATTTTTGATGGTGAATGTGACACCATTCCTCTTCAATTTGTTTTTCTAGCATAGTAAATGGTGTGGCCGTCAGATTCAAAATGACCAATAAAAGTCTTTTTTAGCTTACTAATTTCTAAGATATCAATGTTTATGTGTTATGTATGTATGTATGCATGTATGTATGTATGTATGCATGTATGTATTTATCCTTAACAAGTGAAGCTCCACAAAGACAGACCTGCATTGTTGAAGGATTTTATAGCCACAATATTGAATGATACAGAAATTATCAAAAGAAGTTAAAAGAAGGATGTAGCCATCTTGAGAAGGTCACAGTAAATATGCCTGAAAGACAGAAATCCCATCGTAGAGAACTGACTGAACTTCAGAGATAACAGTTTGAACATTTTTATGTGATAATTTACATGGGAGAACATTAGCTTCACCTTGATCCCATTGTATATCGTTTCCTTGTCATGGTTATAATCCCCTCCATGCATCATGCACAACTACAGGGTATACCCCACAAGCCTGCCCCCCAGTCATCAACACACAGCCCCTCTTCCTTTCCAAATCCAAAGTTTCCAGCCACTCCATCGCTCCACGTCATTGTCTCTGCCTCCATCTTGGACATCACTGCTTTGCTGGGTAGGGTTTCATTCTCCACTCTTCTCCCTTGATGTTCCCTGGGACCTCTGCTTCTAGACTGAAAGTTAATCATTCCCCTCCCTTTGCCACAAAACATCAACCTTTACATTCCCAACCCTTACAATCAGTCCTGATAACAATTATTCACTATTGTAGCACAAGAGACCTATCCACAACTCTTTTCATCAGCCCTGCCTAGACAGACTGGATACTAATCAGTGGAGATTCTACCTTGCTCCATGCCCTCTGGATCTAGGTTTCCTCTTGAAAGCTTGTAAGCCAGTCACTTCTTGCCTCTGTAAACACCCCCACCCCCACCCAAAATTCTGGGTAGCCAATGTCCAAGTTGCCCATCCCTGGCCTCTCCTTGTGTGGAGGGGTGGGAGTGATCCTCACTGTGAAGAATTCTTCCCTCTTTTGAGCTACTGTTTCCATAGGTGTAGGTCAAGTTCATCAAATTGTATAAGATTTTTTTTTTTTCCTCTTCTTTCTTCTGGTTGAGTTCTGATGATCCAGCCATTGAAGCCAGGTCAGGTAGGTATTATTTGCAAGTGTGGGAGTACTTATACATGTGCCCTCACTTCTTATCAGCTGGATGCTTCACTTTCAACTCTAGCCCTCTGTGGCTATGTCACTGACTCTGGACCCAAGAGTTCCCAGGTCTTGTCACGCTGTTGACCAACTAGGTATCCAGCTGGCTTCACAGCACTCCATTGAAAGTTGTAGGACTTAGCTTGCAGCTCCACTGCTTCCCTTCCCTCAATTCCCCCTACCGGTGATGAATGTGATCACCAATCAGAACGTGTATTCCCATTGGGTCTCAGCCTTCCAAGGAGGTTTGCCCTGAGGGGACATGACCACTTGTCTTGATGTATCCTGGGTGAGCTACTTGTTTGTTCTTGTAGTAATCAATTGACCTGTCTATATTGTTTTGTATTTTTCTGGTCAGTCTTTCTTTCAGGAAGTATCTTCTGTTCTTCTGGCTGTTCTAGGCTGATCTACTTGTCCTTTCAAATAAAATTGCCCCTCAGAAGATTCTGGATGCTGTTGAGGAATCCACCTATGGTCTTGCGTAATACAGAGACTCTGCAGGAAGCCTCCTTCACTGGGCATGCTGTAGGCCCATTTTAGGTATTCTAATCAGTTACAGACAGAAGACTGACTTAAAAGCTTTCTATGGTGATATTTCTGGCTATTCCTTTCTCTCCCCTTCCAGTGTCTATTTTATAGTGGTATGCCCGGGAAACCAAGATTCAAATGACAGCTAAGCATCTTAACATTGTTGTTTACCTCATTTTCCCCATTCCAACCATGTCTCAATCTCTGTATCCCATAGCCTTGTTTTTCCAGGGTTGTGCATATATCATTATTTGCCTCTGTCCCACTTCAGTTTCACATTCATCCTATCATATTAAATTTCATTGCAATGATTACAATCCCCTCCATGCATCATCAAATAACCAAAGGATACATGCCACAGGCCCACCCGCCCCTGGTTGTTAGCAAACAGCTCCTCTCCCTCCCTGAGTCCCAGGTCTCCAGTCACTCCATCTATCCACACCATCATCTTTGTCTCCATGCCTGGCTTCACTGCCTCTCTGGGTAGGGTCACACTTTCACTCTTCTCACTTGATAATCCCAGGGACCTCCACTCCAGGGCTTCAAAATCAATCAACATTCTCCTGACTTTCTCCACTGCCACTGAAACCAGAAGTCCTAGGTTCCCTCTTGAAAGCTTATAAACCAGTCAATTCTTGCCTTTGTAGTACCCCCCATTCTGGGTGCCAGTGTCCAAGTTGCAATAGTGCGAACAATTTTTCATCTGCCCATTTCGCTTTGTTTGCACCACGATGCTGATGACTAAACGGAGTTCCTGAGCAAGCGGATAACCGTCCCACACCCAGAGGATTCTACTGAGCACACACATGGATGGACTCGGCTGTTAACTGTCTCCCATTAGGAGAAAAACCTAAACTATTTTGCTACATTTTCTTTTACACTCCTTTTAAAGTACAGTAGGCTCTTTCTCTCCTTCATTACACAAGAAGAGACAGCAGTCGTGGTCATATAGCCAACTACAATCACACCCTATAAAATCCCACCATCCAGACACAACAGAATGCCAGCTATTATCCACCAGATAGACAGCAACTGTAGACCTGTTACAGTTATTCTGAGTTGAGTAATAGGAAAAGTGAAAAAGGAAAACTATCTCCTTATCACATCTATCTGGAGGCAATCAAAAAGCATAATAATATATCAATATACATTATTTTGATTATAGAAATCACACCTATTTATTGAAGATGCCCAATAATTAGCTGACCATGTTGGCAGAAGTACAGAAACAAGATAGAGTAACTGAGACAAGTGAGAAAGAGGTAGACCTAGACTTCACATTGGAAAGAGAGCAGACTTTGAAACTTTCTGAGAAGGAATTCTGGAAAATGATATTGAGATGCATCCAAACGCTCCACAGAGGGGGTGAGAAAAATAAGGAAGATGTCAGGTAAGTGCTACAGGAGCAATCAAATAAATAGAAACAGCATTGGAAACAATTCAAAACCTGTAAAAAGAGGCCCAAATGATTAATATTAATATATAAGAAATGGACACTACACAGAAAGGGCAAAGGATTAGACCTGAAGAGATGGAATCCAGAATCAGTATGCTGGAAGATAAATGTGCCAATACTGCTAAGATAATAGAGCAAGTATAAAAAAAGTATAAAAAAGTCTGAAGAAAATCTAACATTCATGTGGGACAACATGAAGAGGAATAATTTTAAGAATGGCATTCTGGAACAGGAAGAATAACAGAATTCCACAGAATAGATTGTTGAAGACTTTCTGGAAGAGAATTTCCCTCATATCCTGAAAGATGGGAAGATAAGCATTCAAGAAGCTGAACAAACACCAGAAAAGATAGACCCCAAAAGAAAATACAAAAACATAATAATCAAGCTCTCTAAAATCAAGGTTAAGGAATGAATCCTGAAACAGCCAGGGAAAAAAGAAGAGTTACTTAAAAGTCAAGCAAATAGTTTAAGCTCTGATCTCTCAGCAGAAACCTTGCAGGCAAGAAGGCAA
>NW_006408671.1:5634871-5637197 GCF_000296735.1 Chrysochloris asiatica
TAAAATATAGGGTAACCTCAAAGAAAATTAATACTTCACAACATAACAGGAAAGTGTAAATCCGAGATAAACATGGGAACATTAAATCTATGAAGCAACTGACAAGAACAAGAACAAAAAACAAGAACTCAGCACAGGAAGGCATGCAGAACAAAGAAACCAACAGCACCACAAATACAAACAAAATGACAGCAATTAATTCATATTGTTGTTATGTGTCATGGAGTCAGTTTCGACTAATAGGAACCCTGTACAGGGTTTCTGAGGCTGTAAATATTTTATTTATTTATTTATTTATTTATTTATTTATTTATTTATTTATTTATTTATTTTAATGTTTTTATTGTGGATTTAGTGAAAGTTCACAGAGCTTATCATCAGTTTTACATTCAACAATTCATACGCCTTGTTACATTACAATTATTATAATTCCCTCCATGTACCATCACTTGGGAGAAAGATGAGGCTTTCTACTCCCGTAAGGATTTACACCCTCGGAAACCCTGTACAGGGTCGCTATGGGTCGGAACCAACTCGATGGCACTTAACAACAACAACAACAACCATCACTTAACAGTAC
This sequence comes from Chrysochloris asiatica, assembly GCF_000296735.1. Lineage (NCBI taxonomy): Eukaryota > Metazoa > Chordata > Mammalia > Afrosoricida > Chrysochloridae > Chrysochloris > Chrysochloris asiatica. The sequence goes on from NW_006408671.1 coordinate 5,635,452, forward strand.
TTTTCTCTATCCACTTTAGCTTTTTAAAAAAACAAACAAACAAAATCACTCAGGTATATATAAACATTTACATCTCCAAAGGGCACATTCTGCAAGTCTGCCTCCTGGCCACCAGCTCTTAGTTCTTCTCTTCTTAGTCCATGAATCTGGAGTCCTCAGCCACTGACTCTCTCCTTGTCCCCATCTCTGCCTCCATTGCTGGCACTGCTGCTTCTCTGGATAAGGTCCCGCATTCTGCTTGCGCATTTCTCTCGATGGTCCTAGGGTCCTCTGTTTCTGGACTGTAAGATTAATCACTCCCCTTTTTTTTGTTACAAAACTTCTACCTTTAAAATTGTGGCAGTCGCAATTAGTCATGAAAATAATTATTCTCTATTGAATCTTACGAATCTTATTCCCATCTCTTTTCACCAGACCCATCTAGACAAGATGACAGCTATTCAGTGGGGTCACTTTCTTTCCCCCCATACTCTTACACTAAACTCCCTCTTGAAATCTTGTAAGCCAGTCACTTCGTGTCTTTATTACCCCCTCATTTTAGGTAGCCAATGTCTACCCTGTGTACAGATGGGATAGCATTGATACTTGATGTGAAGACTCTCACCCTCTCTGTTGGTATTTAGAGTAACTACCACTGTGAGTAAGGAGCTCTGGTAGCGTAGTGGTTATGAATCGGCCTGAAAACTGCAAGATCAACAGTTAGAAACTACCAGCTGCTCAGTGGGAGAAAGATGAGGCTTTCTGCTCCCATAAATATTTACAGCCTCGGAAACCCTGTTTAGGGTTGCTTTGGGTCGGAACCGACTCAACGGCACTTAACAACAACAACAACAACCACTGTGAGTATAGGTCAGGTTCATCATGAAGATATATCTTCTGTCACTGTAGCTGTTCCAGTCCGCTTGTCATTTCTAGTGGGAATGTCCTACCTCATAAGGTTCTGGATGGGACTCAGGATTCCACCTAAGGTACAATACGCTGTAAATCTTTGCATGAGGCCTATTTCACTGGGCAAGTTGTAGAACCCCTTTTAGGTATTCCAATCAGTTATAGGCTGAAGACGGGCCTACAAGTTTTCTCTAATCATGTTTCCCAACTTTACTTTCTATCCCACTCCAGTGTCTATTTTACAATAGTAGGCAAGGGAAACTAATATTCATAAGACAGTTAAGCATTTTAGTATTATTTACTCTCTTAAAGCTATACCTACATTCCTGTATCCCAGAGCCCTGTTGTTCCAACTTTGAGTATGCATCACTATTAACCTCTGTCCTGGTAGACCATGCAAACCTGTCTCAGTGTTCCCCTATCTATCTTGTCTTTCTGCCTACTCCCCACTTCTTGTATTGTCCTCCCCAACACCCAAAGTAAACCTTCATCCCAACCCCATTGTGGTTACCTTATATTCCATTAGTTCTTCCCTCCACTTAAGACAGGCTATTTTATCCAGTAATCTACCTGACCTTCCCACCACCTGAATCTCTATTCCTCTGTGTTTACCTTCTTTCACACTGTAATTGTTTAGCTCATAGACTGACCTCCCAAATCCTCTGTTCTTATAATTTTATTCTGTTCTTGACTCTTCCATTTGTTGATTGAGTTCAGGGTGATGCTGCCACATACTTCATTCTGTATTTGTTGTCTGTTCTTGTTGGTTCTCAGTCCACAGAACTTCCTTTAGGATGTTTTTCATAGGAAGGTTGACTTTGGCGAAATCACTTAGCTTCTGTTAATCTGGAATGTTTT
>NW_006408671.1:5638393-5642737 GCF_000296735.1 Chrysochloris asiatica
CTGATATCACCTGGTATTGACTGCATCCATTCTCCACTCTGCGTCATTGACTTAACCTTCATATTGATCAGTACAATAATGTCATGCTCCATTTAGTTCAGCCAACACAACCTATGTCCTAAGATTGTGAAACAAAGTTAAGTAGCAAGGGCATTAAGTTTTCATGTCTATATACAGTAGTAAAAGGCACATTGTATGTTTAAGTACTGAACATCCATTCTAGCTTCACCATTTATGGTCTATAAATGTGACCTTGAGAAAACCACTTCCTCTGCATAATTTAGTGCTTTAACAGGCATGCCAGTCTTCCTTCATACATAACAGATAAAATTGAGTTTGTATTTTGAAAATATGTAAATGAGATGATTTTTGTCTCTGTTTGATTCTCTAAACATGTTGTAGGGAAATCATGTTGTATTTATTTATTCAACGAGTAAGTATTGATTACTCACAGTGAGGGTTTCTATTATTCAGCTCTACCCTCCTAAAGCTTAGATTCTACTGACATGAGATAGACTTTAGCTGAACCAATCCTAAGTGAAGGTCGAAGGTCACTTCAGACACCTACATATGTAATAAGAATAAATGAGTGTGCTAATAACTGAAGATAAGAATTCAGAAAATTTCCTTTATGGGGGCATACTTTGAAAATTGAGTGAGTGGTGTTTGGGAATTGGAATAAACACTTCAAGAAAGGAAACAATTCTGAATTATCAAAGATGGAAAGAAGGCCTATGGGAGCAACACAGTGAGCTAGAATTAGAATGAATGGGCTAGAATTAGAATGAATTCTTTTTCAGTGCACATTTTCTAGAATAGCTCATGTGATAGGCCACAAAACAAATTTCCATAAATTTACAAACATCAAAATACTACAAAGCATCTTCTCAGATCACAATGCTACAAAATTAGAAATCAACAATGGAAAGAATAAGGAAATAAAGTCAAATGCATGGAAACTCAATAACACTCTCCTTAATAGCTCCTGGATATTTGAATAATAAAATATGAATTTATAAAATTCCTAGAAGTTTGAGAATGAAAATTAGAATGAGAACACAGCATACCAAAATCTATGGGAACAGCATAAGTAGTGTTGAGAGAACAATTTATTGCAATAAATGCACCCATCCAAAAAGAAGAAATAATCAAAATTAACACATTAAAACAACATCTCCAACAATTAGGATTAGACCAACAAAGTTAACAGAAGAAAAGAAATAAGGATTAGAGCAGAAATAAACCAATTAGAAAACAGGAAAAACTATTAAAAGAATGAACAGGACAAGAAGCTAGCTCTTCAAAAACAAGGATTAATAAAATTGGCAAACTTATTGAAAGAAAAGAGGGAAAATATATAAATTACACATATAAGAAACCATATGGATGGTATTACAACAGCACCAATGGAAATGAAAAGGATACTAATAGAATACTAGAAAATTTGTACTCCAACAAATTTGAAACTCTAGAGGAGATGGATACATTAAAAAAAAAAAACATGACCTACCTAAACTTACACAGAGTGAAGTAGAAAATTGGAACAGATCTATAACAAAAGAATAAATTGACAAGGTCATCCAAAAACTCCCAACCAAGAAAGTCCAGGTCCAAATGACTTCACTGGTGAGGTTTACCAAACATTTAGGGAAGAGCTGTTACCAATTCTACTCAAATTATTCCAGAATATATAAAAGGATAGAAAGCTTCCTAATACATTTTATGAAGCAAGCAAAACCCTCATACCAAAATCAGGCATCATTTCATCACTAAGAAAGAAAATTTTATAGACCAATATCCCTCATGAACCTAGATGCAAAAATTGTCAACAATATCCAAGAGAATTCAACAACACATCAAAAAATAAAACAAATTTTAAAAAGGAAAACACAAAGTCATTGTATCAAAAAGAAATGGTATTCAAACATTTCAAGACACAGCATGTAAGTATATGATCAAAATGCAATGATACTTTAGGAAGAAATCCAAGGTACACTGAAGTTGTTGAAATAAAACAAGAATCTAGGAACTGATGAAATACAAACTGAAATATTTCAACAAACTGATATGGCACTGGAGGTACTGAGATACGCCAAGAAATTTGAAAGACAGCTACATAGACAACTGATTAGAGAGATCCATATTTTTGTCCATTTAAAAGAGTGATCATGCAATAGAATGCAGAAATCATAGGACAATATGATTAATATTACATGCTAGTAAAAGTTTCCTTAAAAATAATTTCATAAACTGCTGCAACAGTATATTGGCAAGGGACTGCAAGGGTTTCAAGTTGCATTCATAATCTGGGGAATAAATCTTTACAGCGAGGCTCATTCCTACCCCCTCGGTACACAGGGTAGACAGAGATAGGCAACTTAGACATGGGCTACCCAAAATGGGGGTGGGGTGTTACCAAGGCAAGAAGTGACTGGCTTACAAGCTTTCAAGAGAGAGCCTAGATCCACAGGACACAGAGGAAGGTAGACTCTCCACTAAGTAGTATCCAATCTGTCTGGCTGGGGCTAATGAAAGGAGATGAGGATAGCACTCCTGTGGTACAATAGTGAATAATTACTATCAGGACTGATTGTGAGGGTTGAAAATATAAAGGCAGACATTTTGTAGCAAAAGGAAGGGAGTGGTTGACTTTGCAGTCCAGGAGCAGAGGTAACCGGGACCATCAAAGGAGAAGAGCAGAGAGCAGGATCCTACCCAGAGAAATGGTGATGCCAGAGATGGAGGCAGAGACAATGATGTGGAGAGATGAAGCACCTGGAGACTCTAGACCCAGAGAGGGAGAGGGGCTGTGTGCTGACAACCGTGGGGCAGGCTTATGGTGTATACACTTTGGCTGTTTGATGATGCATAGAGGGGATTGTAATCATGGCAATGAAATGACATACAATAGGATGTATATAACACTTATATTCTTCCATGTGAACTATTACATAATTCACAATAAAACATTTAAAAACAAACAAACAAACAAACAATATTGACGAGAATGAATATTCCAGGAAACTTAATTGAACAATTTGTACATAGGCCATAACACACTCTTCTGAATAAAACAAGGGTATATTGAATTTGTCAAAATCAGAAAAAGTGAGTGTCAGAGTGTCATTCTTTCACCATATGTATTCAATCTTTATTTGGAGCAAATAATCTTAGAAACTGGGTTATATGAAAAGAACGTGGCATCAGGATTAGAGAAAGGCTGATGAACAATCTGCAATATGCAGAGGAAACAACCTTGTTAGCTAAAATTAGAGAAGACTTAATATGCTTACTAATAAAAATCAAAGTCCACAACATTCAAAACGGACTGCATCTTGACATAAAGAAAACAAAAATACTCACCACTGACCAGTAAAAACCATCAAGATAAATGCAGAAAAGACTAAAAGTGTTAAATACTTTATTTTGCTTGGATATATTATTAACACTTAAGAAATCAACAGTCAAACAATCAAATTGCATTAGGGAAATATGCTATACAAGATCTCTTTAAAGTGTTAAAGAGCAAAGATATCATTCTGAGGACTAAGATACACCTGACCTAAGCCATGGTATTTGTAATAGCCTCATCTGCATACAAAAGTTGGATAATTAATAAATAAAACCATAGATTAATTGATACATTTGAATTATGGTGGTTTAGAAGAATGTTAAAAGTACCAGGGACTGCAAGAAGAACAAACAGATCTGTGTTGTATGAAGTACAGATGGAATGCGTCTTAGAAGCCAAAATAGCCAGACTTCATCTCTCATACATCAGACATATTATCAGGAGGGACCAGTCACTGGAAAAGGAGTTCAGGCTTAGTAAAATGGAAATTCGGAGAAATGGCATTAGATTCTCAATGAAGAGGATTGGGACAGTGGCAGCAGCAATCAACTCAAAAGTAGTACGGATTGTGAAGTTGGTGTAGACCCAAGTAGTGTCTCATGCTGTTGGGCATAAAGTCACTTTGAGCTGGAAGTGATTTGACTGTTGTTGTTGTTAGGTGCCATCGAGTCGGCACTGACTCATATAGACTTTAGGCACAGCAGAACGAAACAATGTCCGATTCTGGGCCAACCTCACTACTACTATTGCCACACTTGAGTCCATCGATGCTGCCACCTGGCCAATCCATCTCATTGGGGGTCTTCCTCTTTTTATCTGATCCTCCATCTTACCAAGCATGATATCCTTCTCCAGTGACTGTTGCCTCCTGACAATATGTCCAAAGTTTGAGAGTTGACTAAGGAACACTCTGTCTACACTTCTTCCAAAACAGATTTATTGGTTCTTTTGGCAGCCCATGGAACTTTTACTATTCTCCTCCAACACCATAA
>NW_006408671.1:5653086-5655323 GCF_000296735.1 Chrysochloris asiatica
AAGGAGTATTCTGACTGCACTTCTTCCAAAATGGATCTATTGGTTCTTTTGGCAGCCCATGGCACTTTCAATACTCTCCTTCAAAACCATAACTTAAAAGCATTAAGTCTTCTAGGGTTTTCCTTATTCATTGTTCAGCTTTTGCAAACATATGAGGTTACTGAAAATACCATGGCTTAAATCAGGCACACCTTAGTCCTCAAGCTGACATCTTTGCTCTTCAACACTTTAAAAAGGTCTTGTGTTTGATTTCTTCACTGCTGTTTCCATGAGTGCTGATAGCTGATCCAAGAAGAATGAAGTCCTTGACAACATCAATCTTTTCTCCATTGATAAGAATGTTGTTTATTGGGCTAGTGGTGAGGATTTTTGTTTTCTTTACAATAAGATGTAATCCATCATTTCTATTACCAAAGCCCTCAGAAAATGAGTATGCTAATTATTATGAAAGAAAAACTTCTTCAATACCACTTTTTTTTCTCATAATGCAGTTTTCAATTTTCTTAAACCTTCATCCTAACAAGCCCCCTTGATCATCTTATGTCTAATCAATTATTTATTTATAGCAATAAAGAATATTCCAAATCAAAATTTTGGAAAGAAAAATAGTTTTTATATACTTAAATATGTAATGAAAAGTATTTTAGTTATTTAAGCTTTTTAAGGACTAAAATAATCTCCATTTATCTAAGATTATTTCATAAATAACACATTTCAGTCTCATACTTTTTGAGGGTAACAAGGAATATCCTATGAGAATTTGATTGGAATCCCTTGCCTAATCCACCCTGTATTTTGTCCCTACCAAAGCCAAAGACCATTTAAAATGAACAGGGCTTGAGTCCCTCGGTAATGCCAAAGGTGTTGTTTTGAAATGTTATAAATCAAACAGCTCAGAATTCTTTGAGGAAGGATTAGAAATATGTGAAAATTACATTCATAAGTGCATAAAATGTGAAGAAGAAACAATGGCTACAAAATTTAATATTTTTATTTAATAAAGGTGTCTATTATTTTCATTATTTTTTACATTATTGGAAGAATTATAAGAGGCCTAGAAGCAGAGGTATTACAAATTCAAAACTAAATTATTTTCCCTAAATTCCAGATGTCAGTACCCATATATACAATAGTCTATAATAAAGAATACTCACAGCAATAGTGACACAATGAAGTAGTTTGAATCTGTTGTTGATTAATTCATTCTTTCACTATAATTGCCTGGCAATTATTAGACATTCAACTATTATTCCTGAAATGAATTAATAATATTCATTCTACTCTTCATGGAAACATTTGAAGTATATATTTACAACCATGTTGCTGTTCTTTAAAAAATAGAAAAAGTAGAACACCTAGATGTTTAATAAAATTTATTGAAAAAATAATTAAATTCCATTGTCCCAGAATCAATGATCTATTCTTTAAAGACTGCTTCGTCTTAGATGGCAGACTTGTTGTAATACAATAGATAATTAATTATTAGCCCACATTCAATCTGACTATTGGATAATTCTTCCCCTTCATAGTAATTATGCCTGTTCAAGAACAAGAAATTTATGTATGATCTCCAAATGTAATGAAATAAATTTCTTAATTTGCATTTCTAGAAATCTTCTTTCATTGAAGAGAAATAGCGAAGGGACTCAAGAACCACTGACTCTAGTTGTAATAGTAATTTTGTCATCTGGCAACATTTCATGACTGTATATAAAACAGAGAATAAGGCAAATTGAAGAAAAAGGCAAGATACTATTTTAAATTTTAATTAAATCACATTATTAAGGAAAGGATAGAAATATTTACTTGTTCATATTACCTCATTGTTAATTGATTTGAGGTAAGAGGTTAGGCCAAAATTTAATAGGCTTTAAAAATTTTTAGAACCATTTTAGGTTGATAGAAAAAAAATTTGAACATAAAACAGAATATCCATGCACCCCACACAGTTTTCTATATTATTAATATCTTACAACATAGAGGAAGAATCAGTAGTTAGTAAATATGGCCTTGGTGATAGAAATGATGGTGGAGAGCACATGATAAATTTTGCAAGACAAATGACTTAGTAATTGCAAATAATTTCTTAACTAAACAAACATATACACTGATAGATACTAACATATATTTTCTTTGTGTTTACTAGCTAATGTCCCCTACTTCATCTGTACACACAGGGCATGATTCAGAGCTTTTGAATCAATCAGAATTAAAGTCATGTTTAAATTACATCAATA
>NW_006408671.1:5656742-5658604 GCF_000296735.1 Chrysochloris asiatica
AAATAATGCATGCTGAAAAGTTCTTCCTGTTTTATTATTTTATTAAAGTATACATGTGTAATTATTCATAGTTTAAGACGTGTCATTGCATTGAATTTAGATCACTGTTTATCTTCCACTGAAACACTTACTTTGATTCAATCATCTGATTTAAAAATGACAGCTTTCTACCTAAATTAATTTTAAATGATAACATTTATTTTATTTAGTCATGACCTACACATTTTTTGTAGAAGGTATTAGGAAGATCTTGATGTAAAGTAATCATCCCCTATTTTTTACCATTGTGCAATTTCTGGGATTGTTTAATAATACATTTTAATAACAGAAAAATATTCTATAAACAACAAATGTATCAAAATAAGCAGAGAAAAAGAAAACTTCCAAGATTTTTTTAAGCTGGAAAATTATGTAAAGTACTCCTGGCATTCTGATGGTTCTTTCCTGACTAACGTGATAGTGTCTCAATGACAGAAACTTCAAAGACATTTGTAATATATGCTAATAAAAAATGTTTTTGGTTTTTAGTACTAATCCAAATAGCAAGCTAAAATTTTTACATTTCAACAACACAATTTATTGCATCATGTGGATAGAGCCTGACTTTTCTATTAACAGTACTTTATACAATTTTCCAGCTTAAAATAATCAGTATTTTCATTGTCACTGATTCAGTTAATTGATGTATCAGTGTTTTTTGTGCAAATTAGATACATTGACCATTGATTTAGTCCCAAAAGGATGTTCATCATCTCCATTTAAAAATCATAGACACTGGATCATCATTAGGAGACCATCAAAAGCACAAATAAATAACATCTATTTTAAAATATTCAATTCAAAGTTCAAACAAAGCATATTTAGTAGCATGAAGAGAAAATTCTATGCATTGTTTATAATGAAAGGTCATGCATATATTTTAAGTTAATACCAATAATGAGAAAAAGACTGAATTTTTTTTAATATTAAATATTCTCATCTCCAGAATAAGAAAGGTTTGTTTTCCAGACTTAACAATTAAAAACTGTATAATCTAATTCTCTCAGCACATATATGTAATATTTATTTCTTAAATGAAGAAAAACAGGACCCATTAAATTTAAGAAAAAAATCCAGGTCACACAAGAAAAAAAACTTAAGTTTCAATATTTGTTGTTGTTGTTGTTGTTGTTGTTATTGTTAAGTGCCATTTGTTGTTGTTAAGCGCCATCAAATCAGTTATAATTCATTGCAAGCTTGTATAAGATTTCCAAGTAGTGACTGGTGAATTTGAACAGCCAACCTTGAGCTTTAAACTGAACTTGCAATCCAGCACATTATGCTACCATTTAATTCTAAAACACATACCCTCTGATTACATCACATTTTCTTTTTCTTTTAATTTACACTTAATACAAGGTATAAAAATACAAAATTACATGGAGAGACGTATTATACCTCTAATATATATATATATGGAATAAAGAAGTGTTATTATTATTATTAAGTCAGGCAACAATGATTAAACAATAAGAAAATAACTATTAGAAGTGTGGGTTTTTTTTTTTTTTAATTTAATTTGGTATTCTGCCCTCATAAACTGTAGTCACAAAGAAAATGGTTATTTTATCGTATACTAAAATTATACTATCTCTTCAATTTTCACAATATACAGAATTTCTGTGAGAATTCAATACATCAACAAACAACTACACACACACACAAAAAAAAGAAAATCTGTATTCACAAGAGAAACAAGGCATGTCATTGCTTATGTGAAATGGATCTTGGCTGAAAGTTTTCAGACTACCACAAAGATATTTACTTGTGTATTATTGACTATGCTAAGACCTTCAACTGTGAGTATCATAAAAATAAAAAAA
>NW_006408671.1:5658929-5660532 GCF_000296735.1 Chrysochloris asiatica
ATTAGACTTAATGACATGGATGGAGTAGAGTTTCTAGGACCTTCATTTGTTAATGGAAAATAACTGAAAATGAGTAGAAACAGCAGCCGACACCTACCAGTAACAGGAATGTGGAATGTATGAATCTTGGAAAATTGGAAATAATAAACAATGAAACAGACCACATGAACCTAAATTGGTGAGCTGAAATTAACAGATATTTGGCCATTTTGAATCAGATAATAATAATTATATGGCTTACTATCCAGGAATGACACAAGAGGAAATGACAAATACTTGGAAAAAATGAGCATTCAGCATCTATCTTGAAGACCAATGCTGCCTGTGATATAATAATATCCATATGTCTATGAGAAAGACAGGTTAATATCACTATTATTAAAATTTTCAATGAACCAGTAAGTAAAAAAAAAAAAAAAATCCTGTAGAATAAGCATTGGACTGCAATATCAGTTTGAACCACAAGGTTGGTGGTTCAAACTCATCAGTCACTCCTCAGAAACCCTATACAGAGTCTCTGTTGGTTGGAACTGACTCAATGGCACTTAATAACAACAACTCCTTCAGTTTAAAATTAATCAATCGTGCAGTCAAGATGTATTGATAACTACTGATGATTTGAATTTGAGTGTTAGAAACAAACAGGAAGGCTAATAAGTTGTTGGAAAATATGACCTTGGTCATAGAAATGTTGGAGACAGGGGAAGACCTTCAATGAATGTATGCAAACAGTGATAGAAATAATGAGCTCAATCATAGCAACAGTTGTGACGATGGTGCAGAACAGGTTAATGTTTTGTGCTTAAGGTCACTATGAGTCAGAATGCACCATAAATCCTAACAACAACAAATCAAAATAAAAAGTGTCATCATGTTGAACCTGTACATAGACCAATAGGCAGTCATCTGGACAGAACTGGGAGATACTACAGAGGTTTCAACCCAGGAAAGGTTTGTATCAGGGTTATATGATTTCATCATACTTATTCAATCTGCATACTGAGCAAATAATCTGAGAAGATGGTTTGAATGAAAAAGAATAAATTTTCAGGTTTAGAGGAAGACTCATAAACAACCTGTGATGTGCAGACAATACAGTATTGCTTGCTGAAAGCAAAGAGGACTTGCAGCATTTGATGAAGAGTCAAGACTACAAAGTTCATGAAAGTTGGGACCTCAACATAAAGAAAACAAATATCCTTAGAACTGAGCAAATAAACAACATCATGAATGAGGAAGAAAACGTTGACGTTTTCCAGGATTTCGGTTTTTTGGATACGTGCATTATTCCCATGAAATCAGCAGTTAATAAATCAAATGATCTATTACATTGCGTAAAACTTCTACAAAAGTGTTAAAAAGCAAAACATTAAAAAGTAAAGGTGTAAATTTTAAACATTAACATGCACCTAATCCAGGTCATGACTGATATCAGATGGATCTTGCCTGAAATGCCAGAAAGATGTTTAGTTGTAGTTTATTGACTATGAAAAGGTTTTAGACTACATGGATCATGACAAACCATAAATAACATTACAAATAATGGATATTCCAGAACACATAATTGTATTTATAAGAAACCTATACATAGATCAAGAGACAG
>NW_006408671.1:5663922-5708011 GCF_000296735.1 Chrysochloris asiatica
GATACAATCAAGATGTTCTCTCCTGATACTATCAATCCTGATACAATCAAGATGTTCGCTCCCAAGATGGCACCTCATGGAAAAGCTGTGTGTTTTGATCCAGAATACAATGGATTTCTGGATTCCTTTCAAATTCCCCAGTTGTAAACCCTCCGATCCTCCAAACATACCTTTATATTTGTTTCAGAGTTCCAACACTATCTCGTGAGCCCTCTTGGCCCGGTGTTCCGTGTTGTTGTTGACCGAGCCCCTCACAACACGTCTTCCCGATCCGCCATCTTGAAGGAGCAAGGCCTGGTGGTGTAGTGGTTAGAACTTGCTGCTTCGAAGATCTCGCTGCTCTGAAGATCTAAATAGAGAAAATACTGGGCTTAAGAATAATGAAAGGAGACAAGGATCTTTCATGAATGCTGACAAAGGGGAAACCTTTTCTTAGAGCCAGCACTCTGAATTTAAGCTTCTAGACTCCTAAACTGTGAGAGAATAACATCATATGATTGTTTAACATCTTCCACTTGTGATATTTCTTAAATAGAAGCATTAGATAACTAAGACAGTCACCCATAGTTGACTAGTTTCAGTAGAACTTCCTAACTAAAACAGGAGAAGCAGGCCATTCCTGAATGGTTAGACACTGAAAACTTCAGGAATAGCAGCAGAACACTGTCTGGTATAGAAACACAAATTGAAGCCCTCTGGTTGGAAGGTGCTCAAAATATCATTGGGGAAGAGCCATCTCCTCAAAATATTGTACCTTAATAATGTGGATGAAGCAAATCATTTGAGATCTTCATCTGCTGAGCACAACACAAAATAAGAAGAAATAGCTACAAATATCCATTAATAATAAAAACATGGAATGAAAAAATTAATTGAATCAAGAAATATTGGAAATCATCAAAGATAAAATGGACCTCATATCAATAGATATCCTAAGAATTGGCGAGCTGAATTATACTGGTACTGACCATTTCATAGGGTTTATTCTGCCAGGAACAAAAACTGAAGAGGAATGATGCTGCATTCATCGTTAAAAAGAGAATTTCAAGATCAACCTTGAAGTATAATGTTGTCTATGTTAGGATAATATCCACATATCTACAAAGAAGACAAGTTAATATCACTTTTATTCAAATTTGCATACCGAATGGCAAAGCCAAAAATGATGCTGTTAATTGTCATTGAGTTGGTTCCCAACTACAATGAAATGAACAGACATAGTGGCAACAGTAATAGGTTTAAACATAGCAAAAATATTGAGAATGGTGCAGGACAGGGCAGTGCTTTGTTATGTTGTGCATAGAGTTGCTATGAGACAGAGCTGACTTAAAGTCACCTAACAACAAATTACTTAATTTTCTACCCAAAAAAATTTACTGTGTTTGCTTTTACTCCTAGTCAGCAGCTTCTTGTCTCCTGTATCACAATGATCTTGTGTGTTATTTTATTATCTCTATGCTTAATATTCTCTCAAAAATATTACCAGGTGTATTGTTGATGTTGTTAAGTGACATTAAGTGGGTTGTGGGTACTGTGGCTATGTAGAATAAGCACTGCACTGCTGACAATAAGGAGTCTTGGTGTGATGCTATAGGATAAGAATTGGACTATAAGGTAGAGATTTGAACTGCAAGCTTGACAGTTCAAATTCATCAATCACTCCTCAGAAACTTTATACAGGGTTGCTCACTGTATGTCAGAACTTACTCGATGGCAGTTAACAACAACAACACCTAACCATAATGTAAGCAGTTGCACTCTACCAGTCATTCTGTTTGAGAAAGATAAGGCTTTCTGCTCCCTTAAATGGTTAAGTCTTAAAAATTTGAAAACTTTAAGAAGCCCTACATAGGATTTCTATTAGTCAGAACTGAATAACAAAATTAGGATGTGGTGTCTTGGTGTGGCACTGTACGTTAAGCACTGGATTACTAACCACAACGTCAGCAGATCAAACCCTATACAGGTTCACTGTGAGTCAGAACCAACTCTGTGACATTTAACAACTATTTCATGGTGTTCACATGAATTCCAAATCACATGACACCTTGTTGCCCAGAATGTATCATGGATGTTAAGGGACACCTGACCGTATTGGTTTGGCTACACTGAAATGGTGGGTGTATATTTTTCAAAGCCAGATAGGATAGGATGAAATACAGTCAGGAGTAAATCTACTCTTGGTTCTTTAGTTTGTCAACTATACATTTTTTTAAAAAATTCCTTTTAAGATGACCTAATTGTCAGCAATTTCTTTAGCACATTTTACCCATTTTTATCACCATATGCACCTAATAACTTATCTAACCTAGCTAGTTAGAGCCTATATTACTCCTGGATTCATTATGAGAATGATAGAATTTCCAGTGAATTAGGCATGCCTTTTATTCTTGGGGGACTTCTGTGTTTAAATGAATACTCACACGCTTCATTACAGTATCTCTGAAATACATGCAAACCCTGAGGCATACCAAATTACTGAATTAGGTGACATAATTCTTAGAAAAAGAGTTCAGTGCTTTGCTCCTAAAATATACCTATGTCTCTAAGGTTCTGACTAATTTATACTGCTAGGGGAACTGCCCCAATTTACTTTGGCTTTCAATAAAATATCTACAGCTGCCTCTAGCTACAGCTCTGATTTGGGACAGCATACCAGTCAAATTAATGTTATCATAGTATCATTATTTTTAATAGATCTTCACTTCAGAACAGTGCAAAAGATTATGATTCACTCTAACTTCTTACGGTTGTTGTTACTATGATAGCTCACCATGATGACAAGTATCAGATTAACATTAATTTGCAGCTTTTGTAAAGATAACAGATTCTTTTATGTATAAATAATAGTATCTCCAAAGTTGAAATAATTTTCCTGGTTTTGCTTGTTGTTGTTAGGTGCCATCGAGTTGGTACCGATGCATAGTGACATAATGCACAGCAGAATGAAACACTGCCCTATCCTGGGCCAACCTCACTACTGTTGCCATGCTTGAGTTCATCGATGCTGCCACTTGGCCACTCCATCTCGTTGGGGGTCTTCCTCTTTTTCTCTGATGGTCCAACTTACCAAACGTGATGTCCTTCTCCAGTGACTGGTCCCTCCTGACAATTTGTCCAAAGTTTGAGAGGCCAAGTTTGGCCATGTTGGCCTCCAAAGAGCACTTTGGCTGCACTTCTTCCAACACAGATCTGTTGGTTCTTTTGTCAGCCCATGACACTTTCAATATTCTCCTCCAACAGCATAACTCAAAAGCATCAATTCTTGTATGGTGTTCCTTATTCACTGTCCAGCTTTCACATGTATATGCGGTGATTGAAAATACCATGGCTTGGGTCAGGCACACCTTAGTCCTCAAGCTGACATCTTTGTTCTTCAACACTTTTAAAAGGTCTTGTGCAGCAGATTTGCCTAATGCAAATTGTTTGATTTCTTGACTGCAGCTTCCGCGAGTGATGATAGTTGATCCAAGAAGAATGAAGTCCTTAAAACTTCAATGTTTTCTCTGTTGATAAGAATGTTGTTGATTGGTCCAGTGGTGAGGATTTGTGTTTTCTTTACATTGAGATGAAATCCATATAGAAGGATGTGCTTTTTCATCTTCATCAGTAAATGTTGTAAGTCCTCTTCACTTTCAACAAATAATGTTGTATCATGTGAATATCGCAGGTGGTTAATGAGTCTTCCTCCAATCCTGATGCCATGTTTTTCTTCATATACCCAGCTTCTCAGATTATTTGCTCAGCATACATGTTGAATAAGTATGGTGAAAGAATACCACCTCGTCACACTGCACACCTTTTTAAATTTTAAATCATTCAGTGTTCCCCTGTTCTGTTTGAACAACTGCCTCTTGTTCCAGGTACAGATTCCTCATGAGCACAATCAAGTGTTCTGGAATACTCATACTTTGCAATGTTGTCCATAGCTTGTCATGATCCACACAATTGAAAGACTTTGGCTTTGTTTAGTGGACTGCTAATTCACAAAAGTGTTGAATGTAGTGAAAATTAAATCTTAAGAAATAAACAAATGATATTGTGAAATATTTTCTTTTTGTATCTGTTAAATGATGGAACTGGATTCTGACCTTCTTGTATAAAATGTTATAACAAGATAGAAATATGTTTATAATAAAAGTGCAGTTCTATGATATAAGCAGTTTTCCAAAAGCAAAGTTTTGGAGTGTCTTTTTTATTATTATTTTATTTTGGTCTTCCTGATATCACCTGGGTGGGCCTAAGGTCATGAGTTCAACCATTGTAGAAGAAGAGTGTTGTCCAATCAATAAGCCAGATAACAAAGAAAACTTTAGACTTTCAGATTATTTATATCAAACACGAGGATGCTCCAAATAGTTGGTTGAAAAATCCCATTGTCTTTTAGTTCCATTTTTTCATGAACATTTTCAAGACCCCTTGTATTTAAAAGTTTTATTTCAGATATCTAATCCAGTTGTTTAAGTACATATTATGTAACTTTAAAACATCACACTCAAAATGGAACCTAGTATTTTAGATCCACCAATATAATATATTTTTATGCAAATTATGCACATATTATATGTTTTCATAAACCCTGTGCATTTCTTTGACATCTTCCTATCTTAATCTCTTTTTTTTTTTTTCTCCACAACAGATTTAAGTCTTCATAAATTCTTCATCTTGACACTTGTGAACATGAAAGTTTGATTTCCAGCAGCTGGTTCTTACAAGCCTAACCTCAAGTTTCTAAGTCAGCCACTCTCAGGAAAGCTTTCAACAATACAGAACAAACAAACAAATTATTTTCTGTCCTGGAAACAGTCCTCCTCATGGTGGCCAGGCAAGTCAGGGCAACATGGGCTGAAATGGTCACTTAATCAGGTGTACTCACACTGTGGCTGCACACAATCTGCCTTGCCATTCAGCTGGCTAGATCTTTGTTTGAGCTGTTTTTACATCTTGACTGCTTGAATGAATGTTGAATGCAGGCAAGACAACTGCAGGTAAGAGAGCTGGTGCATTTCTTCACAGCAAGACGAGTGTGAATGGCTAACTGGGACCCAGGTGCTATGGCTACTGTAGTCCTTCACTAGTACCATGCTACTGCCCAGCTTCAGTGGGTCCAGAAGTGTGGGACTGGGTGTGTGTGGCCAAAAGCTTCACTCACCACAGGTCCAGCTCCTGAACACAACCATCCACTCAGTGTCTGGCATGAGTAACTGAGTGTAGATTGGCTCTAACTAACTCCACCACTCTCAGACTTGCTCACAAATTACCCCAGAGAAAATGCACAGTTTCAATTTTTAATTTTCTGATTACATTTAACCATGGCATCTTGACCATGGTTTATAACTTTATCATGCAAAATATGATCAAACATGATCATATTAAATGAGGGTGATTGAAGCCAAAATTCAGTGTGGAAATGTCACGTATGCACATGATATATGCATAGGTTGATTGTACCAGAATTTTTCAGCATATCGTGTTTTTAGGTCTGTACACTTCTGAGGGTGATATTTCCATCTCTATAACTCTTCCCCCAAAATAATTTTTGCTGTCTACTTTACACGATATCAAAACAGCAATTCTGATATCCTCAAAAGACTCAAATAATGTTACTTTTCAATATTCATTGGGTTTGGGGGACAAAATGAAGTCTGAAGGGGAAAAATCAGATATGGAGTGTAATAGGGTACATTTTCCTAATGAAATAATCATAAGAGAGCCCTTGCTACCCTTTAATGATGAGCAGATACATTATCGTGAGGGAAAAGAAAATTACTTAGTTTAACTTTCTCACCAGTGAAATATTCAAAGTTCTTAAAACTTCATAATAAGCCCAGTGATCATTTTGTGTCTTTAGAGAAAATTTGTCAGGATTATACTTTGGATTTCCCAAAACCAGCCACCATATACTTCTGAAATGCCCTGTCAGCCTTGAATTTAACTGGATCACCTCATTCCCTTGGGAGACACTGTTTTGATTAGATCTTTTTAGCAAAAATACTCAAAGGAGACTAAGACAAGTATATAACCTACTGGAACCATTCATTGATTGCAAAAACATTTTTAAACACATCATGTTTGGAATAAACCTGTACATAAATTAACTGGAAATTTAGTAGCAATACTTTTTAACTTAGCACATGTTTTATTTTTACCATGAATCTCTGAAACATATAAAATAAAATTTTAGGAAAGTCACAGACACAGCTTGACATACTTTCTTTTTCTCAAAGTTAATTTAGGAAGCAGTCTACCTAAGAAATGATTATCACAAATTAACAGCAGAAAATAACCATAAAACCAACTAGCTGAAAAAAATTAAACACAAGACATGAGCAATAGCAAAAAATAATAATACTTAAAGGTTAACGAAATTGAATAACAAAAACACAAATATCTAAACTATTAAACTAAACTGTATTCAAAAATAGTTTAAAATGCTTGTATTTTTACAGCCGATAAGTGATGTAAGATTTAAACTCTGTAGGATAGAGTGTTAAAGTGTATAAAAACCTTAAGTGAAATTGAATAATGTCTTTCCCTGCATGTATATATGTACATATATACATGCAGGGAAAGACATACTTTATTCAATTTCCATTAATTAGTATATAAACACATACTTTATAGGTGTATATATATATTTACTGTTGTTGTTAAATGCCATTGAATGGGTTCTTACTCATAGCAATTCCAGAGATTCCAAAGAGCAAGTGACTAGTATGTTGAACCACCAACCTTGTGGTTCAAACTGACTTTCAGGTCAAGTGTTTACACACCAGAACCCTAGGATTCTTATTTGTTTGTTTGTTTGTGTGTGTATACACACTGTTGTTAAGTACTGTAGAGTCGATTCTGACTCATAGAGACCCTCTATAGGGTTTCCAAGGAGTAACTGGTGAATATAAGATAGATCGATCGATAGATAGATAGATAGATAGATAGATAGATAGATAGATAGACAGATTTATATGTCAGTATAGAATATAAGTGGTGTTGAAGGAGAGTACTAAAAGTGCCATGGACTGCCAAAAGAACCAATAGATCTATTTTGGAAGCAGTGCAGCCAGAGTGCTCCTTGGAGGCCAGGATGGCTAAGCTTCGTCTCTCGTACTTTGGACATATTGTCAGGAGGGAATATGTCCTGACATATTCCCTCTGGAGAAAGATGTCATGCTGGGTAAGATGGAGGGTCAGAGAAAAAGAGGAAGACCCCCGACGAGATGGATCAGCCAGGTGGCATCATTGATGGCGTCAAGTGTGGCAGCGGTGGTGGGGTTGGCCCATCATTGGACATTGTTTTGTTCTGCTGTTCATGGGGTCACTATGAGTCGGTTCTGAATCAATGGCACCTGACGACAACAACAACAACATAGGATATAAAAGAAAAAAATAGTGAGATACCTTGTTATCATAAAATCTTCATTCTAGCATATTATAAAGATGAGATTAATTTAAAAAATACAAACAACAAACAAACATAATTCACCTACCAATTAGTCCAAGTTTTACATATATAATCTAACTTAATCATCTTACTAATTAAAATGCATTATTCTATCACAAAATTCATGCCTCTATTATAGAAGAGGTCCAAGAGCTGAACAGAAAATTTCAAAGATCAGCTTGAGAAGATAAAGCCAAATACTATAATAAAATATGCAAAGATTTAGAGTTAGAAAACCAAAAGGGAAGAACATGGTCAGCAACAACAACATAATAGTGTTTATTCAATTTTAGCAAGAGGGAATTGTTTCATAATTTAAACTAAATTTTGGGTATTTAAGAATTTGGAAAATTGGATAACTTGATATATTTATGTAAATCCTATGAGACATGTTCAACATTACACCTGATCTCCCCAGAAGAAAATGCTGACACAAACAATTTTTCTTTCTTCATTTTTAAGAATCAGTTACTTCACTACAGGATATTGAAAAAATTAATTTCCTTTAGAAGCTATTTTGTGTATGTATTTAGTTTTGCATTATGAGATATTCATTGTGAGAGGCTCATTGGTACATGACTCCATTATAAAAATAATCTATGTTTCCTGTATTAATGCATACTTGAAAGTGAGTGCTATGACTGACAACATCAGAAAAATGAATTTTTAGTATACTTGATACTCATACTTGCCTTTGCCCCATCCTTCACACATATATGCTTTAATTCATTCTGAGTAAAATGCTGTAATTCTCTCTATTTATAAACTTCACAAATTTCTTTAAGAAAATAGAAGGTATTGTAGATGATACTTAAAAAATCCTCACAACTTGTATTATTTCATTATTTCTGTTTCACAGATGAGAAGAATGAAGCTCAAGGAAATAATGCAATTTTCGTTTACTAGATTCCAAACACTTTATGCAATCTACCTGCTGATTTAAAAGTCATTTTCCAAATGACTGTGCCAAGTTGCCTCTCCATAAGTATTAAATTTCATAATTAAAGAGCTGATTTTTTTGTCAAACTTGAAAATATAAAATAAACTTTAAAATTGATGATATGCATTAAAAAATACAGATAGTTAATGTATATAACAAAGTTATAAATGCATCTTTGGAAAATCTAAACCAGATAAAAAGTTTTAATTTTGTTACTCACATGGAGCAAGAACTTCAAGATCAGCATTTCAAAAAATGAAATTTGAAACCTAGAGAAGTTACCTCCAGAAAATAAGAAGTCACACAGTACATATGGAAAGAATTCTAATAAAATTTTTATGATGAGTTCAGGGAATTACCAAGTAATATTACATGTTTTCATATGTTAACAGCCTGGTGATGAATTTATGATCAGTATTTACAAACCATATGAGGAGATATGCAATGAAAAACACTTAACAGATGGCATGAATGGGGATATTTTTCATCTAAGAAAATAAAGATTCAACTGCATTGTAGTAAAAACAGGAACTTAAGCATAGCTTGATAAATTGAGACTATGATCTTAATGGGATTGTAAAAGTAAAAGTTACTTTTGTAAATGAAGAAAAGAGGATTTTCTTATTTCCTGTCTGGCTATTTTTATCATCCATAGTACTTAAAACTGACTAAATGGAATGGAATCCAAGTGTCCTCTCACATTCAGAATTCCATTCTTACATGGCTACTAATCATGTATTTTTGAATGCTTCATAACACTTAACATTTATCATGGCCAGACTGATGCATGACATCATAATTCCAAACTTTTCCTTCAATTATTCTGTATCTAAACAACAGTCTGCACCAATATCCTGGTATTTAAACTGAAGAAAAAGTTTTGTCCTTTTCACATTATGACAATGATTACTCAGGAGAAAATGTTAATTATTAAAAATGTCTGTTATTATTCTCATTCTTATCCCACTTATTTAAAATGTCAATAATACTTAATTCAATTTATAAAAAGTAAATTATATTTAGTTAAATTAAGTAACTTGTGATTTCTGGTATTTTTATTCTTTTGAAAGTCCATAAACCCAAGCTAGTACCTAAATTATACATATTTGAAATAGTTTTAGCAACAAAAAAGCATTTAAACATTCATTTCAAAACACATGGGTATTCTACAATTTTTAAACATTTTTATGAATTCTACCTATAAAATTGTTCTATGAGAATATTTAACATCAGCATTAATGATGATTGAGGAAAATAATATAATTTCAAATCTTTCAGTAACAATATCATTGAGTTTATATCACTCTTAAGAATAGCTTTTTGAAATATCTTACATTTTATAGAGAGATAACAAATAATGCCTGCTATTTGCTGTCTTTGGCCTTTTGTTTTTATTTTATTTTCTTAAAATTTTACCACATATTCATGTCTGTTGTGATGAAATTATCAGGTAGAATTAGGATAGATTTGGGGTTTCCTGTATATAAAATATCTTCAGCCTTTAGTTCCAAAGTATTATTTTGTTCTGTAAGATGATATAAATATGAACTGTTAGAAAGCAACAGCACCAAATTGACCAGCTAAAGTGGTTAGGAGCAACAGGGATGGGTTTGCTTGAAGAAGTCACTTCAACTTTTCCATGGAACTAAGAATCAGAAAGAAAAGCATTAAGTGACAGTACAAACCAATGCTGCTTCTTTTTTGGTGATTTTGTTTTGTTTTGTTGTTGTTGTTGTTTTACTATGGTTTCACAACAAACATAATGCTCTTAGCTGCTAACTAAAAAGTTGAAGCTTCAAATCCATCCAAAGTCATATTGTAAGAAAGACCAGGAGATTTACTTCTGAAAAATCAACATTGAAAATGCTTTGGAGCACAGTTCTAAGCTAACACATATAAAGTCACCATTAATCAGAGGTGACTTAATGACAATTTATTTTTATTTTTTAAGTTTCTATTGTGAATTGAATGATAAATTTACATGGGAGAACATCAGATTTCCATTCATCCTATTGTATTTTGTTTCATTGCAATGATTACAATCCACAATCCACTCTATGCATCATCATTCAACAGCATTTGCTTCCATTCCCTCCTTTTTTTTTTTTCATGTACATCGAAGCACTCAGGAATATGTAACCATTAAAAAACTAAAATGTAAACACCGCAAACCTGCCTCTGGCCATCAACACATAACCCCTTTCCCTCCCTGAGTCCTGAGTCCCCAATCATTACATCCCTCCAAGTCATCATCTCTGCCTCCAACTCTGGCATCACTGTTTATCTGGATAAGGTCCACAACTCTGCTTTTTTCTCTTGATGGTCCAGGGTCCTCAGCTCCTGGACTTCAAGATCAACCACTCCCCTCCTTTTGTTACAAAACATCTACCTTTACATTTGCAACACTCACAATCAGTGCTGATAGCAATTATTTACCATTGAACCACAAGAGTTTTATACCCATCTCCTTTCATCAGCCCAGGCAAGACAGGTTGGAAGCCATTCAGTGGAGATTCTACCTTCCCCCACATCCTCTCGAACTAGGCTGCATCTTGAAAGC
The DNA here is from genome assembly GCF_000296735.1 of Chrysochloris asiatica. NCBI lineage: Eukaryota > Metazoa > Chordata > Mammalia > Afrosoricida > Chrysochloridae > Chrysochloris > Chrysochloris asiatica. Next base: position 5,674,864 of record NW_006408671.1, read on the forward strand.
TTGAAAGCCAGTCACTTCTTGCCTTTGTAGCACCCCCATTTTGAGTAGCCAATGTTTAAGTTGCCCATCCCTGTCATCCCTGTGTACCGAGGGGGTGGGTATGATCCTCGCTATAAAGATGTGTTCCCTCTTTTGGTCTACTATATCCATAACTATAGGTCAAGTTCACCAAATTGTAGCAGATTACTATTTTTTTCCTCTTCTTTCTTCCTCTAGTCGAATTCTTATCAAACAGCCATTGAAGCCAATTCAAGTGGGTACTATCTGTAAGTATGGGTGTTCTTTTGCATCTCCGCTCACTTCATATCAGCTGGACGCTTCACTCTACATTCTAGTCCTCTGTGGCCATGTCCCTGTCCCTGGGCCCAGGAATCCACAGGTCTCACCATCCTGCTGGCCTCAACCCATATGCCTGTCACCTGCAAGACCATATGCCTGCATGTGTATAACCCTTGAGTCTCAGTCTTGGAAGGGGACCTGACTCTAAGGTCCCTAAGGGGGCCTGACCACGTGCCTGGATGGCTCTCCGGAAAACAACTTGTTTGTTCTTGTAGTAGTCAATCAGACAGTCATTATTGTTTTGTTTTTTTCTTGCTGGTCTTTCTTTCAAGAAGTATCTTCTGTTCTAGTCACTACAAGCTGTTCTGCTTGTCCTTTTAACTGCAAATCTCCCTCCTATAAATATTCTGGATGGGGACCATGATTCCACCTATGGTTTTATGCAATGTAAAGGCTCCACAGGATCTTCACTGGGCAAGTTCTAGCCCCATTCCAATCAATTATAGGCTGAAGACAGATTTACAGGCTTTCTATGATGATGTTTCTGACTATTCCTTTCTCTCCCCTTCAAATGTCTCAGTAGGCAAGTGTAACCAAGATTCAAAGACAGCCAAGCATGTTAACATTATTTCCCCGATTTTACCCATTCAAACATTATTTCCCTTATTTTACCCATTCAGAGTCCTTTTGTTCCAAGGTTGAGTATAAATAACTATTTACCTCTGTCCCACTTAACCCACGCACCTGCCTAAATGTTCTCCCATCCACCTTGTTCTTCCATTACCCTCCCCCTTCTCGTGTATTGCCCTTCCCAGCACCCAAAATATCCTGTGTCTATTCCCTACCCTGAGCTCTGCTTTCCCCTCCTTCCCCTTACCCCACACCCTACACCTCAGTAACCAACAAAGATTTTTTTTATCCCCTTTTAGTGTGGGAACTTTTTCTTAATCTTTTACAATAATGGTCCTATGCAGCATTTCTCCTTTTGTGACTGACTAATTGCACCCAGCATAATGTCCTCAAGGTTCATCCATGTTATGTAGTGACTTGCAGCTTCCTTGTTTTACTTCAAGGTAGCACAGTATTCCATTATGTATATGTACCACAGTTTGTTTATCCATTCTTCCATTGATGGGCACTTAAGCTGTCTCCATCTTTTTGCTGTTGTAAATAGTGCTGCTATGAACATTGTTGGTATATACATACTCTTTTATGGCTCATATTTCTTGTGTATATCTACTCTTTTATGCTTCGTATTTCTTGTAGATAAATGTCAAGTAAAGGAATTGCTGTATCATAAGGCATTTCTATTTCCAACCTTCTGAGGAAGCGCCATATTGCTTTCCAGACTGTTTGGACCATTTTACAATCTCACCAGTAATGTAGGATGGTCCCAGTCTCTCTGCATCCTCTCCAGCATTTATTGTCCTCTATTCTTTTGATCTTTGCTGCTATTGTTGGTGTGAGAAGATATCGCATTGTTGGTGTTGGAGGAGAATATTGAAAGCGCCAATGACAGCATAAAGAACCAGCAGATCTGTATTGGAAGAAATGCAGCCAGAGTGCTCCTTAGAGGCCAGGATGGCGAAACTTCATCTCTCATATTTCTGATATGTTGTCAGGAGGGACCAGTTGCTGCAGAGAGAGGTCATGTTTAGTAAGGTGGAGGGTCAGAAAAAAAGAGGAAGACCCCCAGCAAGATAGACTGGCACAGTGGCAGCATCAGTATGCTCAAGTGTGGCAACACTTATGAAGTTGGCCCAGGACTGGGCACTGTTTAGTTCTGTTGTACATAGGGTTGCTATGAGTCGGTACCGACTTGATGGTACCTAACAACAACAACAACAAATGGCTAGTGATCATGAACATTTCTTCATATGTTTGTTGTCTGCCCGGATCTTCTCCTTGATGAGTGTCTGTTCATGTCCTGTGCCCATTTTTAAATTGGGTTATTTGTCTTTTTCTTGTAGAAGTGCAGTTTCCTACACATTTTAGAATTTAGTCCCTTGACTGATGCATCATTGCAAAACATCTTTTCCCATTCTGTGGGGCTCCCTTTTTACTTTTTTGATAAAGTCTTTTGATGCACATAAGTTTTGTTTTCTTTTGTTTTAGTATGTTCGAATCTCCTATTTTGTCTAACTTTGTGTAATTTTCACAATGTTTGATAGTCTGTGTGCCCTGTACTAGAGCCCCCCAAAATTGTCTCTTTTCTTTCATTGATGGCCTTTATATTTCTAGGATTCTCATTTAGGTCTCTAATCCACGCTGAGTCAGTTTTTGTATATGGTGTGTAGCAAAGGTCATATTTCAATCTTTTTGCACATCGCTTTCCAGTTCTGCCATCACCATCTGTTGAAAAGACTTTCTCCTCTAATGTAATAGACTGTTTTTCGAAAATCAGTTGGCTGTAAGTGGATGGGTTAATTTCTGAATTCTCTATTCTGTTCCATTGATCTATGTATCTTTCATTGCACCACTACCAAGCTGTTTGACCACTGTTGTTGCTAAGTGCCTACGAGTCAGTTCTGACCCATAGCGACCCTGAACAGGGTTTCCGAGGCTGTAAATCTTTACAGGAGCAGAAAGCCTTATCTTTCTCCTGTGGAGCAGCTGATGATTTCAAACTGCTGATATTGCGGTTCACAGCCCAATTTGTAACCACTACGCTACCAGAGTAGCCATGTATAAATTTTGAAATCAGGGAGTGAGAGGCTTCCAAATTTATTCTTCTTCTTAAGTAGTGCTTTGCTTATCCTAGGTCTCTTTCCTTTTCATATACAGTTTGTATTTGTTTTTTCCATTTCTTTAAAGAATGTCGTTGGAATCTGCATTGGGATTGCATTATATGTGTAGGTTGCTTTGGGCAGTATAGACATTTTCATAATGTTAAGTCTTCCTATCCAGGAGCATGGTACATTCTTCCATTTTTGTAGGTCTCTTTCGGTTTCTTGTAGTAGCATTTTGTAATTTTCTTTGTATAAGTCCTTTGATTCTTTGGTTACATTTATTCCTAGATAATTCATCCTATGGGAGGCTATCATAAATGGTATTGCTTTCCTAATGTTTTTCTCAGTGCTGTCTTTATTAGTACAGAGGAATCCAACTCATTTTTGTATGTTGCTCTTATACCCTGCCACTTGGCTGAATCTTCCAATGAGGTCTAGTAGCATTTTTGCTGATTCATTGGGTTTTCTATGTATAGGATCTGCAAATAAAGAAAGTTTACTTACCCTTTGCCAATTTGGATGCCTCTAATTTCTGTGTCTTGTCATATACACTATGGCTAAGTCTTCCAGCACAATACTGAATGCCAGTGGGAACAAAAAGCATCCTTGCATGGTTCCTATTTACAGAGGGAAGGCTTTCAGATTCTCTCCATTGAGAGTAATGTAGACTATTTGTTTGTATTTGTTTATTTTGTTGAGGAATTTCCCTTTAATTCCTACTTTATTGAGTGTTTTTTATCAGAAATTGATGTTGAATTTTGTCAAATGTCTTTTCTGCATCAGTTGATATGATCATGTGGTTCTTTTCTTTTTCTTATTTATATGGTGGATTAAAGAGCTCTGGTAGCATAGTGGTTATGAATTGGGCTGGCATTCTCAAGGTCAGCAGTTTGAAACTATCAGTTCTTCCATGGGAGAAAGATGAGGCTTTCTACTCCTCTAAAAAATTTTTCATCTATGTTCATAAGGAACATCAATATATAATTTTCTTTCTTAGTGATATCCTTCCCTGGTTTTTGTATGAGGGTTATGCTTGCTTCATAAAATGCATTAAGACGTTTTCCATCCTCTTCTATATTCTTGAACAATTGATAAGGAATTGGTGATAGCTCTTCCCTGAATGTTTGATATAACTCACCAGTGAAGCCATCTGGAAGTGGGCTTTGTATAGTTGGGAGTTTTATAATGACCTGATCAATTTCTTCTTTTGTTTTGGGTCAGTTCAAGGTTTCTACTTCGCTCTGTGTAAGTTTAGGTAGGTTGTGTTTTTCTTAATATATACCCATCTCTTCTAAGTTTTCAAATTTTTTGGAGCACAACTCTTCATAAAATTCTGTTATTTTCCTTTGGGATGTTGCCCATGTGGTTTCTGATCCGTGTTATTTGTGTATTCTCCCTCTTTTCTTTTGTTAGGTTTGCCAATGGTTTGTCAATTTTATTAATCCTTTCCCAAAAAACATGGGTTTTTGTCCTGTTGGTTCTTTCTATAGTTTTTCTGTTTTCTATCTCATTTAGTTCTGCTCTTATCTTTATTATATATTTTCTTTTGATGACTGTAGGTTTCCTCTGTTGGGCTTTTGCAATTGTTGGAGATGCTGTGTTAATGTGTTGATTTTACTTCTTTCTTCTTTTCGGATGTGTGCACTTATTGCAGTAAATTGTGCTCTCAGTTCTGCTTTAACTAGTCCCAAAGATTTTAGTATGTTGTGTATTTGTTCTCGTTTGTTTCTAGGAAATTTGTGAGTTTATGTCTCATTTCTTCTACTACCCAGTCAGTTTTCAGCAGGGTGGTATTCAGTTTACATGTATTCAATTTTATTTCCTTGATCTTCTTATTATTCTTTACACATGAATGAGGTCAAGTTGGTTGATTGTGCTATTTAGTTCCTCTGTATCTTTGTCAAGTTTCTTTCTAGGTCTTCTATCCCTTTTCGAAAGTGCCACATTAAAATCTCCCACTATAACTGTAGATTTGTCTACTTCTTTCTTCAATTCTAGTAGGGTTTGCTTTATATATCTTGATGCTCTTTCATTGGAACTGTAGATATATATTATGGTTATACCATCTTGCTCAATTGACCCTTTAATCATGAGAACATGTTTTTCTTTTTCTCTTATGCTGTTTTTTGCCTTGAAATTTATTATATCAGAGATCAGTATTGCCGATTATGCTTGGTTTTTAATTGCAATGAGCTTTGTATATATTTTTTTACTTCCTCTAACTTTTAGTCTAGTTTTGTCTTTGGGTGTAAGCTATGTCTCTTGCAGGAAACATATTAAAGGGTCTTGTTTTCTTATCATTTTGCCACTCTCTCTCTTCACTGGTGCATTTAATCCACTGACATTCAGTGTAATTATCAATAGGTATGAATTAATTGTTATCATTATGTTAATTTTTGTAGTGCTGTTCGTTCCTTTTTTCTTCACACCTTCTTTTGCTGAGTTCATGTTTTCATGTGCAATTTCTTGTCAGTTTCTTTTTAGTTTTAATGTTTAATTGAAAGTACCATGGGCAGCTAATAGAACCAACAGATCTGTGTTGGAAGAAGTGCAGCCAGAGTGCTCCTTGGTGGCCAGGATGGCCAAACTTCATCTCTCATACTTTGGAAATATTGTCAGGAGGGACCAGTCACTGGAGAATAATATCATGTTTGGTAGGGTGGAGGGTCAGAAAAAAAGAGGAAGACCCTCAGCAAAATGGAATGGCAAAGTGACAGCATCAATGGGCTCAAGCATGGCAACGATAGTGAGGTTGGCCCAGGATTGGGTAGTGTTTCGTTCTGCTGTGCATAATGTCGCTATGAGCCAGTGCCAACTCGATAGCACCTAACATCAACAACAACTTTGTATCCTGAAATCTGTTTGACCTCCTCATCACCTGGATCTCTGTTCCTATATTTTTCTCTTTGACATTATTATTTTAATTTTTGATTGGCCTCACACGTCCTCTGAATTTGTTGTTGTAATTTGTTTCTGTTCTGAACTCTGCTGTATCTCAACTGAGTTACAGGTGGTGTTGCTACATCTGTCAACCTATTGTTGTTGTCTGTTCTTGTTGGTTTTTATTCCTAATAACTCTCTTTAGGATGTTTTGAAAAAGTCTCTCAGCTTCTGTTTATCCTGGATTGTTTTGATTACACCATCGTATTTGATTGGTAGTTGTGCTGGGTAGATGATTCTTTGTTGGCAGGTTTGTTTTTTACTTTTTTTTCTTTTATGGTTTTATATATGTCTCCCCATTGCCTTTTTGCTTGCATGATCTCTGTTGAGAAGTCAGAGCTTAATCTGATTTGCTTGCCTTTGTAAGTAACACTTCCCTTTTCCCTTGCTGCTTTTAAGATTCTCTCCTTGTCTTTGATTTGGGAGAGCTTGATTATGTCTTGGTGAATTTCTTTTGGGGCCTATCTTTCCTGAGGTTTTTCAGTTTCTTTAATGCTTATCTTCTCATTGCTCAAGATGTTAGGGAAATGTTCTTCCAGTAGTTTCTCAACTATCTCCTCTGTGGACTTCTATGATTGTTCCTGCTCTGGAATGCCAATAATTCTTAAACTACTCCTCTTCACGTTATCCAACATGAATCTTAGACTCTCTTCAGATTTTTAAAGTATTTTTTCTGCTTGCTCTTCTATCTTAGCACTATTGAGAGATTTGTATTCCAGCTTACTGGTTCTGGCTTCCATCTCTTCAATTCTACTCCTTTGCCCTTTCAGTGTTTTGTCCATTTCTGATATTTTATTATTAACCATCTGGACCACTTTTTTGGGTTTTCAATTGTTTCCAATGATATATGTACCTTGTCTGATTGCTCCTGTAGCACTTTCCTGGATTTTTCCTTTTCTTCGACCCCTCTGTGTTTGAACTTGTCTCCGTTTCATTCTTCTGAATTCCTTCTGAGGTAGATCTAAAGCCAATTTTTCTTCTAATGGAAATTCTATGTCTGCTTCCAGCTCATTTGTCTCAGTTACTCTTTTCTGTTATGGGACATGTGCTAAGATCTTTTGATGTTTTTTTCTTGGACCTTTTCAATAATTAGATGCATTTTCAATGATTAAATGAATGTATGTTGTTGTGTTCTTAAGCTTACTGAATGCCCCCTGGTGAATGTGATCTGGAGATTGTCTTCCCTTTTCATGTCTCTTATTATTCAGCTGCAAGCTATCTTAACAAGTATTGACTATATGTGTAATGCCTAGCAGCTGGTATTGGCTCCTGTTCAGATGGTGGGATATTATGGAGTATGCGTGTAGCTTAGCTGTATTGCCACAATTGCTGTCTCTTCTTGCATAATGTAGGGATCGAAAGCTCCCTCTTCCAAGAAAAAAAGTAAGACCAAAAGGACCAAAAACAAAAGCAATATAAAAGCAGTGATAAAAACTATCACACAAAAATGAAAGTAAAGCCATAGCCAACTATCCAGTAGCCTTTGCTGCACAGATAAGTGTGTTTGCACAGTAGAAATCTCCAACTGTGGGTGGGAGTGTCCATTCACTCAGGCCACTCCTCTAGTCACAACCATAGAGATGCACAGATAGATATTGAGAGATGAATGGAAGAAAGATTGTCCACTATTTTTATCTCTGAAGGTCAGTTAGGTATATGCATATGCACAGCGTAATTCTCAAAATAACTGTGCTCTTGTATATAGTAGTTGGTGTTGGCTCTTGCCTTAAGGGTTTTACAAGGTACACATACAGGTTGCTGTATGGTCAGACCTGCTGTCTCTTGTTAGGTAAGGCAGGAATAAAGGATCCCACCTAGATCAACTTTAGGGCTGAGTCCCAGAGTTAGACATCATAAGAAGCATCCAAAGGATTAGCTTGTGGAACTGTTGGGCCTCCCAATGATTTCTTCCATGTGCTGTGGGACAACTGTGGGTGTAACATTGGACTCTTTTTGGGGTGTGTTCAATTCCTCCTGAAGGTGCCCAGGCTGGGCATAGAGGGTGTGACAGAGAGGAAGAAAGAAACATGAATAATCCATCATACCTCTTTCCAGATGCTGCTCCATGACTTTTAGCACTGTATCAACATAACTGTGGCCCTGCCCTCGGCTCTCAGCCCAGGTATATTCCTGCCACAGTCAGATTTCTCCACTGATGGGCACAGAAAACTAATGTCCTCACTTTATAACAAATTCAAAGTTCTGGAACTGCTCCAGGAAAGTGCCTTCTCTGTTTTTTGTTTTTGTTTTTGTTTTTGTTTTTTTTCCCACGCCTCTGCAAAGGAGCCTCCCCTACCTATCTCTTGACAACTGGTATTTTATCATTGTAATCAGTATCCACATCCTTTTGTTTTTGGTGTCATTTCAAATGTTTTCCTTATTAGAGCATTTGTACACTCAGATATAAAATTACATACATAAAATGACTTTGGTTTGTTGTATGCCATCGAGTCAATTCTGATTCATAATGAATCTGTGTAGAGTTTCTGAGGTTATAATCTTTAAAAGAGCCGAAAGCCTCATCTATCTTTCAGAAGTAGCTGGTAGATTCAAACAGCCTACCTTGTAGTTATCAACCCAACTCAGAACCCATTATACTACCAGGTCTGCTTTTAAACTGCCTTAATACATTTTTGTGCTATAAGGTGAAGTCATTGTTGTCAGGGTACCTCTCCTTTCCACTGGAAGCAGAGTCAGTGTTCCTGCTGGAAACGAGAAGATGTTAAGTCATTGTTATATAAGCGCTGCCATATTAGGCTAATGACATATTGTTATATAACCTGTGAGTCATAATTGTAGGGATTATTATTTTGTTCCCTCTAGTATATAAGCATGGAACTTCCCACAATAGAGACCCTCCACCCCCAAAATACGTATGTAGACTGCAGTATACAGAACAAATGTCCCAGCTCTCCACTATACCTCATGTTTTCTTCTGGCTGTCTGAATCCACAGCAAACCTGACAGGTATTGAGTGCCTGCCACACAACTGGTGTATTCGGCAGGACTTGGTACAGTCAGGTATGAAGCTCAGTGCTCATGCAGGGGTTGGAAAAGAAGAATGGCTGGCCATTAGTATGTGGTATTTGGCAGCCTCTCTCTTCTCATCTTGGGTACTCTCTCTGGAATAGCCAGAGGTGAATGGCATACCTGATCAGGTAGAAAATACTCTCCATATGGCTGGGGAATATTTTGAGACAAACGGAGTTAGTAGCATGGCTACGTTTTTCTTCATATGTGGCATCAAGATTGGAGGAAGACTCATTAGCAACCTGCAATATGCAGATGATACAACCTTGCTTGCTGAAAGTGAAGAGGACTTAGAAGACTTATGGATGAAAATCAAAGACCACAGCCTTCTGTATGGGTTGCAACTCAATAATAAGAAAGTAGAAAGTCTCAACACTGTACCAATAAACAGCTTCCATATAAATGATGAAAAGATTGTGTTGAGGTCCTATGTCGGGTTCCAGCCTCGACAAGGAAGTGTGGGTGTCACGAAGAAGGGAGATCTGGTGGCGAAAGGGATAGAGAAAGAGAGAGATATGAAATATATATAAAAAAGACAGACACATAGATATGATGCAAGCTGGCAGGTAGACAGTTCTGTAAACATATTCCCTAGCATTGCACAGCATTGCACACAGATCTAACTCTATCTCAGTCTTTTATTCTCTTTTTAGGGGGATTTGTTACAAAGGAAGGATGTAATTCACAAAGGGAGGATATAATTTCACAAAGGGAGGATGTGATTAAGACAGGATACAGAACTGAAATGTGATTAATCATTCAAAACAGGACATAATGATTCACAGGAACAACTTTTAAGATATTTTCATAGTTTTTCTTAACAATCTAACATTTTTATTTTTACAGAAAAAAGGTTCAATCAAGCTGTTATATATTAATTTTTAGGCTTAAATGATCTAGAGCAGTGACGTGTGGTTTCTTAAGGATACTTAACATAAAGCAAGGTTCCTGAAAGGAGCCAAGCTGTCTCTGTACACTTTTCAAACTTTTGTTTGTGAGCAAAATCTCAGGCACCGGGCTTCATTTATCTATATCTAAAATGCTACATTGTTCTTAATTATCACATTTCTATATACTTTCAGGAGGAAGGAGAGCATCTGGGTTAAACTGATTATATTCAGAGGTGGTTTAATGGGGCTGCCACTGATCAACCTAGGGTCTGGGTATGCTGTCCCCAGCAAGATTGAAGTTGTCTAAGAATTAATTTTGCTCAGATCAACCATCAACACTTAAGGATGGAAGCAGCAGTCAAGAAATCAAACAAGACACTGCATCAGGCAAATCTTTTGCATGAGACCTCTTTAAAGTATTGAAGGGCAAATTAATCAATTTCAGGACTAAGATACGCCTGACCCAAGCCATGGTATCTTTAATAATCTAATATGCATGCAAAAGTTGGACTGTGAATAAGTAAGACTATGGAAGAATTGGTGCATTTGAATTATGGTATTGGACAAGAATATTAAAAGTACCATGGACTGCCAACAAAACAAACCAATCTATTTTAGAACTACAGCCAGAGTGATCCTTGGAAAGCAGGGTAGCCAAATTTCATCTCACATACTTCAGACATATTATCAAGAGGGACCATTCTCTGGAGAAGGATATCATGTTTGGTAAAGTGGAGGGTCAGAGAAAAAGAGAAAGACTCCCAATAATACAGATTGGCACTGTGGCAGCAATGATGGGATTAGGCATAGCAATGATTGTGAGGTTGGCCCAGGACCAGGCAGTGTTTTTTTCTCTTGTGCATAGGGTTGCTATAAGTCGGTATCAACTCAAAGGCACCTAACAATAATAACAACAACAGTACCACAACAAGGGTTTTCTCTTTTAGCCTTGCCCTTGGAGAAGAAGAAGAAACTCCAGGATAAATTTCTGAGACAAAAGTACAAGGAGAGGCTGCAGAACTGAGAGGAGTTAGAGATGCTGCTGTGCTCGTTCAACTGCTACAATAGCCATGGCTGCATGGAGCAGCCCACTGAATACCCAAGGGCAGCACCCCCATTATGAAAGTCAACTTTGCAAAGTAGCCTATGCACTCTGACTCTGAAAATGAGAAGGAAACTGGGGTTGGGCCATGTGCACCCCTGAGAAGACTGGAGGTCTTCTTGCAGCACCTCTGAGGAAGCCAGGAGCTGATAATAGATTCCTTTTTCCAGTTTGAATAGGGAGAGTGCTGCAGGGGACAAGAGTGGATGGAGGTCGCATATGGAATTGGAAATCCTCTGGTCCCCTTCTATGTGCAGAGTCCTGGCTCTGGTAGATACAGGAGAGACGTATGCCCTCTTAAATAGTAACCAGTCTAAGTTAACAGGCTCTCCTGTCATGATAGATGGGGTGGGCAGTGTGTGTCAGTAAAGGCAATTGAACTGCATGTGGGGAAAGGCTGATTGCCTCCCCATACCTAAAATGTATATGTGTCCTTCATCCCTCACCACATCCTCAGTGCAGATTTCCTACAGGGCCTGTGACTGAAGACTGGCTGAAGACCATGGTTGGAGAATTTGTATGGACAGTGCTCTGAGCCCTTGATGAGTAAGGCTGGAGAGGGCTCACCCTAGTGAAGGTGTTGTTGGTTCAGGCTGCTGACCCTCTCCAACTGTGGGTTCAGAGAGCCACAGATTACTAGAACTAGGTACAAGGGCCATGTGGACCGGGCCATGAAAAGTGAAAAAAACCCATATGTGATGGGTGTGATTGATAGGCTCTTGAGGACAAGGAGTGGACCTGGAGATCCAAGTAACCCCTGTGTAACTGAAATGTGACCTTGTACCATACTGGTAACAGCCTCCTTATTAACAAGGGGAAGCATAATCTTGAAGGGAGTTATTGTCTTATCGCTGTGGCCCACAATGAGCTCCCCAATGTTATAAGCTCCAGTCTCAGACAATTTCTCACAGAAGGCCTTACACTCATGACCTTTACTCATTTACTGTAAACGTGTTATCACATAATAAGGCATAAAATTGCATACTGCCTGAAGGCAAGGATTTACTTATGTTAGCACCTACAGCTTCCCTATCTTTCCACCCTTAAAGGTGTTATAAACACTCTAGTGGAGTGGGCATATAAGCTGGCTTCAGTGACCAATGTACCAGTATGCTTAGTTTGCACCAAGCTTCCTGTTACTGTGGCTGGCAGATTACCTTGGCAGATCTATCCTGCATCAACTGATATTGGATGCGATAGAGCACTTGGAACTACACAAACCAAACTTAGTGATGAAGATCAAGGATAACCAAGGCCAAAGTATTTAAACCTCTGCATGAGCAAAACAATCACTCTCACCCCTGAATTGGATATTTGGTTTGGGATGGCATAAAGTGGCTCCGGGCCAAAGCTATGGAGCTACATCAACCTGCTGAGCAGGCCAAGAAATGGGTTGGTTCCCTGGCCTCCTATGCCTCACTGTGAGCATAGGCATGGGTATTCACCCAACATATGTGTGGCCTGTTCCCTGGGGGCGTCTGTGGGTGTGTGAGCAAAATAAATGGCTTTACGTGCCTTCCAATTGGTCAGGACGATGCACATGGGTCTGGTCCTACCTTCCGGGGTGTGTGCTCACAAACTGAGGTACCTTTAAAGCTAGGCGTTGAGTAAATCATTCCTGGTGGCTGTTTTAATCAGTAGGTTTATTTTCACCACAAGGAGGCAGCATATATAATCAATGGGAGATTATGACTCTAGCTCTGCGTACTACCCAGCACAGGTAGGGCTCTTATAATGATGAACGAGGATCTGTACCAGATGAGGAAAACAGTCCTACAAAACCGATGGCCCCAGACATACTCACAGCTTCGCAAGAAGTACGGACATTATTGGGAACTAAGTGTTAATGTATATAGTCCCGATTCTAGCCATAATGTTACCCAAGCTTTGAATGCTCTATGTTAGTAAATGATGGGCCTCCTTGACCAACGGGTAGCTTGTTTTTTTAATTACCATGGGAGACATTTGTGACATCCTTGTAGTGGGATGTTGTATTTTGTATTTCTACTGTAGGATATAGGTACAAAGATCCGCTTTACTGGCCCAAGGACCTCCCGGAAGACCCATATAGCAGTGTAGATTATAAAGTAATAATGCCTGAAGGGTTAGAGTGTTGGACCAGAAGGTGGAGTCAGTGTTGACCGGGACTCTCTCCTTTCTGCCAGAAGTGGAGTCGGTGTTCCACTCATAAAACAATGACGTTTGTTGTATGAGTGCTGCCATATTATGCTGATGTCATATTGTTATAAAACCTGTGAGTCATACTTGGAGGACGCCTTCTTTGTTCTGTGTAGCATATGTTCTTCTTGTTATGTGCTCTGGAGTCTGTTCCGACTCATAATGACCCTGCACAGGGTTTCCAAGGCTGCAAATCTTTATGGGAGCAGAAAGCCTCATCTTTCTCCCGTGGAACAGCTGGTAGTTTCGAACTACTGACCCTGAGGTTAGCAGCCTGATTCGTAACCACTACGCTACCAGAGCTCCTTATAAGCTATGCAAAACTTAGCACAGTACAGAAGCTCTCTCTCACACACATGCTGACCGAAGTGTACTGAATAAAGTAATGTCCCAGCTCCCCACAGCAACTCGTGTTTTCTTCTCGCTTCCTGAATCCACAGTGAACTTGCAAGGGGTTGAACGCCTGCATTGCGTACCTATAAAATGCCTTAACATAAGAAAAAATAATGTGTAGTATATACTCACACCATTTGCATGAAAACGCAATAAATATACAAAAGTGAAGGGCATTAATCATATGTGAATACTTGTTAATTGTTACTTTTATTTTCGGGCATATTCATATAAAATTCCTAAGTTTTATTAATATCCCACTATTAAAAAATAGACACTTTGAAACAAATGAATATTATTATAGACAGACATGGTGTTCTTTCAATGCAGCAATTGCTAAAGAACAAAGGTTTATCATATTTGAATATATTTTATTGTTTTCATATAAATGCACTATGTAATGAAAATTAGTCACTTAAAATAGTTTAAAAAATGAATTTAAATATGGTATTTTTAATGAATTTCCAACCAATAGCATATCTTGTTGGAATTCCGTTTGTTTTTCAACTATATGCATAGTTTTATATTACATATGACAAATTTACATCCATATTCAGATTTCATATAGGATATAAGTGCTACCCCAGTTAAGGTATTGTGTAGAGTTTAATAAAGAATAGTTTTAGAGAATGTGAAAGAATCATTAGGAATCATTACTAAAGCATTTGACTGCTAACCAGAATGTCTGCCACCAGCTAGTTTATAGGAGCGAGGGGCGGCGGGAATGGTAGCCTGCTTCTTTAAAACTAAAAACCTTGGGAAAATCATGGTACAGTTCTATTCTGTTATTTGGGACTGTTTGAGTTGGAATCAATTGTACATGTATTATAGTATATTGTCCAAAAGTGTTATTTAACTACTGAAAACTTCACACATCATATCCCCAGAAAGTATAAAATGTATGCATACACGGCATATTCATTTATACAGTAGAAAACAGCATTCTCACCAATATGCTCAAACAGAATCTCAGGGTTTTTTTTGTTTGTTTGTTTTTGTTTTTTTTGTGAGTGGATAATAATTCTGATACCTGCAAATTTGTCTTGATTTCCCCACAGCAGATTTACCATTATACAGTCATATGCTTATTTGGGAAATCAAAATGTTTTTTCAGTCTATTGATTCAGTAATGGAGATTATTTTTCAAAACACACTAGAAGTATTTCAATGCAAAATGTTAATTTTACTTAACTAAAATATGTGTCTATCACTCCAAGTTTTATTGGTGAATTGGGAAATTACATGAACAAAAAATATTTGGAAGTTGTTCAGATTAAGTTGATAATATACCACCAATCCTGTATCATGCAGAGATAGGTGGATTTGATATTTTATTTCTACATCAGTTTTCTTACAAATGCTACAAAACATAAATGAATTAATGTTATATAAGTACATGGGCAGTAAAATCACTGTATTGCTCAATCAAATTGTATTATGCTGAGCTGAATCTCAAGGAAAGTGGGTGGATAGATTGCTATTAATTTGCACTAAAGTTCTTTTGCTAGCATACTTTTGAGCCTATAAATTAGCAGAGCAGATTTCCAGTGACACACTTCACAAAAAGTACAAGTAAAAGCATGATTTCCGTGTGCACTTGCCGTGGAAAGGACAGAGCAGTTTGCAAAACTATCTGTCAGTCATGTATACGAAGAAAATAACATAATTTTAATTAAAGGGATTTTTTGAAATCTTAATTGGGTGATTAATGAGAGGAAATATTCAAATATCATATTAAGTGGAACAAGACATTTATTAATTCAAACAATATGCTTTATCCAGAGCAAAACAACAATTAGTAATTCCTGCCTACCCAAAACATTCAGTAAATGATTTCATAAAGGTGTTAACTACGGATGCTTACTGAAGGAAAACAAAATAACACTTACCTTACATGAGTATAATATTGAGTATCTTAATTATCAGTGGTGCTGCAATAAGATAAATAAATAAAACAAATGGATGGCTTTTCAGATGATTGTAAATGCAGGTGTATGTAAGTCAGGCATCCATAACCAAGGGCTGCCTGTATTTTAGAAATCTAAGCTTCTATGATTTAGGCTTAAAAATGTAAGGGATAAAAATTATTGTGATCTAAGACAAGTTAAATCATTATGAAGGGGTTGTCAGACTATGTGATAAGATTAATTTATAAAAATTATATTTTTTCTAATATTTGGATAATGCTTTTTCTATGCAGCAAATGCATGAATCCTTTCACATAACAATTTAATATCACTAGTATTAGCACCTGATTATAAGCAAAATTTGGGACATACTTAAAGCCTTCCTGGGTGCCCTGTCCTGAACTCACTAAACCAGAGGCAACCACTATCTATATAATAGACATTTATTAGTGTTATTTTTATCATTCCAGCTGTACCACTTGAGTTTTAGCTTATAAACTATATACATATATTTTTACATTGAATTTATAGTAACATTTTAAATAAATTATAAATAATAAAACAAAGATGCTTATAATAAAAATCAATAATATAGAAAACAAAAATAAAAAAAAGATATTTGACATGTCAGAACTGACTTAAGATAGAGCTGTTGGGAAACATTCTTCACATTTTACATTTTACTTAGCAGACAGAAGGAATATGCAAATATGCAAATTGGGTCACATGGCTCTACTACTTAGCATGATTCATGGCTTTCCTGTGTACTTGGAATAAAGTTAAATCCATACCATTACATACATGGTCCTATACAATCAACCTCTTCAGCCTTGTCCCACATTGCTTCTCTAGCTTTAGTCTCACTGGTTCACTGTTTCCCAAGCAGACCAAGCTGTTTCTTTTTTGCCTCAGGATGTTTGTATGAGGGGGATTCAAAAAGTTTGTGGAGAAAATGGAGTGAAAAGATAATGGAATTTTCAGTCTCTGTATCCCAGAGCCCTGTCGTTCCAATGTTTTGCATGCATCATTATTTACCTCTGTCCCACTTCAGCTTCACATTCATCCTATCGTATTTAATTTCATTTCAATGATTACAATCCCCTCCATGCATCATCAAATAACCAAAGTATACACCCCATAGGTCTGCCTCCCCCAGCTGTCAGCAAACAGCTCCTCTCCCTCCCTGAGTCCTGTGTCCCCAGCCATTCCATCTGTCCACACCATCATCTCTGTCTCCATGCCTGTCCTCACTGCCACTCTGGGTAGGTTCACACTTTCTGCTTTTCTTGCGTGATGGTCTCAGGGACATCTGCACGTGGGTTGCAAAATCAATCACTCTCCTTCTTTTGCCAAAAAAAAAAAAAAAAGGAAAAAAAAATCTGCCTCTACATTTTCAACCCTCACATTCAGTCCTGGTGGCAGGTATTCACTGCTGTACCACAATTGTCTTATCCCCATTTCCTTTTGTTAGCCTGGTCCCAACAGTTTGGAAATCATTCAATAGAGGTTCTGTCTAGGCTCCTTCTTGAAAGCTTGTAAGCCAGTCACTTCTTCCCTTTAGAGGCTCCCTCCAGCCCCCATTTTGGGACTGGGCAGTTTCTAGCACCCATCAAGGTATTCCTGTCAGTTATAGGCTGAAGAGGGGCATACATGTTTTCTGTTGTGATGTTTCTGGCTATTCTCCCCCCTTCCAAGTTTCTATTTCACGATAGTAGCAAGGGAGACCAAGATTCAAAAGACAACCAAGCATCCTAACATTATTCCCCTATTTTCCCCTTTCAATTCATGCCTCAATGCCTGTATCCTGAAGCCCTGTTATTCCAAGGTTGTGCATACATCGTCATTTACCTCTGTCCCACATAGCCCAGGAGACCCTGCCCAATCGTTCTCCCGTCCACCTTGTTCTTCTTTTCCCCTCCCTTGTCTTGTGTATTGCTAACCACTACCACCACAGACCCCCAGCTCCCAGGCTCCTCCTCTGTCTATTTCCTACCCTATGCTCTTTCTTCCCCTCCCTCCCTTCCCTATTCTCATCCCATACATACTGGTGGTCAGCAATTATATATATACCCCCCCACCCCTTTTGGGTGGGTTATTTTTCTTAGTCTTTTACAATAATGATCTTATGCAGTATTTCTAATTTTGTGACTGATTAATTTCACTCAGCATAATGTCCTCAAGGTTCACCCATGCTATGCAATAACTTGCAGTTTCCTTGTTGTTCTTCAAGGTAGAATAGTAATTCCATTGTTTGTATGTACCACAGTTTGTTTATCAATTCTTCAACTGATGGGCATTTTTGTTGTCTCTATTATTTTGCTATTGTAAATAGTGCTGCTATTAACATTGGTGTGCATATATCTACTCATGTTATGGCTTGTATTTCTTGTGGGTAAATACCAAGTAGAGGAATTGCTGGGTCATAAGATATTTGTATTTCCAACCTTCTGAGGAAGCGCCATATTGCTTTCCAGAGTAATTGGACCATTTTGCATTCCCACCAACAATGTAGGAGGGTCCCAGTCTTTCCACATCTTCGTTAGCATTTGTTGTCCTCTGCTTTATTGATCTTTGCTGTTATTGCCGGTGTAAGATGATATCTCATTGTTGTTTTGATTTGCATTTCTCTGATGGCTAGTAATCGTGAACATTTCTTCGTATGTTTGTTGGCTGCTCAGATCTCCTCCTTGGTGAAGTGTCTGTTCATGTCCTGTGCCCATTTTTTTATTGGGTTATTTGTCTTTTTCTTGTAGAGATGTCGTAGTTTCCTATATATTTTAGAAATGAGTGCTTCATCTGATTTGTCGTTGCAAAAGATATTTTCTCATTCTGTGGGTTCCCTTTTTACTCTTTTGGTGAAGTCTTTTGATGCACATAGGTTTTTAATTTTTAGTATGTCCCATTGATCTATTTTGTCTACTTTTGTTTTGTACTTTTCAAAATGTATGGTAGTCTGTATATACCCTGAATTAGTGTCCTCACATTTGTCTCAATTTTTTTCATTGATGACTTTTATAATTTTGGGATTCACATTTAGATCTTTAATCCGATCTAAATTCATGTGGGATATATTCAAGGTCATAGTTTGGCTCTTGTGGACTTGTTTACATTTTCTTCAGCTTCAGTTTAAATTTGCATATGAGGAATTGATGGCCTGTTCCACAATCTGCCCCTGACCTTGTTTTCACTGATGATATGGGGCTTTTCCATCTTCTCTTTCCACAGATATAGTCAGTTTGATTTCTATGTATTCCATCTGGTGAAGTCCATGTGTATAGTCGTCTCTTATGCTATCTAAAGAAGGTATTTGAAATTAACAAATCACTGGTTTTGCAGAATTCTATCATGCATACTCCAGCATCATTTCTATCACCAAGGCCATGTTTTCCAACTACTGATCCTTCCTCTTTGTTCCCAACCTTTGCATTCCAATCACAAGTAATGAGCAATACATCTTGATTGCATATTTGATCAATTTCAGACTGAAGAAGTTGGTAGAATTCTTCTATTTCATCCTCACTGGCTTTAGTACATAAATTTGAATAATAGTGGCTATAACTGGGCTTCCCTGTAGGCACATGGATATTATCCTATCACAGACAGCATTGTACCTCATAACTGATCTGGATATGTTCTTTTTGACAATGAGTGCAACACCATTCCTCTTCAATTTGTCATTCCCAGCATAGTAAACCATGTTGTTGTCAGATTCAAAATTGCTAATACCAGTCCATTTCAGCTCACTAATGCCTAAGATATTGATGTTTACTCATTCCATTTCATTTTTGACAATAATATACAAAATATGAATCTGGAAAAAATTGAAAGTTGTGCTTACCATAATGCTGATTAAATATAGTGGTATTATGATTAATTCCTTGGTCACAACAGATCAGTTCTATTCTTCTCTGTGCATGCCTGGTTTTTTTGAAAGTTCCCTTTTGTATTTTTCCATTTACTGGGCTTTGTTGACAAGTCAGAGCATTTCAGTCATTCTCTGTGGTTGATCTGAAGTTAGCCCCTTTTCACTCTTCTTATTATCTATCAAGATGGCATCTCACAAGGTTTTTGGACCTCACGGACTACTTACCAAAGAAGATACACATTATTGTCTATGCCAACTGTCATGCCAATCAACATTGTTATCTCCAGAGATTTTGGTTCTGAGTCCTTAGATGCAGGTACACTTTCCTTTAAGGTGTTTGTTCATATTGGTGTTATGTGGTGTCAAGCCAGTTCCAACTCATAGTGAGCCCATGAACAGTAGCTCACCTGCAGGTCCTGCCCTATCCTCATTATTGTTATTACATTTGAGTCCATTATTATTCACATTTTGTCAATCAATCCTGTTGAGTGTCTTTCTCTTTTTTCGGATCCACCACCCTTTACCAAGCATCCTGTCCTTCTTCAGGGATGGATTCCTTCTGATAACATGTCCAAATTAGGAGAGACTGAGGCGTGCCATCCTCATTTCTAAGAAGAATTATTAGTGTACTTCTTGAAAGACAGATTTATTTGTTCTTATGAGAGTCCATGATAAAAAGTCACCTATATTTTTGTCTTCCTTATTCATGGCCCAACTTTTGCATTTCATATGAGGTTATTGAAATTCCCATAGCTTAGGTGAGACTCTCCTTACTCTTCAAACTGTCAATTTTGCTTTTTTAACACTGAAAAGAGTTAGTTTTAAATAGATTTGCACATTGCAATACACTTGATTTCTTGACTGCTGCTTTTATCAGCATTGATTGTACATTCAAACAAAATAAAGTCCTTGTCAACTTCAACCTTTTCTCTGTTTATCAAGATGTTATTTATTGGCCCAGCTGTGAGGATTTTCACTGAGGTGAAATCTATACTAAAGGCTGTGGTCTTTGATCTTAAGTAAATATTTCAAGTCCCCTTTGGTTCCAGTAAGCTAGGTTGTGCCATCCACATATTGCAGCTCATTAATGAGATGTTCTTTAATCCTGATAACACATTCTTCTTCATATAATACAACTTCTTGCATTACTTGTTCAGCATATGCATTGAATAAGTATGGTGAAGTGATACAACACTGACATACCCTTCCTGATTTTAAGTCATTTGTTTTCCCCTTGTTTAGTTAGAGCAACTCATTCTGGGTCTGTGTACAGGTTCCTCAACAGCACAATTAACTGTTCTGGAATTTTCCTTTTTATCAATGATATCCATTGTTTGTTATGATCCACACAGTCAAATGTCTTTACATAGTCAGTAAAGCACACATGTACAGCCTTCTGGTTTTCTCTGGTTTTAGCCAAGATCCATCTAACATATTGAAATGATATTCCTAATTCCATGTTCTCTCCTTTCCTGAACGTAGTTTGAATTTATGGCAGCTCCCTGTTGATGCTCTGCTGCAATCATTTTGAATTATCTTAAACAGTGATGTGGCACTATCAAATAATCACTGGTATGCTAATTGCAAAGTTTGCAGTTCAAATCCATCAGGCCTTCTCATAAACCCTATACAAAATCACTATGAATTAGAAAGTATTCCATGTAACAACAGCAACAAGATACACAATTTTATCTTCATATGATATTAATGAAGTTGCTCAATGGTTTATACATTCTTTTGGGTCACCTTTCTTTGGAATGGGCACAGATATGATTGCATTCTGATAGTTATTCTGGCAGTTGTCTTTCCAATTACGTAAACAACTGAGCACCTCCAGCAATGTATGTTGGTTGAAAAATTTCTATTTGTATTCTATCAGTTCTTGGAGGACTATTTTTCACCAATGTCTTCAGAGCAGATTAGACTTTCCCTTCAATACCATTAGTTCTTGATCATGTGCAGTGTCTTGAAACAGTTGAATGTCAACTAGTTCTTTTCACTATGGTAACTCAGTGTTTGTTTTTAGCTAAGAAGATTTCCTCTTTTATTTTCCACTATATTCATGTATATAGTTGCTTCTCAGGTAAATACAAGAGGGTTTGAAAAAAAGATTCAAGGAAAACTCCTTTATCTTTCTATTACATTTCTCCAAGAATTTTTTGAAACCCCTTACACATATCTTCCGTCAAACCAGCATATAATGGTAAGTCAAAATATATTGCTACCAGTGTCCTAGTTCACACAATTAAGGGTTAATTCAAAACTAAATATGTTTATACATATCTCTACCATCAGTAAATGACTGCATACAAGTTCTGTCACCAATGCACTTGTCTTAGTCAACTTCAAAAAAATGGAGGTCAAAACTGTGGCTTCTGAGGGGGCTCATCTGGGCCAGTTAAATTAAAAACAAAGAGATAACTCAGAAGATAATTTTGAATACATTTGGAGATTTGTAGGTGTAATCATGAAAGATCTCTCTCAAAGGATTGAGGGTAATTATGAGACAATTTTAAGAAAACTGAATGTTGTTTTGGTGAGAAAAGAAGCCAGCAGATTTACACTGAGACTTTTCTTTTTCTTTTTTTCCCCCAATCAGGACAATACACCTACTAATTGTCTATATATGGCAAGAGAAGTTTTTTGAGAATATTCTTGGGAAACATTACCCCATTCACCACATAGCTTTTATCTTTCCCTTTCACACTTCTTGTTGTTTACAATCTTAAATCACACTTAAAAGGACATAATCTGTGTCTCTTGAGAATGACAAAACTGACATGTTGATGTTGTATAAATCAAAGATAAAAGATGGATGGACACCACCTTCAGAAGTGTATAGAACTATATGGAGAATAATTTGAGAAGCAATGAATTCATATTTTGATATTTGTGTTTAATAAAGGTTTCTATTCTTTTGTAACAAGTCTTTATCATTAACTTCATGTAATGGTTAAGGTTCTGTGTCAAATAGGACAGGATTTCCAGAGGTTTACCCCTGGAAGGTTCTACTACACATGCACACAGATCCCCTTGAAATTTAAATTGACAGATTCCACTTAAAAGCAAAAGGCCACCACTCGTCTGTCAGTTTGGCGTACTGTGGTGGCTTCTGAGTTTCTGTGATTCTGAAAGCTATGTCACTGGTATTTTAGATACAAACAGGGTCACCCATGGTGGACAGGTTTCAGATGAGTTTCCAGACAAAAGACAGACTAGGAAGAAAGAGTGACAAACTACTTCCAAGGATTTAGTCACTGAAAACCTTATGAATAGCAGAGAAACACAGTAAGAGATAGTGCCTGAAAATGAGTCCCTCAAGTTGGAAGGCACTCAAAATGTGGTGGAATAAGAGCTGCCTCCTTAAAGTAGAGTTGACCACAATGACATGAATGGAGTAAAGCCAATGGGAGAAAAGCCTTTGGGACCTACATATGCTGATGGGGCACAACTCAAAATGAAGATAAACAGCTGTAAACAACCATTGAAAATCAGAACATGCAAAGTTTGAAGTATGAATCTGGGAATATTGGAAGTCGCCAAAAATGAAATGGAATGCATAGACATCGCTATCTTTGGCATTATTAGTAAGCTGAAATGGACTGGTATTGGCCATTTTAAATCTGAGAACTACATGGTTTACTATGTGGGAATGACAAATTGAAGAGGAATGGTGTTGCATTCATCATTAAAAAGAACATATCCAGATCAGTCATGAGGTACAATGCTGTTTGTGATAGAATAATATCCATGTGCCTACACGGAAGCCCAGTTATAACCACTGTTATTCAAATTGATCCACCAACCACTAATGCCAGGGATGATGAAATAGAAGAATTCTACCAACTTCTTCAGTCTAAAATTGTTCAAAAATGCAATCAAGATGTATTGCTCATGACTGGTGATTGGAATGCAAATGTTGGGAGCAAAGAGGAAGGATCAGTAGTTGGAAAATATGGCCATGGTGATAGAAATGATGCTGGAGAACAAATGATAGAATTCTGCAAAACCAATGATTTGTTTATTACAAATACCTTTTTTAGACAGCATAACAGATGACTATACACATGGACCTCACCAGATGGAATAAATAGAAATAAAATTGACTACCTTTGCAGAAAGAGAAGATGGAAAAGCTCCATATCATCAGTGAAAACAAGGCCAGGGGCAGACTGTGGAAGAGATCATCAATTACTCATATGCAAATTCAAATTGAAGCTGAAGAAAATGAAAGCAAGTCTATGAGAGCCAAAATAGATATTGAGTATATCCCATCTGAATTTAGAGATCATGTGAAGAACAGATTTGATATATTAAACACTAAAGACCAAAGACCATAAAAGTTGTGGGATGATATGAAGAACATCATACATGAAGAAAGCAAAAAGTCATTGAGAAGACAAGAAAGAAGGAAAAGGTCAACATGGATGTCAGAAGAGACACTGAAACTTTCTCTCCAGCATAGAGATGCTAAAGTAAATGGGAAAATGAGGAGGTCCAAGAGCAGAACAGAAAATTTCAAAGATCAGCTTGAGAAGATAAAGCCAAATATTACAATCAAATGTGCAAAGATCTGGAATAAAAAAAAAACAAAAAAGGAAGAACATGGTCAGCATTTCTAAAGCTGGGGGAACTGAAGAAAAATTCAAACCTCAACTTTCATTATTGAAAGATTCTCTGGGAAAATTATTGAATGATGCAGAAAGCATCAAGAAAAGATGGAAGAAATACACAGAGTCGTGTACCAAAAGGAAATGGTTAATGTTCAACCATTTCAAGAGGTGGCATGTGATCAAGAGCCAATGATACTAAAGGGGGAAGTCCAAGGAGTACTGGAGGAATTGGCAAGGAAGAAGGTACCAGGAATTGAAGTAATAAAAATTGAAATCTTTCAAGAAAGTGAGGTGGCACAGGAGGCACACACTCATCTCTGCCAAGAAATTTGGAAGAATACTATCTGGCTGGCTTATTGGAAGAGATACATGTTTGTTCCCATTCTGTATAGAGGTGACTCAAAGGAATGTGAAAATCACCAGAGAGTCTCTTTGATATCCCATGTGAGTAAAGTTTTGCTAGAGGTAATACAAAAAAGGCTACAATTATATATTGACAGAGAACTTCCAGAGGTTTAAGCCAGATTCAGAAGAGGCTGTGGAACAAGGGATATCATTGCTGATGTCCAATGGATCTTGGCTGAAAGTAGATAATATTAGAAAGATGTTTACCTATGCTTTATTGACTATGCAAAGGCTATTAATTGTGTGGATCATGACAAGCTATGGACAACATTGCAAAATATGAGTATTCTGGAACACTTAATTGCGCTCATGAGGAATCTGTACCTGGACCAAGAAGCAGTTGTTCAAACAGAACATGGGAACACTAAATGGTTTAAATTTTAAAAAGGTGTGCGACAAGGTTGTATTCATTTATCATACTTATTCAACATGTATGCTGAGCAAATAATCCAAGAAGCTGGTTTCTATGAAGGAAAATGTGGCATCAGGATTGGAGGAAGACTCATTACCAATCTAAGATATGCAGATGATACAACCTTGTTTGCTGAAAGTGAAGAGGACTTAAAACATTTACTGATTAAGATCAAAGAGCAGAGCTTTCAGTATGGATTACATCTCAATGTCAAGAGAACAAAAATCCTCACCACTGAACCAATAAACAACATTCTTATCAATGGAAAAAATATTGTAGTTGTCAAGGATTTCATTCTCCTTGTATCAACTATCAACACTCACACAAGCAGCAGTTAAGAAACCAAATGATGTATTGAAAATCTGCTGCACAAGACCTTTTTAAAGTGTTGAAGAGCAAAGATGTCATCCTGAGGACTAAGGTGCACCTGACCAAAGCCATAGTATTTTCGAAAACCTCATGTGCATACAAAAGATGGACAGTGAATAAGGAAGACCGTAGAAGAATTGATGCTTTTGGGTTATGGTGTTGAAGGAAATTATTGAAGATGCCATGGGCTGCAAATAGAATCAACAGATCTGTGTTTAAAGAGTGCATCCAGAGTGCTTCTTGGAGGACAAGATAGCCAAACATCCTCGCTCATACATTGGACATATTTGTCAGGAGGGACCAGTCACTGGACAAGGATAGCATGTTTGGTAAGGTGGAGTGTCAAAAAAAAAGAGTCAAAACCCCAACACGATAGATTGGCCAAGTGGCAGCATCGATGGACTCAAGCACAGCAACAGTAATGAGGTTCTCCCAGGTTCCGGCAGTGTTTCGTTCAGCTGTGCATAAGGTCTCTATGGGTCGGTACCGACTTGATGGCACCTAACAACAACAACAACAACACGAATTTGGGATGTGTTTATTCCCATGAGAATGAAACCTAATACAAGGCATAGTTAACTGTGCCTTGTATTATGTGGCTATAGGCAGCAAATCAATTAAAGTGATGTTTCTCTAGGGATATGGCTTGATCTCAATATAATAGATTTGAAGGAAAGATTAAATCTCTCTATCTACTGTTGGACACCTGGAACACTACAATTGTAAGCCGTGTCCTTGATAATAATCTTCTCTTTATATATATATATATTTATTTTTATTTATATATTTGTATAAAACTACTGGCTTTGCTTCTCTAGAAAATCCAGCCTAAGACACTGCATATATTAATGAATATAGTGTTAAAATCTTCTGAACTGACCTTTTTGCCTTGAATTTAACAGGCTCAATAGATCTCCTAGAAAGCCTTTGTTTAGATCAGAGTTTTGTTTTGTTTTTTTCAGAAGGCACCCTATGGAGACAAAAGCAAATGTTACTACTCAGAGAATTTGTGTAAACTCACCTACTTACCAGATACATCTTTTAATATATTTTGCTTGTAAAAGTCCAATATACTAATGAACTAGAACCTTATTAGCAATAGTTTTGTTTGTTTTTTTTCTCTGTATGTGTGTATGTGTTTGTGCATGTGTGTAGAGAGAGAGAAGAGAGGAGAAACACAGAGAAAGAAAAAGAAATAGATTTATCTCAAGGAAATTTCTCACATTATGCTAGAGGCAGGTAGGTTGCAAGTCTGTAGGTCAGGCATGAAGCAATAGGCTTCTCCTGACTCAAGCAGTAGCAGAAGCTGACAAATCCAAAAGAAGTAGGTCTGATGGTAGACTGCTGGTTCACATGCTGGGAAGGCTGACAAAACCCAAGGACAGGAAGTAAGATACTGATCAGCTAAATGCAGAATCCAGTGCAAGTAAGAGCCCTGCTGGAACATCCATTGATATACTGAAGAAATAAAATAACTTTTCAATGGATAAGTTGTTCATAACAGATTTCATCATGGAGACTATTAATTTATATTAGGTATTATCATGGAGATGATCACATTACATCAGTTGACAAAATAGATGAAGACAAAACCTAAACATAATCTCTAAATTGCATCATTATGTAACTGTCAAACAGCCACAAACATGACAGAGTTAAAACACAATTTTACTCTCACACTGAGAAACAGCATAGAAATTAGATCATAACCAAACAAAACTAAAACCACTGTAGTCCAGTTAACTACAAGGTTTCAAAGGCTGTAAATCTTTATGGAAATAGAAGTCCTCAGTTTTCAGCTACAGAGTGGCTGATGGGTTTGGACCATTAACCTTGTAGTTAGCAGTCCCATGCTTATCCTGTAGTGCCAACCTAGGACTCCTAGACCTAGCAAAATAACACTTTTACACATGCCTGCTCACTAATATATATTTAAAAAAATGATTGGATTGGAGGCACTACAAACTTATCTCACTTCTCAGATATCTTCTGTTCTTCACATTCATAACTAATATTAATCATAGCCTACTTAACATGCCTTTATATATTCCTTTCTTTTTTTAAGTTTTGTTGTGAACTGAGTGAAAATTTACAGGGCAGACCGTCAGTTTTACATTCAACAAATCATATACTTTGTTTAATTACAATGATTATAATCCCCACTATGTACCATCAAAGATGGCACAGCCTTTGATCAAAGAGCACAGCCTTTGGTATGGATTGCATCTCAATGTAAAGAAAACACAAATCCTCACCACTAGACCAATAAACAACATTCTTATCGACGGAAAAAAAGATTGAAGTTGTTAAGGACTTCATTCTTCCTGGATAAACTATCAACATTCATGGAAGCAGCAGTCAAGAATTCAAACACTGTATTGCATTGGGCAAATCTGCTGCACAAGACCTTTTTAAAGTGTTGAAGAGCAAAAATGTCAGTTTGATGACTAAGGTGTGCCTAACCCAAGCCATGGTATTTTCAATAACCTCATATGCATGTGAAAGCTGAACAATGAATAAGGACGACCATAGAAGAAAGGAGCTCTGGTGGTGTAATGGTTACGAATCAGACCGTGAACCACCAGGTCAGCAGTTCGAAACTACCAGCTGTTCCACGAGAAAAAAAATGAGGTGTTCTGCTCCCATAAAGATTTACAGCCTCAGAAACCCGTACAGGGTCGCTGTGAGTTGGAAACAACTCCACGGCACATAACAACAACAACAACAATAGAAGAATTGATAGTTTTGAATTATGGTGTTGGAGGGAAATATTGAAAGTGCCATGGGCTGCCAAAAGAACCAACAGGTCTGTGTTGGGAGAAGTGCAGCCAGAGTGCTCCTTGGAGGCCAGGATGGCCAAACTTTGTCTCTCATATTTAGGGCATAATGTCATGAAGGATCATTCACTGGAGAAGGATATCATGTTTGATAAGGTGGAGGGTCAGAGAAAAATTTTCTGTTTAACTCATTACTTCTTCATTTCTTCCAGTTTCTTAACTTCTGTATACTTAAAACCAATTTTCTGAGTCACTTCTGACATGAATTTGAGACTTTTCTTTGTTTCCTGTCCTTTTCATTATCTCTGGCTTTCTTCATGACTGGTGTTCTTGATGTAATCCCATAATTCTTCTGGGTTTTGGTCATTAGTAGTTAATGAATCACATCTGTTCTTGATTGTTGTTGTTGTTGTTGTTAAGTGCCGTTGAGTCGGGTCCGACCCATAGCGACCCTGTACAGGGTTTCCGAGGATGACCTGTAAATTCAGTTGTGATATTTTCAAGGTTATCTTTTGATGCTCTTGGAATTGTCTTAATTTTTTTCAGCTCTAGCCTGAACTTCTGGCTTGTTTTGGCTGATGATAGAGATGTTCCATGATCTTCCCGCAGATGTTGTTGATTTGAGTCCTATGTAGTCCATTTAGTGAAGTATAAGGAGCTCTGGTAGCATAGTTATTACGAATCTGGCTGCAAACCACAAGGTCAACAGTTCGAAACTACCAGCTGCTCCGTGGGAGAAAGATGAGGCATTCTACTCCCGTAAAGATTTACAGCCTCAGAAACCCTGTTCAGACTCACTATGGGTCGGAACCGACTTGATGGCACTTAACAACAACAACATAGGTATTGTCAGTCACATATTATGTTGGTGAAAAAAAAGGGGGGGTTGCAATCAATATGTCATTGATCTTGCAAAATTCAATCATGCAATTTACAACTACATTTCTATTACCTGAGTCACATTTTACAACTTCCTTTCTGTTTCCAACTTTCACATACTAGTCACCAGTAATTATCAATACATCTTGATTGAAGAAGTTAATTGAATTATTCTATTTTATCATCACTGGTCTTAGTGGTTGATGCATAAATTTGAATAAAAGTGGTACTAACTGGTCTTCATTATGTTGTTGTTGTTATGTGCTGTGGAGTTGGTTCCGACTCATAGAGACCCTGTACATGGTTTCCGAGGCTGTAAATCTTTACGGGAGCAGAAGCTTCATCTTTCTCCCACGGAACAGATGGTAGTTTCAAACTGCTGACCCTGAGGTTAGTAGCCTGATTTGTAACCACTATGCTACCAGAGCTCTTGGTCTTCATTATAGACATATGGATATTATCTTATTACACAGTATCTATCTCAAGATACAATTTTAAATGTTCCTGTTGACTCTGACTGTGACGCTATTCCCTTAGAATTAGTCATTCCCAGCATAGTCAGCTATGAGAATATCTGATTCAATATGTTCAATGTTGTTGCTAAGTGTTGTTGAGGTAGTTTTGACTCATAGCAACCCTGCACAGGGTTTCCAAGTAGTGGTTGGTGTGTTAAAACTACTGACCTTGAAGTTCAAACTTACCTTGCAATCCAGTGAATTAGCCTGCAGTGCCACATGAGTACTCCTATTTTTATTTTCTGAAAGTGCTCATAAATCCAATTTTTGTTTAACATTTTCAATACTTGGAAATTAAAAAAAAAAAAAAAAAGATTAGTTTTGGTCTGAGGAGCAAAACTTTAGTGTTTTGATGTTTACAATTTTCCTGGTTCCAACTTTTTCCATCTTTCATTTTTAATGAAGACTTGAAGTATTTAATTAGTTTTATCATTCAACTGATTGAAATTGGATTATCATACAATTTGAGAGCTATTGTGATACTTCTGATAAAAGTCATTAGAAAAAAGGATAACAGTTTGAGGTTGAAATCTTAATATACAGGAACAAAATATAAAGTATTTTTGTAATTTTCAAAATAATATATATATATGTATATATATATATATACATACATTTAAATGTATATATTTTTTATATCATCGGTAATCAATCTATCATTATTTGGGTAAGATATTTTTATTTAAGACTGACTATTTTCCGAAAATGTATTAATGTATTGTGAAAAGTTTGCATTAGCTGTATTAATTTATGAAATGCAGCAATACTTGTTAATTAAATTGGAAGTGTAATTGAGAAAGAGCATGTGCTACATTAAAAAGAACTTTCTTTTTCTGAAATGCCACAGCCTTGAAAACTCTATGGAGCAGATCTACTTCCAACACATGGATCTCCATGAGACAGAATCGACTCAAAGACTAACAATAACTATGCATATATGTTGTTGTTGTTAAGTGCTGTGGAGTCGGTTCTGACCCACAGCGACTCTGTACAGGGTTTCTGAAGCTGTAAATCTTTATGGGAGTATAAAGCCTCATCTTTCTCCCACGGAGCAGCTGGTAGTTTCGAACTGCTGACCTTGTGGTTCATAGCCTGATTCATAACTACTACGCTTCCAGAGCTCCATATATAGATATATAACCACATTTGTAAAATGTAAGTCACTTAGACTCTGTAGGATAAACATTGAACTACAAACCACAAGTTCAGTAGTCAAACCCACCAGTAGCTCTTTGGAAATACTATATAGCTTATCTATGAGTCAGAATCAAATCAAATGGCACGTAATAACCACAACAATAACAAATGACAAAGCTCTGATTCATTCTTTATTCACTACTAATTATCAGAAACCATATATGAAAGATACCTAAACACCTCCCCAAGAAGAGGGTTATAATTTCATACCTTCCCTTTCTTCAAGAATGCCCTTTCTTCTTGAAGAAAAGAAAGCTGTTGTTTACCTGTTTATATTTTAAATATATTTAAAATTTAAAACCAACACTTGGACCTTTTTGTAATCTATTAGTTTCTAACAACTTTTATGTTAGAAGTTACTTTTCAATTTCAAGAAGATCAATAACAGCAATTAGGGAAAAAATAAATATCATATGTGACCTTTTCATAATTAAAAATCTAATCTTCCATTTTCATTATTTAAGTTTTATGAATATCTGGTATATTTCTGTAGAATCAGCACTGGACTGTGAACCATAAAATTGACTGTTCAAACCCACCAGCTACTCGTTGGAAACCCTATACATGTTTGCCATTTTTGGAATTGACTTGATGGCACTTAGCAACAAGAAGATGAGATCAGAAGTCCCAGTGTGGCATTGAGGATAAGTACTGGATTGCTAACTATGAGGTTGGAAGTTCAAATCCACCAGTTTCTTCTTAAAAACCCTATATATGGTCACTATTATTTGAAACTGACTTGATGACACTTATCATCTAGAAGTTTGGGTTATGTTTAAGTACATATCAGCAAATTCAATCAACAACTCAATCCCTATGGGTAAATGAAAAAAGATCAAATGATAGATGTGCATGAAAATGCAGTAGCAGTAGGATGGCATATAAAAACCACTTTAAAAAACAAGTCAATGTCCTCTGTATATTATCAATAAAGTTGCAGTTTAACACTATAAAAAATAGGATGCAGAAGAAAGTACTAATGAGTATTTTAAAGAGCGCTCCTTTGAAATTAATTTTTCCTTTTCTTCCTTTTCACTTACAGTATCCTGTAATTTTTTTTTTCTGTTATTTTCCTATATGAAGTTGAGAAACAGCTAAATAAAATTAAAAAATAAAACTACACTGATTTTTCAGCTACTATTACTTTAAATTTTCTCTTAAAATATCTGTTTACTATTTTGCTTCAGTAGCAGAAAAAGAAAAAAAAAAAGATATGAATGTATCTTTTTCCCTTTTAAAGATTGGAAATTTAATTCTCTTTTTCTATACAGATATAAGTCCTGGTGTGGTGTTTTGGGTTGATGTGCTGTACTGCAAGATCCATTTGAATTCTGCAAGGTCGGAAGTTCAAGCTCACCAGTGGCTCCTTGGAAACCATATACATGGTCGCTATTGGTCAGAATGAATTTGATGGCACTTCACAACAAACAGCAACAACATACAGATACAGAAAATTTAATTTTCAAGCAAAGAGTACCTGTACCCTATTGATTAACTTGGAAGTAAAATCACTATTATCTTTTGTATGGAAATATGCTATGATTAATGATGCATTTTTAATTTAAAAGTACTTGTTTGGTTTTCAAAATTTGAATAATTTTTTCCAAGAAGTCTGAAGCAAAAATTGTAATATGGTATCTTTAAATATGATGTGGTCATATTACTATACAATGTATACTTTCTAACGAGACTGTTAATATTCACTTAATTTCTGATGGACTAGAAGTCATGACTACTTTTGTGCAGGTTCAAAGGCTGTAAGTATGATTTAAAGAAGTGTGCTCTAAACTCTTAACCTTAATTTGAGCTTAAACCTTAAACCTTAATTTGAGCTCTTTGCTATTAGCTGCTATCCTGACCTTCAGAGCATACTTTGTGGATTCTGGACAGTGTTCCATACTTGGCCTGGCTTGACAGATATTGGGCAAGTTGTTCTCATTGGCACTCAGCTCTATGCATTTAAGACTCAGTGGTGACATCTTTCAGCTCAGAAAAAGAGCAGGGTGAACAACTGTGTTCAAAATTCTACAGAGTGACTTCCAAGAAGTTTCCTTATGTGAAAATAACATAATTATCACTGGCATGCTTTGAAGGGTCTAAAACATATAGGTTTAAAAAGAAAGTAATATATTTATACTGTGTGTTGAGATAATGCCAGGGTTAAATAATTAGAGAACTGTAAATATATTCAAGGTTTGATTTATTTAAAAATAAATTTTAATCACTCAGATATAGTTCAGCTTTGTATTCTATCACATATTCAATTTTTTACATTTTATAATATACTCCCTTCACTCAAATGAAACATATTATTAGAAGGGACTAGTCCCCGGAGAAGGACATCACGCTTGGCAAAGTAGGGGGTCAGTGAGAAAGAGGAAGAGCCCAAAGAAGTTGGATTTACACGATGGCAATAGCAACAGGCTTATATGTAAAAATTGTGAGGATAATGAAGGATTGGGAAGTATTTCATTCTGTTTTGCACATGGTCCCATAACTGCCTTGTCAGTACCTAACAAAAACAATGTTACAGTTTCATTCAAGAATTCTAATTTAGGAAAACAGCTTTCTTTGAAAAGTTTTGTTTTGTTTTGTTTAATAAAGAAGACTAAAGTAGCGTAGTGGTTACGAATCGGGCTGCGAACCTTAAGGTCAGCAGTTCGAAACT
>NW_006408671.1:5708111-5717520 GCF_000296735.1 Chrysochloris asiatica
GAAACCCTGTACAGGGTCGCTATGGGTCGGACCCGACTCGATGGCACTTAACAACAACAACAACAAAGTAGTAATAAAATTGTTATACGTTTCCTGTCTTCACTGATGAATATCCAGTTTAACAAACAAACAAACAAACAAAAATTACGTGGAATTGAGGACCAAGTTCATTTTAAAATGAGTTTGAAGACTGCCAATATTAAACATGTCTAAAGGAGCTCTGGTAGCGTAGTGGGTACGAATCGGGCTGTGAACCGCAATGTCAGCAGTTCGAACTACCAGCAGTTCCGCGGGATAAAGATGAGGCGTTCTGCTCCCGTAAAGTTTTATAGCCTTGGAAACCCTGTACAGGGGTCGCTATGAGTCGGAACCCACTTCACGGCACTTAACAATAACAACTTTTCTACAGCCCAATTTATGCATGCACAATATCACCTTTGACCTGCATTACTCTCTCTTTCCAAAACAATAGAATTCTAATAGAATACGGTAAATGTTAAGTATGTTAAATAAGAAAAAAAAAAAAAAATGACATTGTTTTCTAATTTTTAAAACAAATGTCCTTTTATAAATATGATTTTCCTGTATTAATATTATCCGATGTAACACTGTAGGATAAGCCCTGGACGGCTAACTATAAGGTTAGCAGCCCAGATGGAACAGCTGCTCCTCTGAAATCCTATACAGAGTTTTTATGAGTCAAAACCAACTCGACGGCACTTAAAAATAACAATTCTACGAAAAATGATTTTTGTAAATGTGTCCCCTCAAAAAACTTCAACTATCTTCTAAATACTTTATTCAACATGAAAACCTATGAACACCCCAACATATCATTTTTAAAAAGATGGGCGTGTCATAAAACAGACAAGATCATCTCTCCTAAAATTAATTGTGTTAAAGTAATATAATAAAATATGATGACAAACCCAAACAAATTGAATAAAATAAATGGATGTTAAGGCCGTTTCTGGCACTCTATGTGTTTTATTTGATGGCTTGTTGCATCCCAAGATTTATTTTTTTTTTCTCTCCTACAATAGGAACATTTTAAGCTATATTACTAAAAGAACACACACTGGTAATCTTCATTCAAGCTGCTTGAATCTTTTGTAGCTAAATAGCTTTATTCCAGAGAAGCAGATAAAAATTAAGCTGATTGAAGGCATAAATATGTCAAGAATCATACTAAATCCATCATTAAATATCACACCACGATTTGAGATGCTTCACAAATATCAACTAAATATCAACTTTGAAGTTCTAAAGATATCAGCAAAACATTACTTTATTAACTGCAAAACTTAAAATTAGCTAAAGATAGTTACTGCTGTTGTTAAGTGCCATTGAATAGGTTTCCAATTCATACTGACTCTGCATAGCATTTCCCAGAGGTGGCTGGTGGGTTTGAACTTCCTACCTTGTGGTTAGTAGTCCAGTGTTTATTGTACAGTACCCAGCAGGACTATAAGAAATAAGAACATATACTCACAAATATAAATTAACCATGCCATTGCTTTGTTTTCAGATGTTACATGAAGAATCAAGTTAAACTTTGTACATATTAAAGAAACAAAAAAACAACTAATTTCTTTATAAATATAGAGGCAGTTGTCCCTTGTGCAACATGGGCCTGAACTGTATGGACCAATTCATATGCCATTTTTTTCTTGTTGTTATCACAGTGAGGGCCAAATTTCTCATGCAGAAATTATAAACAGTTGCAATATTTGAGTTCTTTACGATGCAACAGGAAAGGGAAAAAAACAGACACAAAACTCGAGTATAAGTAACCCCATGTAGTTCAAATCCACATTGTATAAGGGGCAATTGTAAATCATAGGCAGCATTTTGACAGGAAGTCAGTATCCTTAACTCTTTCATGGGCCAATTGCATATGATATATTTAAATGAATTGCATATGCTATCATATTACAAATGTTAAAATTAATTTTCAATTAGATAGCTTTGATAATTCACAACTTGTTTCAAATTCATTAATATTTCACTGTAATTTAACAAAATAACAATTATATATATTTAAATGGGATTTTTAAATTTCTTTTATTAAAGTGTAATTAATTCTCATACATTAAGTTTAAGAATAAATCACTGGGGAAAACTCAATGTGAAAATCCAATTCAACTTAAAATTGAAACCTAAAATGAAAGTCACTTCTGGGTATACAGATTTACAAATATAAAAATTAAAATATTTCCAGTGTTCTATTTTGTACTTTTTTCTTGAAATGCAACCTCCATCAATCATTAGTAAAAAAAAGTACTAAAAATTTGCACTATAAATATTTTATTTTGAATTGAAATCAAATGCTGGAGATGAAGAATCTAAGGCTAGTTACCTAGATATTTATCTCCATTTAAAATATTTATATTAGTTCTTTATGTAAGCATCAGTAGTAGCTAAACATAAAACATAATAGAAATCAGTAACTAAAGCAATAAACAGCCTTTTACATTTATTACATATTTGTTTATTTCATTCATATCTACTATAGAGTTGGGATCCTGATATGGTGCTGGAGGATAAGCACAGGACTGCCATCCACAAAGGCACTATTTCAAAACCACCAGCTGCTCCTTGGAAAAGGGCTGAATTGGGCAAGTATTGGCCATATTGAATCAGAAAATCACGAGGTTTACTATGTCAGGAATGACAAATTTAATAGGACTGGTGTTGCAGTCATCATAAAAAATAACATATCAAGATCTGTTTTTAAGTACAATGATGTCAGTGAAAGAAAAAATCCATAGGCCAACAAGGAACATAAATTAATACGGCTATTGTTCAAATTTATGTACCAACCACTAAAGCCAGTAATAATGAGGTTGAAGAATTCTACCAACTTCTTTATTCTTAAATTGATCAAACATGCAATCAAGATGCATTGATAATTACTGGGGATTGGAATGCAATGGTTGGAAAAAAAGAGGAAGGATTGATATTTGGGAAATATGGCCTAGTGATGGAAACAATGAGGTAGATCAGTAGAATTTTGAAAGACCAATGACTTCTTCAATACAAACACTTTTTTTTTTTAAGATTTTTATTGTGAAATGAGTGAAAGTTTACAGGACAAATCGGGCTGTGAACTACAAGGTCAGCAGTTCAAAACTACCAGCTGTTCCATGGGTGAAAGATGAGGCTTTCTGCTCCCGTAAAGATTTACAGCATTGGGAACCCTGTACAGGCTCGCTATGAGTCGGAACCCACTCCACGGCACACAACAACAACAACATCATCATTTTTACATTCAACAAATCATATACCTTGTTTCGTTACATTGATTATAATCCCCTCCACATACCATCAGTTAACAGTATTTCTCTCTATCCACTTTAGCTTTTTTAAAAAAAACAAACAACAACAAAAAAAAAAACCACTCAGGCATATATAATAATTTACGTCTCCAAAGGACACATTCTGTAAGTCTGCTCCTGGCCACCAGCTATTAGTCCTTCTCTTCTTAGTCCATGAATCTAGAGTCCTCAGCAGCTCCCACTCTCCATGCTCCCAACTCTGCCTCCATTTTGGGAGCTGCTGCTTCTCTGGATAAGGTCCTGCATGCAGCTTGTTCGTTCCTCTCTTGATGGTCCTAGGGTCCTCTGTTTCTGGACTGTAAGATTAACCACACCCTTTTTTTGTTACAAAACTTCTACCTTTACAATTATGACAGTTGCGATTAGTCATGACAACAACTATTCACCATTGAATCTTACGAAGCTTATCCCCATCTCTTTTCACTAGACCCATCTAGACAAGATGACAGCTATTCAGTGGGGACTCTTTCATTCCCCCCATACTCTTAAACTAAACTCCCCCTTGAAACCTTTAAGCCAGTCACTTTGTGCCATTATTGTCCCCTCATTTTAGGTAGCCAATGTCTAAGTTGCTTGTCCCTATCTACCCTGTGCTCAGAGGGGATAACATTGATAGTTGATGTGAAGGCTCTTTCCCTCTCTGTTGGTATTTAGAGTAACTACCGCTCTGATTATAGGTCAGGTTCATCATGAAGATGTATCTTCTGTCACTGTAGTTGTTCCAGTCTGCTTGTCCTTTCTAGTGGGAATGTCTCACCTCATAAGGTTCTAGATGGGACTCAGGATTCCATCTAAGGTCCTATACTCTGTAAAGGCTTTGCATGAGGACTATTTTAGGCCTATTTTACTGGGCAAGTTGTAGAACCCCTTTTAGGTATTACAAGCAGTTATAGGCTGAAGGCGGCCTTACAAATTTTCTCTAATCATGTTTCCCAACATTCATTTCTATCCCACTCAAGTGTCTACTTTACAATAGTAGGCAAGGGAAACTAATATTCATAAGGCAGTCAAGGATTTTAGTATTATTTCCCCTCATCAAGCTATATACCTAGATCGCTGTACACAGAACCCTGTTGTTCCAAGGTTGAGTATGCATCACTATTTACCTCTGTCCCACTAGGCCATGCAAACCTGTCTCAGTGTTCTCCTATCTATCTTGTTCTTCTGCCTCCTCGCCCCTTCTTGGATTGCCCTTCCCAACACCCAAACTAAACCCCCACCCCAACCCCATTGTGGTTACCTTATTATATTCCATTAGTTCTTCCCTCCATTTAAGATAGTCTATTTTATCCAGTAATCTATCTGTCCTTCCCACCACCTGGATCTCTGTTCCTCTGTGTTTACCTTCTTTCACATTGTAATTGTTTTGATCATAGACTGACCTCCCAGATCCTCTGTTCTTATAAATTTATTCTGTTCTTGACTCTTCCATGTGTCGACTGAGTTCAGGTTGATGCTGCCATATACGTCATTCTGTAGTTGTCTGTTCTTGTTGGTTCTCAGTCCAAAGAACTTCCTTTAGGATGTTTTTCAGAGCAGCGTTGGCTTTTACAAAATCCCTTAGTTTCTGCTTATCCTGGAATGTTTTGATTACACCATTATATTTGATTGACAGCTTTGCTGGGTAGAGGATTCTTGAGCGGCAGTTTTTTTTTTTCTTTCAGGGTTTTATATATGCCTCCCCATTGCCTTCTTGTCTGCATGGTTTCTCTTGAGAAATCTTAACTTATTCTGATTTGCTTGCCTTTGTAAGTTATATTTCTCTTTTCCCTAGCTGCTTTCAAGATGCTGTCTTCATCTTTGATTTTGGAGAGCTTGATTATTATATGTCTTGGTGATTGTCTTTTAGGGTCTATCCATCTTGGGTTTTTGAGCTTCTTGAATGCTTAGCTCTTCATTTTTGAGGATGTTAGGAAAATTTTCTTCCAGCAGCTCTTCAATTATCTCCTCTGTGGCCTCGTCTGATTGTTCCTGTTCTGGAATGCCAATAATTCTTATGTTATTCCTCTTCATGTTATCCAACATGAATCTTAGGCCTTCTTCAGATTTGTGTATCCTTTTTTTGTGTTTGTTCTTCTATCTTAGTAGTGTTGAGAGATTTATCTTCTAGTTCACTAGTTCTGGCTTCTATCTCTTCAGTTCTATTCCTTTGCCCTTTCAGTGTATTGTCCATTTCTGATATTCTACTATTAATCATTTGGACCTCTTTCTGTAGGTTTTGAATTTTTTCCAATGCTGTATCTATCTTATTTGATTATTCCTGTAGTGCTTTCCTGACTTCTTCCTTATTTTTCTCAACACCATTGTATAGTGTTTTTATACATTTTATAATCATTTTTCTGAATTCCTTCTCAGACATTTCCAAAGCTGGCCCATCTTCCAGTATGGAGTGTAGGTCTCCTTCCAGCTAATTCGTCTCAGTCACTTTATCTCATTTCTGGACATGTGCAGATATGGTCATCTGCTTCTGTATTTTGGGCAAATTCAGTGGTTATCTGTGGCCTTAATACTTAAGATGGGTATGTATTTTGGTATTTTTTATGCTTTTTGATTGCCTCCAGGTAGATGTGACCAGGAAATGGACTTCCCTTGCATGCTTCTTGAGAAATTTCAAAATGCCACTTTTGGTCATTTTGACGTAAGTTAGGATTTTATTTTTGCCTTATTTACTTTTTTTTGTCTGCTTGTCCCGATCCACAATCCCCATTCTGGGCTCTTTTCTAGTTATAAACAGTCCAGGGTCGGCTGTGTTCATTTGGTTTTAATTGGAAACTGTCACTTTAAATTTTGAGGAGATCTGTGTGCATGCTTAGTAGAACTCTCCTAGGGTGGGGCTGGGGTGTCTGCTAGCTCAAGCACCCCTATAGTTACCAGAATGGAGGTGCTCAGACAGCAAGGGAACAATGAACATATACCAAAAGAACAGAATGTCCACACCTTTATCTCCACAGTTCTGCCAGGCATCTGTGGCCATTCCCATCATTCCCCCGCTTGGTCTTACCAAAGATGGCGGTTCCCGGAGCAGCTAAGCATTCCGATCTAGAAAGCAATGGATTTCTTGCTTCTGCCACAAATTCCCCCAGCTGTAAGCCTTTTAACCTTATAAATATTATTTTATATGTGGTTCAGAGTTCTGGCACCATCCCCTGAGCCTGCTAGGTCCAGTATTCTGTGTTGTTGCTGGTGAAGCACCTTACTGCACTTCCACCCGATCCACCACCTTGTTTGTTCTCTGTTGTTGTTGTTGTTATGTGTCGTAGAGTTGGTTCGGACTCATAGCGACCCTGTACAGGGTTTCCAAGGCTGTAAATCTTTATGGGAGCAGAAAGCCTCATCTTTCTCCCGCAGAACAGCTGGTAGTTTAGAATTGCTGACCTTTAGGTCTGTAGCCCAATTCATAACCACTACGCTACCAGAGCTTGTTTGTTCTCTACTAACATTTTTTTTTTTAATATAAAACATGATTATACACATGCACTTCACCATATGGAATACCTGGTAATCAAAATTATCAGAAAGAGACTGTGGAGAAGCTCCATAACATCAACCAAAACAAGGCCAGGAACAGACTGTTAAACAGACCACTAATTGCTCCTATTAAAGTTCAGGATGAATCTGAAGAAAATTAAAACAAGTCTACTAGAGGATTTAGTTGAACAAATTTGATTCAGAAATCATCAGACAATATTAATATTGCATTCAAGTAAAATTTTGCTAAAGATAATACAAAAACAGGTGCAATCGTATACTGGGAAAGAACTTTTAGAGGTTCAAGCCAGATTCAGAAGGCATGGAATGAGGGATATCATTGCTAATATCAGATATATCTTGGCTGAAAGCAAAGAAACACAAGAAAGACATTTACCTGTATTTTATTGACTACACAAAGAGTTTCAATTATATGGATCATGACAAGTTATGGACAACATTGTAGAAAATGAGTATCCTTGAACACTTAATTGTGCTCATGATGAACTTGTGTATATACCAAGTGGCAGTTGTTTGAACAGAAAAACGGAACACTGAATGTTATAAAATTAAAAAATGTTGTGCACCGGTTGATATTCTTTCATCATACTTATTCAATCTTTACGCTGAACAAATAATCTGAGAAATGGGTTTTAGGAAGAAAAATGTGGAATCAAGATTGCAAGAAAAGTCATGAACAACCTGTGATATGCAGATGACACAAACTTGCCTGCTGAAAATGAAGAGGACTTAAAATGCTTACTGATGATGATCAAAGGCCATAGCCTTCCGAATGGGTTGCAACTCAATGGAAAGAAAACTAAAACCCTCACCACTGAAACAATAAACAACATCTATATAATTGAAGAAAAGATTGAAGCTGTCAAAGACTTCATTTTGCTCGGATCAATCATCAACACTAATGGAAGAAGCAGTGAAGAAATCAAATGACGTATTGCATTAGACAAATCTGCTGCACGAGACCTCTTTAAAATGTTGAAGCACTTTGAGGACTAAGGTGTGCCTGACCAAAGCCAATGTATTGTCAATAACCTCAAATGCATGTTAAAGTTGGACAGAGAACAGGACACTAGAAGAATTGATGCATCTGAGTTATGGTGTTGGAGGAGAATATTGAAAGTACATATACTGTGGCACTGTCCATTAATGCACTGTACTGCAAAGTTGGTTTGAACTACAAGGTCAATGGTTTTAGCTACCCTGTTGCTCTTCAAAAACCCTATACAGGGTTTCTATGGATTTGAATCAACTCAACAGCACTTAACAACAAAACAACAACATATTTCGAAAGGAACAAATAGATCTGTGTTGAAAGAAGTACAGGCAGAATGCTCCTTGGAAGCCAGGAAAGCCAGACTTCATCACTTTTACTTCAGACATATCAGGAGGTACCTGTCCCTGGAGAAGGATATCATGTTTGATATAGTAGAGTGCCAGAGAAAAAGAGGAAGACATCCAATAAGATGTATTGGCACTGTGGCACAGCAATGGGCTCAGGTGTAACTATGATTGTGAGATTTCCTTAGGACTGGGTAGTGTTTGGTTCTGCTGTGCTGCATAGGGTTGTTATGACTCTATACCAACTCCATGGCACCTAACAACAACAATTTATGTTCCATAAAACAGACAATTTCATATGATTCACTTAATACTTTGAAGTGTATGGGATTTCATTCATATTATCTACAGATATCATCATTTTATTCTATTGCTTAACAATGTTGATACTTGTCTCATAATCTTAGCCACTAATATTCTATCATCAGAAACAATAAAGATTTTGCTGCTATGCAGACATTGCTACAATTACCCCAATCTCACAGTTTATTGTTCACAAGTCCAGGCAGAATCACCTTTATTTCCCTTTAGTGTCCACTCTTATTGCCATGGTCTAAACTTGTTAGCCTCTATTTACAGTACAGCTCTAGAAAGTAGTTGAAGAAAGCAAGGTTCCAGGAACCGAAGGAATACCGAATGGAATGTTCAACAGAAGATGCAAAGCTGTAACAAATGTTCACTTTTATATGCCAAAAGCTTTATAACATATACACCTTGGTAATGGACTGGAGGACATTTACAATAGTGTCAATTTCAGAGACTAGAAGTCTAATAGAATGTGAATATTATCAAACAATTTCATTAATATCACATGTATTAACAATATTGCTGAAGGTAATTCAAAACTGTTATAGCAGTACATCTGCAGAGAACTACCAGAAATTCAACCCAAATTCAGAAGACAGAATAGAACATAGATATTGCTTGGCAGAGGCCATGTGGAGGACCCTAAACATGAAGGGCTCATTGTTAAGCAGGGCCACAATGGGTCTCCCCTTGGAAGGCAAGGGCCCAGGATCTCATGTGGGGACTCTGCAGTTTCTGTCTCTTTGTTTTCATCAGCTTATTTTTAATTTTCTTGATTTTATAATAAAAGTTTTCAATAGAATCTTAGTAAGAATTATATTAGAGATTTGAAACTTGTTTTTAGGCACATTCACACCATATTCAATCATGCGTAGTCCTAAAGAATGCTTTTCACACTAACAATAAGTTTCACCACTAGGAAAAACCAGCTAAAGTTT
>NW_006408671.1:5717620-5718254 GCF_000296735.1 Chrysochloris asiatica
AACTCTGAATTTCTGAATTGAGCTGTAAGAGCAATGAAAATAGACTCCCATCTTCTGATCACATCTACCAGGAGGCAATTTAAGAGACTTTAAGAATACACCAACATACATACATCTAAATATCACAAACACAACAACACTGTGATGCCTAAAAGGCAACAGAACATTTCTACTAACCTGTAGAAACAAGACAAACTA
Organism: Chrysochloris asiatica; assembly: GCF_000296735.1. Classification (NCBI taxonomy): domain Eukaryota; kingdom Metazoa; phylum Chordata; class Mammalia; order Afrosoricida; family Chrysochloridae; genus Chrysochloris; species Chrysochloris asiatica. The sequence continues at coordinate 5,717,819 of NW_006408671.1, forward strand.
GCTCAAACAAATGAGCATAAGGATGAGCTAGATTTTGCATTGGACAGGCTACGGGCTTTGGAACTGCCCAATAAAGAATTCGGCAGAATGATATTGAGGTGCATTGAAATGTTCCAAAGGAAGGCTGAGGAAAATAAGGAAAAAGTCAGAAAGGGTTACAGGATCAATGAAATAAAATAGATATCATATTGGAGACAATACAAAACTTGAAAAAAATATACAGATTATGAATACTAAAATATCAGAAATGGACAATATGCTGAAAATGCAAAGAGTTGAAGGGATGGAAGGCAGAATCATCAAACTTGAAGACAAATATTGCTAAGATAGAAGAACAAGCAGAAAAAAAGAATGAAAAAAAATCTGAACAAAGGTTAAGATTTTTGCGAGACAAAATGAAAAGGAATAGCCTACAGATGATTTGAGTTTTAGAACA
>NW_006408671.1:5719903-5722237 GCF_000296735.1 Chrysochloris asiatica
CAAAAATGCAATTTAGGGCTAAGGGAATAGTAATAGATCATAAGCAGAAATTTAACTAGATGTTTTGTATAGAGAAGTTTTTATAAGGAAGTTGTTCTGTTTCTTCTTAACTACAAAACTTTAAATACTTCTTGTTTTTCTTGTTTACTCAATCATGAGAAACAACTGTGTTGTCAGTTACCATAGCAAATAATATTTAGGTACATGTTGTGATTAATGAATCTATAGAAAATAATAGGTGAAGGTAGAAATAGGAGTTAAGATTTAGAATTATGTTTTAAGGTTAAAGTGACATTTTTAGAACAATGAGGTTTGCTTACAGAAATCAGATATTGTCTAACTACATAAAGGGGAACAAGGAAGATTTTGATATTCTTGATGCTCTATATTGAAATGATTAAATTGCATGATTTAGACGACTACTTAGAAAAGAAAGATTAATAGATTGATGGTATAGAATAGTATAAAAGCTGTTTGAGAATCTGAGGAAAAAAGGAAAGAGAGGAGAAATAAAATGTGAGAGAAGAAGATTCACCATTCATTGAGATCCATTGATTTTGTGCTTTCTTCGCCGACGCCACACATCTTTCTAAGGACCCCCCAATAAGAGTGTCAGGGCTGGCCCCCGGCAATTGCTGATGTCAGATGGATCTTTTCTTAAAGCAGAAAATACCAGAAAGTTGTTTATCTCTGTGTTAGTTACTATGTAAAGGCATTTAACAATGAGGATCATAAAACATTGCAAATAAGTGGAAATTCCAGAACATTTCTTTGTGCTCATATGCAACATATTTATGTGTTTTGAATTTTAAAAGGTGTGCATTAAAGTTGTATCATTTCACCATACTAATATAATTCATATGCTGAGTATATAATCCAATAAACTGAAATATATGAAGAGGAACAATGCATCAGTATTAGAGGAAGTCTCATTAACAACCTGTAATAGGAAACTGCCTAGGGTAGGCAGTGCCTTCAATAACTAAAATTCTCCCTAGGGCAAGAGTTAATTGTAGACCAGTTCCACTACTGGATCTGAGTGAAGGTACAAAACTGACATTGTCTGGGAATCTACAAAATGATGAGTGGGCAGCAAGCTCTGGCTCTGAGTTAGTCAGCATCTCTTGTGTTTTCTGGCTGCAACACTACATGAACCTACCATTCAAATGCCTGTCTATTGTCATTCTGCTGCTGACTATGTCTGGACAGAGGGAGTTTGTGGTCAAGAGGCAGCTTTGAGACCAGGATACCATTGGCATCCGACCTTCACAGAGGTGAAGAAAGAAGACAGTGAATTGAGCCATAAACCACTTGTAAGGAGGAACACACAGCATAATTCATCTCCTTGGCTTCCAAGTAGAACTCAGGCTTTTTACCCAACTTCTCCACCTACCAGAATCCTAGGGTGGCAAAGCAGGATAATGCACTGGTCCAAAAGGTCAGCAGTTCAAACTCACCAGTCACTCCTAAGAAACGCTATACAGGATCACTATAAGTCAAAGCCAACTTAACAGCACGTAACAACAACAACACCTACCTGGAAGGGGAAAGACCTGGGTACTTTGTACAATATAAGGGAGAGCAAGGGTAAGGGACCACTATCTTCCTTCATGTATTCCTCTTCCACTTATTAATTAACATATATCTGATGTAAAACAAAAGAAAATAAAACCAACCTGTGACATGGAGCTAACACTACCTTGCTTCTTGAATGTGAAAAGGACTTGAAGCACTTCTTGAAGAGTAAACATTAACGCCTTCAGTATGGATTACACCTCTACATATAGAAAACAAATATCCTCACAACTGGACCACTAAGAAATTTCATAATAATCAAATAAAAAAATGAAATTATTAAGGATTTCATCTTATCTGTAGCCCTGATACTGCTATAGCATAATCACTGTTCTGCTAATGGCAAGTTCAGCAGTTCAAACCCACCAGCCACTCCTTGGAAACCCTGTACAGAATTGACTCAATGGTACTTAACAACAACAAAATCCATGCCTATGGAAGCAGCAGTCAAGAAATCAAACAACAAATTGCACTGGACAAACTACTGCAAATAAATGATCTGTTTAATATCTTAAAAGTAAAGATGCCATCTTGAAGATTAAACTTTGCTTAATGCAAGCTAATGGTGTTTTCAATAGTCTCATATGCATGTGGACACTGGACAATGCATAAGTAACAAAGAAGAATTGGTGCATTTGATTAAGGTGTTGGTACAAAGTATTGAATATATTATGGACTGTCAAGATTCAAAAAATTTGTTTGGGGAGAAGAATAGAGTGAATTAACAACCTGTGATATGCAGATGATACAACCTTGCTT
>NW_006408671.1:5728200-5738378 GCF_000296735.1 Chrysochloris asiatica
GAAGAAACAAAGAAAACCACAGAAGAGATAGTCAAAGAACAGCTGGAGGAAAATTTCCCTAACACCTCTGAAGATGAGATAATAAGTGTTCAAGAAGCTGAACTAACCAGCAGAATAGACCTCTAAAGAAAATTACCAAGACATATCATAATCAAACTCTCCAAAATCAAAGACAAACTCAGAAAAAAAGGAAGTGTTACATACAAAGGCAAACCAATTAGATTACTATCTGATATCTCAGCAGACACTGTGTAGACAACAAGGCAAAGGAGAAACATATAAACATAAAAACTCTGAAAGAAAAAAACTGCCAACCAAGAATCATATACACAGTAAAGCTATCAATCAAATATGATCATGAAATCAGAATATTACAGGATAAACAGAAATTAAGGGAGTTTTTTAAAGGCAAACCAGTGATTAAAAACATATTAAATGGAGTTCTTTGAACTGAGAACCAACAAAATCAGACAGCAAACAGAGACTGACATACATGGCAACACAACCTGAAATTCACTCAAGAGATGGAAGATTCCAGTTCAGAATGAAATTAAGGGATTTAGGAAGTCAATCTATAATCAAAACAATTACAGTGAGAAAGAAGGGAGAAGTGCAGCAACAGAGACCCAGGTGCTTAGGAGGTCAAGTTGTTTTCAAAATAAAATCAACTGTTCTAAAAGGAGGAAAAAAATAATAGATATAGGATAGCCTCCAAGAAAATTAATGCTTCAGAACATATCAAGAAAAGGAAAACCCAAGATGAACATGAAAACTATGATGAAATTGATAAGAAAATGTAAAAAAAAAAAAAAAAAAAAAACTGTTTTAAAAGGAGGAAGAAATTAATAGAATAGTGTAGCCTCCAAAAAATTAATACTTCACAACATATCAAGAAAAGGAAAATCCAAGATAAACATGAAAACTATGAAAAAGTTGACAAGAAAAGTGCACAGAAAAAAATAAACTCAGCACAGTTAGGCATGAAAACAAATAAATCAATAGCACCTCAAAAATAAGCATGATGACAGAGTAAATTAATAGCTATCAATAATTGCACTGAATGTGAGTGTATTAAACACACCATTCAAAAGACAGAGGCAGAATGAATAAGAAAATAGAAACCCTCAATATACTATCTACAAGAGGCACATCTTACACAGGAAGACAATTATAGACTAAAAATTAAAAGTTGAAAAAAAAAAACCAAGCTAATAGCAATAAAAAATAAGCAGGAATGGCAATATTAATCTGTGACAAAACAAACTTTAAGGCAAAAACTACCATAAACTCATTTTGCATGGCAGCAGCCTTGCGGTCTGCTTTTCTTCTCTTCATTGGGACCTCCACTGAGAAATCATATCTAAGGGACCTGAAGTATGCATTAATCTTGCCACTACCTACTCCTGTGTGGGTGTCTTAAAGCACAGGAAAGTGGAGCTCATTGCAAATGATCAGGGCAACTGAACCACCCTAAGCTATGTCACTTTTACTGACACCTAATGATTGATCAGTGATGCTGCAAAGAATCAAGTTGACATGAATCCTACTAACACTGTGTTTGATGCCAAACGTTTGATTGGAAGACTGTTGATGACTCTGTTGTACAGTCTGATATGAAGCATTGACCATTCATGGTAGTGAATGATTCAGGCAGGCCCAAGATCCAAGGTCCAAGTAGAATATAAGGGAGTGACCCAAAGTTTCTATCCAGAGGAAGTGTCCTCTATGGTTCTAACGAAGATGAAGGATGTTGTGGAAGCCTACCTTGGGAAGACCAATGAGGTTGTCACTGTTTCAGCCTACTTTAATAACTCCCAGTGTCAGGCCACCAAATTTGCTGGAACCATTGCTGGCCTCAATGTACTCAGGATCATGAATGAGTCAACTGCTGCTGCTATTGCATATGGCTTAGACAAAAACGTTGGTGCTGAAAGAAATGTGCTGATCTTTTGGTGCTGAAAGAAAGGTGTTTATAAATGGTGCTAGGGATATAGGGCTTTTCCCATGTGTCTGTTCACTTGTAGAGTAGTTAAGGCCATAAGTACCAAGGGGAAAGGAAACCTCCAACCCTAGTGTTTTCTTGTCTAACTAACCTCAAAGAGGAGTTAACCAGAATGATTTGATGGTGCACTTGCCATGGAAGCCATCCCATAGTACAACTGTGATTAGCAGGAGCTCTCTTAATACAACATGGAGTCTCATGATTTAACTGGATGTATATCACTGACATCCCACACACAATAACCCTGAAGATAAGTAGCACTAACTTGTTCCCATACCATACAGAATATGTGGAAATGGGTAAAGATCCATGACTAGAATTGTACTGAACCATTAGCTGAAAATGATGGGAAACATCTCACAGATTGTCAGGACTGTCTTTTCCATTTTTTCAAGCAGATCCAAGAACTGGTTTTGTTTTTGTTGTTGTTAATTGCCATCGAGTTGAGTCCAACCAATAGCGATCCTGTATAGGGTTTCCAGGAGCAGCTGATGAGCTTGAACTATTGACCTTACAGTTTAAATGACTTTGCAGCCTGATACATTAGCCCACAGTGCCACACCAGGACTCAAAGAACTGGTGTTAACAGGTAAAATTCTCCATGGCATACCCACAACAGAAGAGTTAGGTAGCTCTTCACATACCCAGAACTCTGACTGATTCTTCACATCTGCACTTATGGTGACCTAACTGGAAAAAAAAAAATAAAAAAAAATAAAAAATTACTTCATACTCTAAGGATAGGACAGAGTGGTGAAAGGTACCTACAGACACAACTCATGTCCATCAAGTAACACATACTATGGAGTGGGAGGTTGGGGCTACTCCCCATTTAGCAATACCATACTGTTTGTCCTAAGAGCCTTCATGGTATGGGAGGCTTGCGTAGATCATTGTAGTGACTAAAATGCTCCATAGGCTTAAAACAGTGGTTCCATTTTTCTGTGTAGCCACTCAGCCACTTGTTCTTGTGCCTCTTGCTTTATTGCACATAGCTGGGCTAGTTCTTCAGCTTAAGAATTCTCCAGGGGATGAAGAAGCTATGAGCTAATACATGGATCACTATAATGTCCATGCCCTGTGTACAAGCCCAAATGACTTCCCACAGCTTCATTCCCCAGAGAGGTTGCTGGTTAACTAGCCAATCTTGCTCTTTCCACTGTGTTAACCATAATGTTAGTCTTTTTATACTACCCAGCTGCCCATGCATAGAACACACCTCAGTAAAATCCAAGCAGCCCTGAACTCAGCCCTCTGATTACTCAGCCCATGCCCTGATCAATACACACACACCTTCCACGATGAGTTATATAGCCACCACAGTTCACCATGGGGGGTTAACTTGAACTAAGCAATCCATATAGCAAGTGTTTGCAGGATTCCGTCCAGTACCTTCAGTATGTTATGTTCTAGTGAAGGTGCCTCTATCATGGGCAGCTGGTGCTTTTCATCAGTGACATAGGTGACCAGTCTGAGAATCTGGTGTAGCTCAGCACTCAAAGGGCTGGTCGAGAGGTCACTTCTCTGTTGCAAATATACATGGCATCAGCCAATTTGCTGGATTGGACCACCCCTGACTTGGCTTTCACAAACTCTTTGACCTACCCTGTATGTGGCAGTACATTCATATTGTTATAGGGGTCCATTTTGCAATGTCTTCTATGAGCTGTAAACTGTTATACACAGTATAAAATTGTTTTGTTAAAGGGTTGCATCAGGTTTTTGCACCTTTCCATAGCTGAGACCAGAATCCTCATTCCTAAGCTACATTTGGCTGTTTGTTAATTTTATCCTGACAGGGAGCCAGCGGCAAACATATCAATTCACATTTGCTGTCTAACAATTCAGATTGGGCATTTCTTATTGCCAGTTTTATTTACTCACTCCACTTGTTCCTGCAGTCTCACCCCAGCAAGGTCAGCAATGGCTTGAGCATCTCTGAACATTGTCTGCCCCACCATAAGACTCAGTATGGACACCTAGACTGCATACCATTGGTTATAAGACAATTGTAAAATTGTGTCCTTTATCCCACCTGTGAGCAGTTCATTATAGGGGGCACTAATAATATTCTGCATACACAGCGTGTTTCATCCCGTGCTCTCAAATCACTTTCTGAAATTCCATCCAGCATATGGGGGAGTTCAGAATGTCTACCTCATTCATCCAGGTTTCCCTTTTGGCTTTAGTCAATTATACCAGGAGTGATATTACCTGGTTTTTATTGACTGCAGTTTAGATGTACTGTCTTAATGCAAGGTGGACAGTATCAGAGCTCATCTGAGTCTTTTAAGACCAATGAGGACTAACTTTGCTGTCCCTGTGTACCACAGGCAGAAGGATCAAGCACTTACAAACTCTTTTTATCTCTGCCTGTACTGAGGTGCCAGTTCTACTAACTTGGACAATATATACTCCTTTATTGTTACATGCTACTAATGTTCAGGGTCTTGGAGCTGAGCAAGATGCACAACAACTGTGCTTGCTTGGTTGGACACTTTTAATTTTAATAAAAAAAAACTGGTCAGGCCTCAAAATGGAGGAATACTATTTTTCTCAGTTCTCTTATTCTAATTCAGCTGAGGACTTCATGGAGTCATATGACATGGGGTCCTAATCTAATTTCATAATTACTGCCTATGTGCACTGTTGTGGCAGGTGTCATCCTTTCACTTTGACTAGGTGGCGGGGCAGTATCTCTAAAATAGTATCAGATATTTGGAGACAGACAGGGTTTTGGTGGTACTAGACTGCATTCATTATTCTTGGATCAACTAACAACACTAATGGAAGCAGCAGTCAAGAAATCAAACAAAGTATTGCATTAGGCAAATCGGCTGCACAAGACCTTTTTAAAGTGTTGCAGAGCAAAGATGTTAGCTTGAGGACTAAGGTGAACCTGACCCAAGCCATGGTATTTTCAATAACTTCATATGCATGTGAAAGCTGGACATTTAATAATTAAGACCATAGAAGAATTGATGCATTTGAGCTTTGGTGTTGGAGGAGAATATTAAAAGTACCATGGGCTGCCAAAGAACAAACAGATCTGTGTTAGAAGAAGTACAGAGTGTTCCTTGGAGGCTAGGATGGCCAAACTTCATCTTTCATGCTTTGGACATATTGTCAGGAGGGATGAGTTGCTGTAGAAGGATATCATGTTTGGTAATGTGGAGGGTCACAGAAATGAGGAAGACCCCTAATGAGATGGACTAGTCAAGTAGTAGCATCGGTGGACTCAAGCGTGACAACACTAGTGAGGTTGGCCCAGGTTCAGATGGCTTCACGGGTGAGTTCTACCAAACATTCACAGAAGAGCTGTCACTAATTCTATTACAATTGTTCCAGAATATGGAAGAGGATGGAAAGCTTCCTAATACATTTATGAAGTAAACATAACCCTCATACCAAAACCAGGAAAGGACATCATTAAGAAAATTATAGACTCATATCCCTCATGAACATAAATACAAAACTTCTCAACAAAATCTTAACCAACAGAATCCAACAACACATCAAAAAAACCATAACCAAGTGGGTTATCAGGGATTCAAGGATGGTTCAGCATTAGAAAAATAATCAATATAATCCACTATAAGAAAATAAGAAAAGGTAAAAGAACAACATGGTCATATTGATTGATGCAGAAAAGTCATTTGACAAAATCCAGCATCCATTACTGATAAAAGCACTAAAAAAAAAAAGGAATTGAAGGGAAATTCCTCAACATAATTAAGAGCATAAATATATATAAAACCAACAGCTTACATTACTCTCAATGGAAAGAAACTGAAAACCTTCCCTCTGTGAACAGGAGCAAGACAAGGTTGCCCTTTGTCACCACTCCTATTCAATATTGTGCTAGAAGTCTTAGCCAGAGCTATATAGCAAGATAAGGAAACTAAAATGATCCACACTGACAAAGAGTGAGTAAACCTCTCTCTGTTTGCAGACAATATGATCCTATACATAGAAAACCCAAAGAATCAGTAAAAAAGCTAGTAGATCTCATTAGAAGATTCAGCAAAGTGGCAGGGTATAAAATCCACAGGTAAAAATCAGTTGGATTCTTGTATGATAACAATGACAGAGCTGAAAAGGACATTAGGAAAGCAATACCATTTATAATAGCCACCCAAAGGATGAAATATCTAGGAATAAATGTAACCAGAGAAACAAAGGACCTGTACAAAGAAAATTACAAAACTCTACTACAAGTAACCAAAAGAGACCTACAAAAATGAAAGAATGTACCATACTACTGGATAGGAAGATTTTATTGAGAAAATGTCAATACTGTCCAAAGCAATTTACATATATATTGCATATATATTGCAATCCCAATCCAGATTCTAAGGCCACTCTTCAAAATGATAGAAAAAACAATTGCAAACTTTATATGGAAAGAAAAGAAACCCATGATAAGCAAAGCAATGCTTAAGAAGAAGAACAAGCTCAGAAACCTCCCTCCCTCCCTCTGATTTTAAATTTATTACATGGCTAAAGGAGCTCTGGTAGCGTAGTGGTTATGAATCAGGCTATGAACCGAAAGGTCAGCAGTTAGAAACTATCAACAGCTCCGCGGGTGAAAGATGAGGCTTTCTGCTCCCATTAAGATTTACAGCCTCAGAAACCCTGTCCAGGGTTGCTATGGGTCAGAACCAACTCAACAGCACTTAACAACAACATAGTGGTTAAAACAGCCTTGTAGTTGTACAATGAAACATACATTGATCAATGGAACAGAATTGAAAATCCAGAAATGAACCCATCCACATACAGTCAACTGATTTTTGACAAAGTACCTTAATATACTGCATGGGGAGGAGATAGTCTCTTCAACAGGTGGTGTTGCCAAAACTGGAAAGCAATATGCAAAAGATTGAAACATGACCTTTGCCTCACCCACTATATAAAACCCAAATCAGTATGGATTAAAGACCTAAATGTGAATCCCAGAAATATAAAGGCCATCAATGAAAAGATAGGGACAAATGTGAGAACTCTACTACAGAGCATACAGAGTCTACTAAACATTTTGAAAATTACACAAACAAAAGTTGACAAAATAGATGATTGGGACATACTAAGAATTAGAAACGAATGTGCATTAAAGGCTTCACCAAAAAAGTGAAAAGGGAACCCACAGAATGGGAAAAAATATTTTTCAATGAAATGTCAGACAAAGGACTAATTTCTAAAATATTTAGGGAACTACAACACCTTTACAACAAAAGGACAAATAACCCAATTAAAAAATGGGCACAGGACATAAACAGACACTTCACTGAGGAGGAGATCTGAGCAACCAACAAACACATGATCACTAGCCATTAGAGAGATTCAAATCAAATCAATGAGATGTTATCTCACACCAGCAATAACAGCAATGATACAAAAGTAGAGGACAATAAATGTTGGTGAGGATGTGGAAAGACTGGGACCCTCCTACATTGCTGGGTTGCAAAATGGTCAACCACTCTGGAAAGCAATATGACGCTTCCTCAGAAGGTTGGAAACAGAGATGCCTTATGATCCAACAATTCCTCAACTTGGTATTTATCCACAAGAATACAAGCCATAACACAAGTAGATACATGCACACTAAATGTTCATAGCAGCACTATTTACAATAGCGAAAAGATGGAGACAGACAAAGTGCCATTCAATGGAAGAATGGATAAACAAACTGTGGTACATATACACAATGGAATATTATCCTACCTTGAAGAATACCAAGGAAGCTGCGAGCCACTCCATAACATGGATGAACCTTGAGGACATCATGCTGAGTGACATCAATCAGTCACAAAAGGATAAATACTGCCTAGGATCATTATTTTAAAAGATTAAGAAAAAATACCCACACTAAAATGGGGGGAGGGGAATCTTTGTTTGTTACTGGGCCTTATGGAGTAGGGTGAGGGGAGGGAATGGAAGGTGGAGCACAGAGTAGGGAATAGAAACAGGATAGTATGTGGGTTCTGGGGTGGGCAATACACTAGAAGGAGGAGGGGAAAAGAAGACCAAGGTGGATGTGAGAACAGTTAGGCAGGTTTACATGGGCTAAATAGGGACCGAGGTAAATAACAATTTAAGCACAGCCTTTAAACCATAGGGCTCTGGGATACAAGGATTGAGGCATGATTTGAATGGGTAAAATTGGGGAAATAATGTTAAGATGCTTGGATGTCTTTTGAATCTTAGTTTTCCTTACCTATTATTGTAAAACAGACACCTGAGGAGGAAAGAAAGGGTAGCCAGAAGCATCACCATAGAAAGGTTGTAAGTCAATCTTGCCTATAACTGATTGAAATACCTAAAATGAGGCTAGAACTTTCCCAGTGAAGGAGGCTTCCTGCAGAGCCTTTGAATTGTATAAGACCATAGGCTGAAACCTAATCCCCATCCAGAATCTTCTGAGGTGGGAAATTTCCACTTGAAAGGACAAGCAGACCAGACTGGAGCAGCTTGAAGAACAGAAGATACTTCTACAAATAAATTTCAGCAGAAAACAAAACAAAACAAAAAAACAAACCCGACAACGGCAGGCAGATTGACTACTATAAGAACAAACAAGTTGTTCCCCCAGGAGCCATCAAGGCAAGTGGTCAGATCCCCACAAGGCAAACCCCCTTCCAGGACTAAGACTCAAGGGGAATACATGAGCAGGCATGTGATCTGACTGGTGATCATGGTGGTCACTGATAAAGGGAAGTGGGTTAAAACAGCAATGAAGTTGTGAGCTAAGTCCAACCACATTCAATAGACTCCTGTTAACCTGGATTGAGACCTGGTTAGCAAGCAATATGAGGAGACCTGGGAATTCCTGTGCCCAGGGACAAGGACATGGGCACAGAAGACCAGAGCAGAGTGTGACACATCCAGTTGATATGAACTGAGGGGAGATGCACAAGAATAGCCATACTTTCAGAAAGTACCCATTTGACCTGGTTTCAATGGATGGATGATCAGAACTGGACTAGAAGAAGAAAGAATAGGAAAAAAAGAGTAATCAGCTACAATATGATGATCTTAATCTATGCTTGTTGATGTAGTAGGTCAAAGGAGGGAACAAGTCTTTACAACGAGGATAATTCCCACCCCTCCCTTATACACAGGGTCAACAAGGAAGGGCAACTTAGATATTGGCTATCCAAAATGGGGAGGTGGGGTGGCTACAAAGGCAAGAAGTGATTGGTTTATAAGCTTTCAATAGGGAACCTAATTCCAGACAGTGCAGGGAAAAATAGAATCTCCACTGAAGAGTGGTTCCTATCCTGTCTAGATGGGGCTGATGAAAAGAGATGGGGATAAGACTCATGGTTCAATAGTGAATGATTGCTATCAGGACTGACTGTGAGTGTTGGAAAGGTAAAGGTAGATGTTTCGTAACAAAAGGAGGGGAGTGGTTATTTTTGCAGTATAGGAGTGGAGGTCCCTGAAACCATCAAGGGAGAAAAGTGAAGTGCGGGACCCTATCCAGAGAAGCAGTTATACCATAAATGGAAGCAGAGACGATGACGAGGAGAGATTGAGCCATTGGGAACTTTAGAATCAGGGAGGGAGAGGAGCTATGTGCTGATGGCTGGGGGGCAGGATTGCGGGGGGTACTCTGTTTGTTTGATGATGCATGCAGGAGATTGTAATCATTGCAGTGAAATAAAATAAGATAGGACGAATGTAAATCTAATGTTCTCCCATGTAAACAATCACATAATTCACAATCAAAACTTAAAAACAAACAAACAAACAAAAAACATAAAAAGAAACACTCTATGATGGTATTGGGGAGAGAGGAGGAAAAATTATTCATGGACTAGAGGGTAAGAACCTGCTATCATGAGCTTTTGTATGTAAAATTGATTAACTTCATTGTAGATGTTCACTAAATTCACAATAAAAGTTAAAAAAAAAATTTTTTTTTTCACCAAATGAGTAAAAAGTGAGCCCATACACTAGGAATATTTTTTGCAATGACATATCAGACAAGGGACTAATTTCTATTTATAGAAAATGACAACAACTAAAAGGAGCTCTGGTAGCGTAGAGGTTACGAATCGGGCTGCGAAACTTAAGGCCAGCAGTTCGAAACTACCAGCTGTTCCGCGGGAGAAAGATGAGGCGTTCTGCTCCCGTAAAGATTTACAGCCTCGGAAACCCTGTACAGGGTCGC
>NW_006408671.1:5738478-5740270 GCF_000296735.1 Chrysochloris asiatica
TGGTGTTGGAGAAGAATATTGAAAGTGTCATGGGCTGCCAAAAGAACCAACAGATTTGTTTTGGAAGAAGTGCAGCCAGAGTGTTCCTTGGAGGTCAGGATGGCCAAACTTCGTCTCTCATACTTTGGGCATATTGTCAGGAGGGACCAGTCGCTGGAGAAATATATTATGTTTTGTAAGATGGTCAACGAAGAAGAGGAAGACCCCCCCAACGAGATGGACTGGCCAAGTGACAGCATCAATGAACAAGCATGGCAACAGTAGTGAGTTTGGCCCAGTATCAGGCATTGTTTCATTTTGCTGTTCATTAGGTCATTATGGGTGGGTACTGACTCGATGGCACCTAACAACAACAATTGAAGCATAAGACTCTTATCCCCATCTCTTTTCACCAGACTTGTCTAGACAAGATGAAAACTATTCAGTGGGGATTCTACCTTCTCTGGTACACTCTGAAACGACACTCCCTCTTGAAACTAGAAAGCCAGTCAGTTTGTGCCTTTATAGACTTCCCATTTTGTAGCCAATGTCTAAGTTGCCTATCCCTATCAACCCTGTATATAGAGGGGCTAAGACTGATACTTTTCTAATGCTTATCTTACAGTGCCACACTCATGAGTTCTCACTGTTAATTTTTTTAATCTTCAGTGTACAAAGTAAGTGAAAAAGTGCTGCTACAATTTATAGATACCTTTAAAAATATGAAACTCTTGGTTCTTTCCATATCATTTATATAGATCTATGTGGTTACCTGTTGGGCTGTTAATCTCAATGTCAACAGTTCAAAACTACAAGCCATTCTGTGGGAGAGAGATGAGACTTTCTGCTCCCGTGAAGATCTGCAACGGCAGAAACCCTATTCAGGGGCATTATAATTCAGAATTGACTCTACAGTGCATAACCTCCACCGTCGTGTACTTCTGAAGGCAATTGTTCCCTTTTTCTAATCTTTACTGAAGAACAATTCTCTACTCCTCCATTTAAACCATGTCAAAATGCAAGTGCTGACATCATATAGGGGCACAAATCATATTACTTTTAAATTTCTTTTGAGTTTGGGGAGCAAAAAGAAGTGTGAAAGGTCAGATCGGGGCTCTACAGTGGATGGGGAAATGTTTCCCAATAAAATTTCTAAGACATCCCTTGTTACTCTTGAATTCTTTTTAGATGTATTGTCATGCCTGAAAAAAAAAAGAAGAAAACATCTCCATATAACTTTCCTGGCTGTTTTCTCACCAATGCAGTTTTCAAGTTTCTTAAAACTACTTCACAATAAACCCCCATAAGCATCTTTTGTCTTCTGAAGTAATCTATCAAGATGACTTCTTTGGGATTGCAAAACACAATAGCCATAACCTTCTGTGATGACCTCTCTGCCTTCAATTTAACTGGCCCAGCAAATTCCCTTGAAAGCCATTCTTTTGATTGACCTGTGATTTAGAATTCACCATAGTGCGACTCATACAAGTGTATTGCTGAGAAAACATGTCTGAAATCATCCACTAATTGCAGAGATAAGTTTAAACATGTTTTGTTTGTGACATTTTTAGAACAAACCTACATATACATGAAGCGGAGTCCTAGTAGAAACACTACTGGTGTGGTGCTATAAGATAAGCACCGTACTGCTAATCACATGGTCAACAGTTAATCACATTCTTCAGAATCTCTGTACAAGATTGATTAGGGAAATAATCGACTAGACAGCACTTAACAAATGCAATTTATGTGTTAATCACCCTTACCAATAACAATGCTTCCTTTATTCCTTTTTCTGTCCTTTCTTTTTTCT
>NW_006408671.1:5740377-5742186 GCF_000296735.1 Chrysochloris asiatica
CTTTCTTTCTTTCTTTCTTTCTTTCTTTCTTTCTTTCTTTCTTTCTTTCTTCTTTCTCTCTTTCTCTCTTTCTTCCTTTCTCTTTTGTTTCTTTTCTTCCTTCATTCTTTCTACCTTCTAGCTCTCTTTCTTTCTTTCATTGTCTCTCCATTGCTTCCATCCTCTTCAATTTCTGTATCTTCTAATTCTTCCTTCAGTCTTCGATAATACCTAGAGTGTATTATTGTCTGTGAATTTGAGTGAATATTTTAAAATCTCTCTTATTGTTGTTGTTGTTGTCAGGTGCCATCGAGTCAGAGCCGACTCATAGCGACCCCATGCACCCCAGAACAAAACAATGTCCGATACTGGGCCAACCTCACTACCGCTGTCACACTTCAGGCCATCAATGATGCCACCTGGCTGACCCATCTTGTTGGGAGTCTTCCTTTTTTCTCTGAACCTCCAACTTACCCAGCATGACATCCTACTCCAATGACTGTTCCCTCCTGACAATATGCCAAAGTATAGCCATCTTGGCCTCCAAGGAGCACTCTGGCTGCACTTCTTCCAAATCAGATCTATTGGTTCTTTTGGCAGCCCATGGCACTTTTAGTATTCTCCTCCAACACCACAACTCAAAGACATCAATTGTTCTTCAATCTTTCTTATTTACTGTCCAGCTTTTGCATGCATATAAGGTTATTGAAAATACCATGGCTTGGGTCAGGCACACCTTAGTTCTCAAGGTGACATCTTTGCTCTTCAACATTTTAAAAAGTTCCTGTGCAGCAGATTTGACTAATGCAATACATCCTCTGATCTCTTGATACTGTTTCCGCTAATGTTGATAGTGATCCAAGAAGAATGAAGTCCTTGACAATGTCAATCTTTTCTCCACTAATAAGAATGTTGTTTATTGGTCCAGTGGTGAGGATTTTTGTTTTCTTGACATTGAGATGCAATTCTTACCGAAGGCTGTATTCTTTGATCTTCATCAATAAATGTTTCAAGTCCTCTTCATTTTCAACAAGCAAGGTTGTATCATCTGCATATCGCAGGTTGTTAATGAGTTTTCCTCCAATCCTGACACCACGTTTTTCTTCATAGAACCCAGCTTCTCATAATATTTGCTCAGGATAAAGGTTGAATAAGTATGGTGAAAGAACACAACTTTGTAACACATCTTTCCCAATTTTAAAACATTCATTGTTCCCAAGCTCTGTTTGAACAACTGCTTCTTGGTCCAGGTACAGATTTCTCAGAAGCACAATTAAGTGTTCTGGAATACTCATACTTTGCAATATTGTTCATAGCTTGTTATTATCCACACAATTGAAAGCCTTTGTGTAGTCAATAAAGCATAGGTAAATATCTTTCTGATATTCTCTGCTTTCAGTTAAGATCCATCAGACATCAATGATATCTCTCATTCCACAACCTGTTCTGAATCCAGCTTGAACCTCTGGAAGTTCTCTGTCAATGTATGATTGTAGCCATTTCTGTATCTCTCTAGTATCCAATAACCTAATATTTATAGAACACATTTTATAAAGCAAAGCTTTAATTTAATAAAATACAATGCTTCTTACTTCAAATTTAGAAACATATATTGGGCAGATTTTCAAAAAATAAAAATATGGAGACTAATTTGCCTACAAATGACATTATTGAGATATGTATAGCATCACCTTCCATTTAAGGATCATTACATTATTCCAAGAAAATGTAATCTATTCTTTTCTCAAATAAAATACTTTATAGTATATATGCTGCTATTTTATAACAGAAAATTAATTTTGAAAGGATCACATATCTATTATATATAAT
>NW_006408671.1:5750526-5756276 GCF_000296735.1 Chrysochloris asiatica
AAGATTTACAGCCTCGGAAACCCTGTACAGGGTCGCTATGGGTCGGAAACGACTCGACGGCACATAACAACAACAACATAAGGAAAAAAGACTAAAAACCCAAATAAAATTTGGGTTGCAGATATGAATAGACAATTCTTCCAGGAAGACATTGAGGCAGCTGGGAATTCTATGACAATGGTCCATGATTATTAGCCATTGTTGTTGTTAAGTTGAGTTGGTTCCAACTGATAGTGACCCTGTATAGGTTTCCAAGGAGCTGCTGGTGAGCATAAACCCTTGGCATTGTGGATCAAATCGATTTTGCAGTCTAGTGCATTAACCCTCAATGCCACACCAGGACTTTATTGTTGTTGTTGTTAAGTACAGTGGAGTCGGTTCCAACTCATAGTGACCCTGCACAGGGTTTCCAAGGCTGCAAATCTTTATGGGAGCAGAAAGCCTCATCTTTCTCCTGTGGAACATCTGGTAGTTTCAAACCGCCTACCTTGAGGTTAACAGCCAAATTTGTAATCACTACGCAATCAGGGTTCTCTATTATTGTTATTGTTGTTGTGAAGTGCGTAGAGTTGGTTCCGACCCATAGCGACCCTGTATATAGAAGCATCTACTTAGCTTCTGAGAAGCATCTACTTAGCTTGAACTGCCAACCTTGCAGTTCAAACGGCTTTGCAGTCTGACACATTAACCCACAGTGCCACAACAGGACTCTATTAGAGAGATGCAAATCAAAACAATGATCAGATATCATCTCATACCAGTGATAATAGCAAAATTCAAAATAACGAAAATAACAAATGCTGAGCAGACTGTAAAGTGGTTCAACCACTCTGGAAAATGGTATGTCACTTGCTCAGAAAGTTGAAATTAAGTTATAACCCAGCAATTACCATATTTGTTATATAGCCACAAGATGTAAAAAACAGGACACAAATGGATATATGCACACTCATGTTTATCACAACACTATTAACACGGATATGGAGATACCCCAAAAGCCCATCAATGGAATAATGGATAAGCAAACTTTGACACCTATACACAATTGGAATACCATCCAACCTTGTATTATAAAGATGAATCTTGCAAAACACCTAACAGCATGGATGAACCTGAAAGATAGTAAGCTGAGTGAAATTAGTCAATCACAAAGTGACAAATATTTTATGAGATCACAATAAATATTTTATGAGGTCACTATACATATTTTATGAGGTCACTTTTTTTTTCAAACTTCAAAGAAAGGTTTTCATGTTAAAGAAATTTTTGTTGATGGTTACCACAGTGGGAGGGGGAGTAATTCACTGGCTAGAGTATAGATCCTTGTCAACTCATGTGACAAGGAGGGCAATATACAAAAAAAAAAAAAAAAAAGAAATGTTGACAGAAGAATAATGAAGACAGGTGAAAATCTAGGGAAGTATTCAAAGGAAAAGGAATAGAGGTAAATAGTGTTATACACACAACCTTGGGACAGCAGTGTTCTGTGAGTAGATATATGAAAAGACATACAGATTTAACAGGTATGGGAGGAAAAGTGGGAGTATATGCACAAATATATAAGTGTTTCAAAAAGGTTATTTGTACCTGACTATTTACTTTTGTTGCAAACCCTACATTAGAACGTGGTGGAGCATGTAGCAGAAAAAATGATGAAAATTTTGTTTCTATTATCAGACTTCTTAAGTCAATGATTCCCTGGGTCTGAGGGCTCAGGACCACAGTCTTAAGGGATACCATGGTCAATTGGCACACATAGTCCACAAATAAAATGTTTTACATTCGACTTTGTTAACTAGTGTCTAGAATCTTAAAAGTTAATTAGCAGCCATCTAAGGTGTAACTAATTGTTTCTGCATGTGCAGAAGGAAGAATAGTGATGAGAATTTAACATGCTTGTAATCCATTATCCCGATATAGTAAATGGAACATGTGAAAATCAGTATCCACAAGTCTGAGATCACTAGAACTAGATGATTCTGCTACCACTACCAAAAGCTTTTAAAAGATTTTTATTAGACAGTCCCAGATATAATGGGAGAATATGTGGAACAAAATTTAAAAATACAACAAATAATAGTACTTCCTGGTCAGTAATAGACTGGAGGAACCTGAGATTAGGAAATTTCTTAATCATAAGAAAGCTTAAAAATTCAAATAAAATTCTCATAAAATAATATCTATGTTGTACAAGGATAATATAACTGCATTATTATTAAGTCTCATGATAAAATTGTATATTTGGTGTGCTCTACAACAATGGACCAGTAATTGATAGAAGAAAACTGGAAATCTCTCAACAATGTGACATGGCACAGGAGGCACTCACTCAGAGATTTATATTTGTGCCCATTCCAAAGAAAGGTGACCCAACAGATTGCAAAAATCATCAGACAATACCTTTGATATCCCATGCAAATGTCGCGTAGTGGTTATGAATCGGGCTGCGAAGCGCAAGGTCAGCAGTTCAAAACTACCAGCTGCTCCGTGGGAGAAAGATGAAGCTTTCTGCTCCCGTAAAGATTTACAGCCTCGCAAACCCCGTTCAGGGTCGCTGTTTTCGGAACCGACTTGATGGCACTTAACAACAACAACAAATGTAATAGAGAAATGGCTGCAATCATCCATTGACAAAGAACTTCCAAATGTTCAAACCAGATTCAGAAGAGGATATGGAATTGCTGACACCAGATGGATCTTGTCTGAAAACAGAGAATACCAGAAAGATAATTTTTATGCTTTATTGACTATGCAAAGACCTTCAATTGTGTGGATGATTAGAAGCTATGAACAACATTACAAAGTATGAGTATTCCAGAACAATTGTGTTCATGAGGAACCTGTACATAGACCAAGTGGCAGTTGTTCGAACAGAACATGGGAACACTGAACGATTTAAAATTAGGAAAAGTGTGAGCCAGAGTTGTATTCTTTCACCATAGTTATTCAATCTGTATTCTGAGCAAATAATCTGAGAAGCTGGGTTATATGAAGAAAAACATGGCATCAAGATTGGAGGAAGACTCATTAACAATCTGCAATATGTAGATGATACAACCTTGTTTGTGAAAGTGAAGAGGACTTAAAATACTTACTGATGAAGATTAAAGACCATAGCCTTTGTTATGGATTGCATTTCAATGTAAAGAAAGCAAAACTCCTCACTACTGGACCAATAAACAACATTCTTATCAATGGAGAAAAGACTGAAATTGTCAAATACTTCATTTTTCTTGGATCAAGCATTAACACTGATGGAAGAAACAGCCAAGAAATCAAATGATGTATTGCATTAGGCAAATCTACTGCACAAGACCTTTTTAAAATGTTGAAGAGCAATGATGCGAGCTTGAGGTATGCCTGACCCATGCCATGGCATTTTCAATAACTTCATATGCATTTGAAAGTTGGACAGTGAATAGGAAAGATCGTAGAACTGATGCATTTGAGTTATGGTATTGGAGGAGACTATTGAAAGTACCATTGGCTTCTAAAAGAAAAAATAGATCTGTGTGGGAAGAAGTACAGTCAGAGTGCTCCTTGAAGGCCAGAGAATCCAGATTTTGTCTCTCATACTTTGGGCATATTGTTTGGAGGGACCAGCCACTTTAGAGGGGTATCATGACACGACGGCACTTAACAACAACAACAACAACAAGTTTGGTAAAGTGGAGGGTCAGAGAAAAAGAGGAAGACCCCCAGCGAGATGGATTGGCAAAGTGGCAGCATCA
Source organism: Chrysochloris asiatica (assembly GCF_000296735.1). Lineage (NCBI taxonomy): Eukaryota > Metazoa > Chordata > Mammalia > Afrosoricida > Chrysochloridae > Chrysochloris > Chrysochloris asiatica. Next base: position 5,754,258 of record NW_006408671.1, read on the forward strand.
GTGGGCTCATGGGTGGCAACAGTTTTGAGGTTATCCTACTACCGGACAGTTTTTTGTTCTGTTTTGCATAGGGTGGTAATGAGTTGTTACCGACTCAATGGCACCCTACGAAAACAACAAGTGTTGTCAAGTCAGTTCCAACTCATAGAATCCCAATATAAGCTTTTCAAGAAACAACTGGTGAGTTTGAACCACCAATCATGCAGTTAGCAGTCCAGTGCTTATCCTATAGTGCCACACCAGGACTTATCCTGGAGAAGAGCATAAAAAAGATATTTATATAGCCAAAACTACCTTTCCTAGAGTTTCAATAAGGAAGCAAAACTTGCTGGAAATGAGGAGTTTTCCAGAAGAAAAGTTTTGGAATCTCCACTTACATGTGCTGAATTCTGTAGGGAACAAATGTAATTTATGGTTCAGCTTATGACAGACCACAATGGGACAGAAGTTAAATGACTAAACAAAATAGCAAAAACTAATATTGCATGTATATTTTTAAAACTATTGCTAACTTTTTATTTTTACATATTCGTTTCCTCACCATATTTCTATTCTACCTCAGTAGTCTATTTACTGTCTTTAAAGCCGTCTAGCCCTGCTTTCTTAGTGTTGTACTGTAGTTTAAACACTGTTCAACTACAAGATCAGTGGTTCAAACCTACCATCCACTCCCTAGAATCATACAGAGGGTCTTTATGAGTTAGGATATACTAGATAACAGTTAACAACAAAAACCACTGCCTAGTCCCAAGTCAAGGAGCTCCGGTAGCGTAGTGGTTACGAATCGGGCTGCGAACCGGAAGGTCAGCAGTTCGAAACTACCAGCTGCTCCGCGGGAGAAAGATGAGGCGATCTGCTCCCGTAAAGATTTACAGCCTCGGAAACCCTATTCAGGGTCGCTATGGGTCGAAACCGACTTGACGGCACTTAACAACAACAACAACAGTCCCAAGTCAGTAGCAGATGCTTTAGATTTTTTTAAGGTTTCATTAGAGATTTAATTGTGGGAAAACAGACTGATCTTGGAAATAATCAATTTAGATTGAAAAAAAAAAAAAAAAAAAAAGGAAAGTATTTCTGGTTAGAGATTACAAACCATAGGTATACAATAGCCAAACTCTCCAAATCAAAGAAAAATAGATAATCCTGAGAGCAGCTTGAGGATAAATGAAAAGTTATATTCAAACGAAAACTAATAAGACTAAGCTCTGATATCTCAGCAGAAACCATGTGGGCAAGAAAAAAAAAAAAAAAAAAATAGGATACTATATATAGAATCCTGGGGGAGTAGGAAATGCCAACCAAGAATTATGTTGTTGTTGTTGTTGTTATTAGGCGCCATCGAGTCGGTACAGACCCATAGCAACCTTATGCATAGCATAAAAAAACACTGCTTGATCCTGAGCCAACCTCACTACTGTTGCCACACTTGAGTCCATCCATGCTGCCACTTGGCCAATCTATCTTGCTGGGGGTTTTCCTCTTTTTCTCTGACCCTCCATCTTACCCACCATGATATCCTACTCTAGTGACTGGTCCCTCCTGACAATACGTCCGAAGTATTAGAGATGAAGTTTGGCAGTCTTGGCCTCCAAGGAGCACTGGCTGCACTTCTTCCAAAACAGATCTATTGTTTCTTTTGGCAGCCCATGGCACTTTCATTATTCTCCTCTTTACTTTCAGCAAGCAAGGTTGTATCATTTGCATATCGCAGATTGTTAATGAGTCTTCCCCCAATCCTGACGCCACGTTTTCCTTCACAGAACCCAACTTCTCGTATTATTTGCTCAGCATACAGGTTGAATAAGTATGGTGAAAGATCACAACATTGTCGCACACATTTCCCAATTTTAAAACATTCAGTGTTCCCATGCTCTGTTCGAACAACTGCTTCTTGGTCCAGGTACACATTTCTCAGAAGTACAATTAAGTGTTCTGGACTACTCATACTTTTCAATGTTGTCCATAGCTTATCATGATCCACACAATCGAAAGCCTTTGCGTAGTCAAAAAAGCATA
>NW_006408671.1:5758241-5763255 GCF_000296735.1 Chrysochloris asiatica
TGACCCTGCTGGTTATTTAAAATAGCGGTGGCAGAGCACTCAGAATCACTGTAACTCAAACCACCACAGAATGACAGACAGACGAATGATATGTTATTAAGTGCCATCAATTCTGATGCTGAGCAACCCTGTATAGCCACTATTATAAAAACTTAAGAAAAGACACATCAATTGAGATGTAGGATGAATTGGTACGGAAGGAAGAGTAGTATATGTGTATATATATATACCACTTTTGGCTAAGTGCTGTCAAGTCAATTTTGATTCATAAGTATAATGAAAGAATACAACCTGTACATAGACCAAGAGACAGTTTCTCAAACAGAATAACTCTCTTAGTCTATGTACAGGTCCCTCATGAGCACAATTAGGTGTTCTGGACTGCTCATTCTCTGCCATGTTGCCCATAGCTCATCATGATTCACACATTCGAAAGTCTTTTAGTAGACAATATAGCACAGGTAAATATCATTCTGATGTTCTCTGTTTCAATTAAGATCCATCTGAGGTTAGCAATGATATCTCTCATTCCACATCCTCATTTGTATCAGACTTGAATTTCTGACAGTTTTCTGTCAATGTATATTTGCAACCATGAGCCATGCATTAGTACTAGGCACCTTTACCCAGATTTCCAAATCTAGCATTGTCATGAAAACAAGTTGAAGAAATGTAAAGTGGATTGATTTCTTTTTCTTTTTCTGAGTTTTCCTTGTTATTTCTTCTTTTGAATATATTGTATGGGTTCCTTCACCAATGTGTTTGATTATTAATTTACTCAATATTTGCTTTTATTTTAATTTTTACAAAATTTAAAAGAAAATCTATGTGCTGATAATGTAACTTTCACTAAACAATTTAAGTTATTTAAAAAGCTAAGATTAAACACGTTTTATTATGTGTTCTGTTTTAGAGCCTATGACTTTAATTTGCACAGGTATTCAATGGGGTATATTCTACTAGGAGCCTCATTTTTCATGTGAGAAAGATCATCAGAAAGGTTGGGAGACTTGACCAGATTGCAGTTAGTGTCCTAGCAAGGAGATAAATCTGGATAGTCTGACTCCAGAGTTCCTGCTCAGATTAGCATTAGCATTGTTTTTGTAATTACATGATTTCCTCCAAGTCATTTTGACAAGAAAACTACTTAAAACATTCCCATAAGTGCAGCTATCTAGCTTAGTGATTATACAAAATTTATTTTCTATAATTATTTATTAAGGCACTCTGGTAGCATAGTGGTTACAAATCAGCCTGCAAACCGCAAGGTCAGCAGTTCGAAACTACTAGCTGTTCCGCAGGAGAAAGGCTTTCTGCTTCCTTAAAGATTTACAGCCTCGGAAACCCTGTACAGGGTCACTATGAGTCGGAACCGACTCCATGGCACACAACAACAAAGAACAATTATTTCTTACATAAAAATATAATGAAGTACAGAGAATTAGTAAACACTTTTGTCATTTTTATTGCAATTATTTGTCATTGTTGAAATCTATTTCTCTTGGATAAGGAAAATTTTTATGGTGTTTATACTTTCTTTTCACTAATTTAAGTATACAAATACTTAACAAAAAATGTCCACACACAAAAAAAATTTTCAGGTAATACTAAGTGATACATTTCTTTTTTTTTTTTTTTCTTATTCTTTATTTTAGAACAAATAAATTGTTCTTTTAATAGGTGCAGCTGGTAGATTGTTGTTGTTGTTGTTAAGTACCATCAAGTTGGTTCTGACCCATAGTGACCCTGTATTCTGTATTGAGTTTCCAAGGAGTGGTTGGTGAACTTGAACTTTGTGATTCAAACTGACTTTGCAGTCCAGCACATTAATCCGCAGCACCACACCAGAATTCTTCAGCTGGTAGATAGTTCCACTTTTTGTGATATTATTTAATAATAAAAATTTAAAAATTTAAAGAGCATGCAAACAACTTTCTCTTTTTATAATTTGAATAACGTTTTCAAATTTTTTATGAAGCTTCTAGAATAGTTAAAAATTAAAAGTGTGAAATATGTAAATTAACTTGTGCTAAAGCCAAATTTTTATTCTTTATAGAGGAGCGTAATGTAGTATACGTAAATTAAAATGAATCACACAGTATTAAGCAAAACTACTACTCAAATATTTAAGAACAATCTTGACATGGTGAAGTTGAAAGCAGTGTAAATAATGTTCAATAAATTTACCTTCTTGTAGGCCAAAGTGTTGTTTTAAGTACATTGCCAGTGGTAAAAAGAAATGGTGCTATGATTTTGGAAAATGGTTTTTACTTTTGTAGCTCCAGTGAGAGAATTAACTTTTATGCAATTTCTACTTACGTTGGCATAGTTTTAGCAACTCTTTTTAATAAAATATGCAGAGTAATCAACTTTATGTTTTTATAAACTCATATATTTCCTTACTAGGATACTTCTTAAGTGATTTTATATATATTATTTCATTATATAGTAGAAAGGTGGTGATGGACTTTCCTCACCACATATATTAATCTATGTAATATAGTTTATGTACTAATACTGAAATGTGCCTGGGATTTATATTGTATTGTTATTGTACTAAAAGAAATATGATTTAAGTCTAATAAACATTGTTCTCATATTTACAAATTTCAAGCACAATAATATTATCTTAAAATAGTCTTTTAATATATTTATGCACATACACTCTTATGAAATGAGGCCTCTTGAAAACATGAATTTAATTATCCTCATCATTACCACAATCATCTATCTAGCACTTAATTCCCATATGCCATTAATACTTACCCTAGAAGTAAAGCGTTGCTTTTTTCTAATTTGTGATACTTTTAATTTGTCTGATTAACATTTGCTTCTGTTAAATTACAAACAACTTTTTATAATAATTTGTGATTAGTGGGAATTTTTTCCCTAATTCTAAATAATAATGAAAAATTAAAGACAGGTGTATTAACATGAACTCTAGATAAATAAATGAAATGAAATTAGCTACTTTTTATTATTATTAAATTTACAATGAACTCCTATATATTTTAGCTTCTGTATTAGTTTCAGAAACCCTGTGATATTGTTGTTATTTGCACACCAAACTTACAGATGTGATAAGTGGATTTCATGGAGTATTTGAGTATCACTTGGATTTGATAACTTGTTTTTATTCTCTATCTCATAGCGATACTATAGTAATTGTATCATAATATTTTATTGGAAAAAAATAAAGTTGCTCTCCCTCTCTGTCTCTCTTTCTATCTCTCTGTCTCTGTCTCTCTCTATATATGTATATCTAGATAGATAGATAGATAGATAGATAGATAGATAGATAGATAGATAGATAGAAGCTCTGGTAGCATAGTGGTTACGAATTGGGCTGTGAACCTTAAGGTCAACATTTTTGAAACTACCAGCTGTTCCGCGGGAGATAGATGAGACGTTCTGCTCCCATAAAGATTTATAGCCTCCGAAACCCTGTACTGGGTCGCTGTAAGTCGGTTCTGACTCCACGGCACATAACAACAACAAGTTATATATATGAAATCCTGCTTCATTAAAACAAGAGAGATGGTACAATTCCAAATGGGATTTTGACCACAGTCAGATATATATATATATATATAGCATTCTAAGGTAAACACCTCTTATTTAAGTTTAGATATTATTTTGGGTTGAATTATGTTCCCGAAATCATGTATTGTAAATATTAACCTCTATGACTGGTCAAAAAATCCCATTTGGAACTGTACCATCTCTCTTGTTTTAATAAAGCAGGATTAGTACAGGAAGTATTTTTGAGTAGATTTCTTCTGAGACACAAAATAAATTAAATGCAAGCTAACAAGTAGAGAGGGGAAAAGAGATCTCAAGTCACATGAAGACTGTCAGAGAACAGAAGCTCTCAGAAGGGCCAACAACCCCACTCTTCCCACCAACCAAAAGAGACAAAGAGGGCTTTTCCCTAGATTCAGTGTTCTGAATTCAGACTTCTTTTTTACTAATTTACCCTTATAGTAATCTAAAGAATATATATACATTGATATTAAATTTATGGGATAATGGTGGAAGAGATATAAATTTGGATCAGGTTGAATATCATCCACTATTATCTGTATTCTTTCTTTTAGTTCAAGGAGTAAGGAAGTAGTCTAATGTTATTTGATTGTCTGACTACAACATGCACCAAAATATGACCTATACTAAATGAAATTAAAATGTTCAAATTGCCGAGTTTTCAAAGGGAAATTGAAATGCTACAATTGATTCAGTCACCATCCACACACCTACCATGATTACATAGAACACATGTTTTAGGTTTGTGAAGAATAAATTTGTGAGAGAAGCCACAGCATCCTTAAAGAGTGCCATAATTGTTCTTCTCTGTAGAGCAGAACTGCAGTCACAGAAATGGAGAACCTAGTTACAATGTTGTTGTTTGTTGTAAAGTGCTGTCAAGTCAGTTCCGACACACAGCAACCCAGTATAGCATTTCCAAGGAGTAGCTGATGAGCTTGAACCTCTAACCTTGCAGCAGTTGGCATAATTGTTAGCACAACAGAACAAAACATTACCATGCAATCTTCACAATCATTGTTAAGTTTGAGCCCATTGCTGCTGCCATTGTGTCAATCCATCTCATTGGGAGTCTTCCATTTTTTGCTGAACTTCTACTTTGGTGGTGGTTATATGCCATGGAATCAGAACAGACTCATAACGACCCTGTACAGGGTTTCCAAGACTGTAAATCTTTACGGGAGCAGAAAGCCTCATCTTTCTCCCACGGAACAACTGGTAGTTTCGAACTGCTAACCTTAAGATTCACAACATGATTAGTAACCACTACGCTACCAGAGCTCTTTGAACTTCTACTTTAGCTAGTATGATATCGTTCTCGAGGGATTCGTTCCTCCTGATAATGTGTCTGAAGTATGAGAGACAAAGTCTTGGCATCCTGACTTCCAAGGGGGATTCAGGCTGTACTTCCTCCAGTACAGGTTTGTTTGTTCTTCTAGAAGTCCATGTTACATTTAATATTCTTCTCCAA
>NW_006408671.1:5781921-5783221 GCF_000296735.1 Chrysochloris asiatica
ATCTTCTCAGATCACAGTGCTATAATATTAGAAATGAACAATAGGAAAATCAAGGGAAAAACTCAAATATGTGGAAGCTGAATAACACCTTGATTAAAAGCTACTGGATAGTAGAGCAGATAAACATTGAAATAAAAAAAAAAAAGAATCATAGAAAAACTGATAATGAAAATACAGTGTACAAAAAACTATGGGACACTGCAAAAGCAGGACTAAGTGAACAATTTATAACAATAAAGACACACATTCAAGAAGAATTAAGGAATAAAGAATCAAAATCAGTACAGCATCCCCAACAATTAGAAAAAGAGCATCAAAGTAATCCTACAATCACCAGAAGAAAAGAAATAATGAAGATTAGACCAGAAATAAATGAAATAGAAAACAGAAAAACAATATGAAAAACAACAACAACATGAAAAGATGCTGCTTCTTTGAAATTATTAATAAAATTGGTAAACCACTGGCAAGTCTAGACATAGTCTGAATGGGTAAAGAGGGTAAAAATGTTTAAGTGTTTGATTGTCTTGTGTATATTGGTTTCTCCTACCTGCTATTATAAACTAGACATCTAAGTGCCATACAAATGAATATTGGCAATAATGATTGCAGAAAGCTTGTAAGTCTGTCTTCATCCTATAACTGATTGAATTTTCTATAAATGGGATTATAATTTTTCCAAGGAAATAAGCTTCTTGCTTAGCATTTGTTGAGTATGAGACGTAAGTTGGAATCCTGAGTCCTATCTAGAACCTTATGAGTTGGGACATTCCCACTTTAAAACATATGGAAACCAATCTAGAACTTCTGGGAGAACAGAAGAATACTTTCTAAAGAAAGATCTGCTAAAAAAAAAAAGTTGTTTAGCTGTTTGCCTTAGAGGTGAAAAGGCAAGAAATGTCAGGAAAATCCCTTTCTAAGACTGAAATTCAAATGTAACCCATGGGCAGTCTAGTATGCTTGCTGGTGAACACTTGGGTCTACTTGTGAGTTAAACTGGGAAAACTGCAGCAATGAAGACATGGGATGAGTTTGGACAGTTTCACTGACACATGTTGACCTTAATAGAGAGAAAAGGAAAGAGGGGCTGGTCTGAAATTTTGAGAGATGTGTGAGAGTCTGAACCCATGGGCTCTGTCTTATCCACTGGGGGCTAGAGCAAAAGTGAAGCAGCCATCTGGTCTGAAGTGTAGGGAAGTTGGCATGAACTCCCAAATATTGTGGTTGTTGTTGTTGTCAGGTGCCATCGAGTCGGAACCAACTCATAGCGACCACATGCACAGCAGAATGAAACAATGTC
>NW_006408671.1:5784536-5787046 GCF_000296735.1 Chrysochloris asiatica
TTTTCTTGATATAGAAGTGTGAGTACCTCCAGTGCTACCTAACTTTCTTGAAAGCTTTCAATTTTTATTCTATCAATTCTTGGTGCCTTGTTTTTTGCCAATTCCTTCAATGCACTTTGTATCTTCCTTCGGTGTCATGGGCTTTTGATCAAATTCTACCTCTTGAAGCAGTTGAATATCAACCATTTCCTTTTGGTACAGTGATTCTGTATATTCCTTCCATCTTCTTTTGATGCTTTCTGCAGCATTTAAAAACTTGCCCAGAGAATCCTTCAATAATACTAAATAATCATTCAAACTTCGAGGGTTGAATTCTTTCTTCAGTTTCTGCAATTTTAGAAATGCAGAGTGTTCTTTTCCTTTTATGTTTTCTGACTCCAGATCTTTGTTTGTTGTTTTATTAAGCTTTCTGATTGCCTCCAGGTTGATGTGATCAGGAAATGGGCTTCCCTTTTCACTTCTCTTATTACTCAACTCAGAGTAGTTTTAGCAAGGGTTGAATATCTAGCTGGTATATAGCATCTGATATTTACTTGTGATTGGATTTTATAGTGTCTGATATGTACTCTTGGTGGGATTTCATAAGTAATGATTGTAACTTGGTTACATGACTACAATTGCTGTATTTTCTTTGTGTTTTCTTGAGCAATGTAGGGATAAAAAGCACACACACCCCCAAGTTAAAAGGGGGACCAAAAAATAAAAAAAAATCAAAACAACAACAATAGTAAAAAAAGATTGGATACGAAACTCTATAGTCACCACAAAGAGAGACAGAGAAAAAAAAAAAAAAGCAAAATATGAGTAAGGTGTTAATACCCCTCTCTCAGCTTCTTACCTTCAAGGCCACCTGAGAAATTTCAAAATGTTACCATTGCTTCCTATGATGTAGCTCAAGATTTAATTTTCATTCTCTTTCCTTTTTTGTCTGACTCTTCAACTCTTCAACCTATTTCAGGTGTTTCTCCTAGTGAGAAACATCTCAGGGCCTGTTTGAGCCATTTTAAGCTGTTCCTGTTGACTTTTGCCCCTTCTCCAATTCTGGGCCCAGTAGTCTTTGCTGAGCATATCCATGCGTGTGCATGCATACTAAAACCCTTAGGGGCAGGAGAGTGTCCACACTCTCAAGTACTCCCTCTAGTCACCAGAGTTGCAGTGCACAGACAGAGAGAGACAAATGTCGAGAAAAAAAGTGTTCATACCTTTAACTCCGATGGTCTGCCAGACCCCAGTAATGGGAACTCTCCCGTGTTCTTGCATCAGCTCTATCACACCCAATATGGCTGCTCTGGGACCCACCCATGTTTGTGGATTAGAAAACACCACCTTGCTTGCTTCTGCTACAAATCTCACTAGCAATAAATCTTTGATCATTCTAAATATTCCGTTATATTTAGTTCAGAGTTTGGGACTATCACCTGAATCTACTTTGTCCAGTATTCTGTATTATTACTGGAGGAGATCTGCACAGCATCTCCCCCTAATCTGCCATCAAGTCCCTAGTCCACCACAATTGATACCTTCACTGTAACATCAGACAGTTTATCATATTGGGAATGAAAGTCATGTAGTAATTTAGCTATTATTGGATGATATTCTGGGTTTGATTTTCAGCAATCTCTATTCATTGGTTATAGAATATAAGGTTATTTTTCAGGGCATACAATGAAACTTACAGGTCATCTATGTAATGATTGAGCTGCATATTTGAGGCCCTGTGCTCATCTTTTCATTTGGCACTTTTCCCTGTGAAATTAGTAGCTACCAGTCAATTTCATATTAATCATACTGACAAAAATATTTTGGAATATCAACTATATAATCACCCAGAACATTGTGCAATAGTGACATTTTCAGAATCTTTATTGCCTCTTCAGACCATGGAATATCAATGATCAATTTACTAGAAGTAGACTTATTAGTGCCTTAGAATCTAAGTATTCTTTAATAAAAATAAAACAAATATTTTCAAAACTAGATTAAAAGGAGACATCATGTCAAAGGAGAAAACATTTAAATTAAATTAAGTTGGATACACAGTCAATGCCCCTCAAAGCAGCAGTCAAGAAATACTATGAATTGCATTGGGCAAATCTGTGAGAAAAGATTTCTTTCGAGTGTAGAAATACAAACATTTTACTTTGAAGAACAAATGTGCCCAATCCAAATCATGATGTTTTTAAAATCCATATGTCAGGTGACAGGCTAGAAACTTTGATGGTTTAAACAATAGAAAGTTATTTTCTCACACTTCTGGAGGCTATAAGTCTAAAAGCAGAATTCTGGCAGTGTCAAGTTCTCTCTGAAGTCTCTAAGAGAAGATCCTTCCATGTGTCTTTCAGCTTCTGGTAGTCCTACATACTCTTTGGCTTTTGGAAGCATAACTCCAACCCTGTTAAAATACATGCTAAACTATTTGTGGATGAAATGTCATGATGTCTACAATTTGTTTTCCATTGGTATAGATAATAATATGACTATATGTAGATGGAGTCCTTGTGCGGCTTTGT
>NW_006408671.1:5787582-5789586 GCF_000296735.1 Chrysochloris asiatica
ATGAAATTATGAATAAGAATAAAAAACATGAGTAAGAATTGACTTGAAAAAAACACTTGTTTAATTTTTTTTTTTTTTTTTTCTCTCTCTCATATTCAGGTGGTCATGCTCAACAGAAACAAATCTTGACTTAATCCTTCTTTCTTTCCTTTTTTAACATTCCTTTCATCTTGATCTTTAAACCTTAGTTTATGGTATATTTCACAGGCCACCTTTCAATTACCACCATATTCATGCAACAGGGCAATAACAGCCTTTCCAGTTAGAAATTTTTATCAATGGAATTATCTAAGCAGAATTTGGGCTACCATCTGTTGTTACTTTGGAAGAAAATATTTTTTCATTAAATAGTTCAGTTGTAATAAGAAAATTATAGAAACATAATTATCTGACCACTACATGTTAGCATCCTAATGTATTTCCAACCAGAGTTTTTTCATCAAAACCATTCTTATATGAATTTATATATCTTTTTTTGAAACTTGTACCAATATCTACCTTTCTGTTTCAACAAAAGTCCTCTTATGATGAACAATATTAATTTTTCTTTCAAAGTTTCCCTTAAAACTGAGTTTTGTGAATCAGGATCAAATTAAAGATAGCAACAGGCAACCAATGGTTATTTATACTAAACAGATCTATGTCGTCAACCTTTTTTTCAAAACACGGATTTTATAGTGACATCAGGTTAACTACCCTGAAGACTATTTCACTTCCTAGTTTTTGCTTGTTTTATCTTAACTTTTTTTGTTGCATTTTGTTTGTTTGTTTTTATTGTGAATTGAATGAAAGCTTACAGGGCATATCATCAGTTTTACAGTCAATGAATTTTATAATCTCCTCCATGTACTATCAGTTAACAGTATTTCTCTCTATTCATTTCAGCTCTTTAAAAAAACAAAACACAAAAAACATCCACGCATATATAATAATTTACACCACCAAACATCACATTCTGCAAGTCGGCCTCCTGGCTGCCAGCTTTCAGTCACTCTTTTCCCAGGAATCTAGAGTCCTCAGCTGCTCCCTCTCTGCATATCCCCATCTCTGCCTCCAACTCTGGTATTGCTGCATCTCTGGATGAGGTCCCACATTCTGCTTGTGATCTTCTCCTTTGATGGTCCTAGGGTTTTCTGTTTCTGAATTGTAAGGTTAACTACTCACGTGTTTTTGTTACAAAATGTATACCTTTACAATTGTGACAGTCACAATTAGTCATTATTATCTTTTTTTATTTAAGTTTTTATTGTGAATTGGTTGACAGATTACATGGGAGAACACCAGCTTTACATTTATCCTATTGTATTTTGTTTCATTGCAATGATTGCAATCCCCTCCATGCATCATCATTCAATGGCATTTACTTCCATTCCCTCTGATTTTTTTTGTTTTTCCCTTCTTCTTCTTTGGATGTACACCAAAGCACTCGGGAATATTCAACCATTCAAACAACCATTCAAACAACTTGTATACCCCGCAAGTCTGCCCTTTGGCCATCAGCATTCAGCCCCTATCCCTCCCTGAATCCAGAGTCCCCACCTGCTTCATCTCTCCACCTCATCATCTCTGCCTCCATCTCTGGTGTCACTGTCTCTCTGGATAGGGTCCCACACTCCACTCTTCTCCCTTGATGTTCCCATGGTCCTCAGCTCCTGGATTGCAAGATCAACCAATTCCCTCCTTTGTTATAAAAATCTACCTTGACATTTGCAACACTCACAATCAGTCCTGATAGCAATTATTCAGTATTGAACAACAAGAGTCTTATCCCCATATCCTTTCACCAGCCCCATCCTCCGGGCAGGTTGGAAACCACTCAGTGGAGATTCTACCTTCCCCCACACCCTCTGAAACTAGATTCCTTCTTGAAAGCCTGTAAGCCAGTCACTTAGTGCCTTTGTAGACCCCCATTTTTGGTAATCAATGTCTAAGTTGCCCATCCCTGTGTACCGGGGGTGGGGGAGGGTGGGAATGATCCTTGCTGTAAAGATTTGTTCCTTCTTT
>NW_006408671.1:5793411-5795146 GCF_000296735.1 Chrysochloris asiatica
TGAAGAGCAGCTGGTGAGCTGGTTTTTGAAGAGCAGCTGATGAGCTTGAACCACCATTGAGCTTGAAGTTCAATCTGACCTTACAGTCAAGGGCATTAACCTGCAGCACCAACAGGACTCCAATTGGTATCATTAGTATCCAGTATAAATTATTGTGACTTAAATTCTTGTCTCAGAGTGAGCCTTTGGATGAACTTAACATTTCTGGTGGCACTGTAAGATAAGCACAGAACTGCTAAACACAGCGTCAGCAATTCAAACCCACCAGCAGTTCCATAGGAGAAAGATGAGGTTGTCTGCTCGACAGAGTTTCCAAGAGTGTAAGTCTTTATGGAAGAAAACTGCCAGCTATTTCTCCCACAGAGCAACCAGTGGGTTTGAACCACTGAGATTTGAAATAACAGCTGATAGCTACTGTGCCATTAGGGTCTTGGAACCCTTCTTAAAGAAGCCATTTTATCTAAACTGTGCAAATAAAAGCGGATAAAAGTAAAATTCCATATTAGGAAATGCTCTCTGCTTCAATAAGGAAGAACCCAGGGAAAAGATTGCTAATTGTCCTTTGTTGCTGCTAAGTGCCACTGAGTTGGTTCTGACTCATAGTGACCCTGTAGAAGATTTCCAAGGAGTGTCTGGTGGTTTTTGAAATGTCAACTTTGCATTTAGCAGTCCATTGCTTATCCTATCGTGCCACACCAGGATACTGTCCTATCTCAATATGAGTCCTGAGAATTCTCCTGTTCCCTTAACTCAAGCTTAAGTATGAATCACATAGTGATCTGTGGTGCTGTAAGATAAACACTAAACAGGTATCCTTAAGACTGATAGTTCAAACCCACTTGCTGCTCCTTGGAAACCCTTTAAAAGGTTGCTATGAGCTAGAACTGACTCAATGGTACTTAATAACAACAAACACATTAAAAAAAAATTAAAATTTAGTCTTAATTCACCACTTATAAATACAAATCAGTATAACTTTGAAATTTATATTAAATCACAGATTTCTGTATTTGTGAGATTTGAATTATTACTGAAGCATTTGGGTTACATATTAACTTGTTTTGTTTTTGGTGGGTGGGTGGCATAGTTGAGTGCCAAATGATAGTTTGAAGATTGGAAATGTGTCTTATAGGATTGGGACAAACTTCCCTCATTATTAACATTTGATATAACTTTTCCACGAATAATTTCTCAATTAGTCTGGCCATTAGCTCAAACTCCTCTATTATCATTTACGCAGCGAATATTTATCAATCATATTTAATGTACCCATTTCGTACTTATTCTAGGATGAAAAAAGCATAATCTCTGTTTTTGAGTAATACAGAAACAATTGTTGCTGCTCTTATTGTTATTAAGCTTTATCAAGTCAGTTCCCAAGCATAGTGACCCTATATACGGTTTCCAAGGTTATCTGGTGAGTTTGAACCACTAACCTTGCAGTTCAAACTGACCTTGTGGTCCAATGCATTATCCTACTTTAAATTTAAAAGGCAGGCATTTTGTGGAACTATGGAATATCAGAGAAAGTATTTATTACCTCACTCTTTAGATTTAGATAGGTTTACAACTTAACAGATGAATGACTGAGCCAGAAGAATGATTATGAACAAAGGATATTAGATATATATAGAGAAGGGCAATGTAGGTAAAGGAAATACTATGTGAAAATATAGTATTATACTGAGGCAGGGCAAGTATAATTCATGTTAAGAATTGTACATGTTTCCATATA
>NW_006408671.1:5796556-5798519 GCF_000296735.1 Chrysochloris asiatica
AGAGTGCATCATGAGAAGAGATTGGAGTGAGACAGGTGTGACACCAAATAATGGAAATGTCCTTTATTCTAAAATAGAAAAATGTTATTAAGTTTATATTTTAGAAAGATCATACTGGCAGTGGTTCAGATAACAAATTAGGAAAATATAATTGACATCAAGGAAGAAAGTTAATTATCTATAATCTATTCTAATGAAATTGTCCTAAAGATAGTGTTGAAACAAAAACAGAATAATTTAATAGATGTTAGATAAGCATGCAAGTATTAGAGGAGTAGGATCATGAGACTCACTGAGCTACAGAATTTGGGAGTAGAAAAGACAAAATGTTGTTAGGATTAAGAAATAAGTGAATGGTGAAATCATGATAGAGAATAGATTCACTTGATAGAATATATGGAAAGAAAAAAAAAATAGAGAGGGTTTGCATGTAGATTTGGATATGCTAATTTTTAGATGTCTGTGAGATGTCTGTGAGACTAACTACATTCTATATGAGAAGTTTGTTATAAGATTTGAGAAATGGTTTGGGCTTAGTGTTTGCAGAGCAGTGATTACCCATATGACTCTTCTATCCATAGTTTTTGTAATTCCCACAGAACAACTTTATTTTCCTGATAGGTCTGGGTAAGAGAAGTTGGGGGAAGAAGTGGATAGGATTATGCAATTCAAATGAGAATCACTGTGATTGCAAAAACTTGAAACTCTAATATGAATTTAAAATGAGTCATCTCAGAAATGGCAATAGGTGAATCTTACTACCATCCAGGAAGAAGAGTCAGGAGTACAGCACATCCTTTAAACCCCAAGATCCCTGCACATTGAACCTGCTGGACCCAGGGACAGAAAACTGTGACACATGACATCACAGGAGTAGCAGAGCAGTGATGAAGGAGCAGCAGTAGCAGAACACAAAGAAGTGGACTTTCTGGTCACTAAACAAGTAAATTTGAGTGCTATTGGGTAGGAGGCACACATGTAGATTAGGGTGCCTCCACACATTTAATTGGGGAGTTAGGTTCTGATTCACAGAGGCAGAAAGGACTGCCTTTGAACTGAGGCTTATAGCAGAGTGGAGTGTCCTTTGGGAATTTATCAGCATCAATAAAAATACTTTTTAACATTGTCTGAGCAGAGTAGATGTCAGGCCAAGGCCCAAAGGCTTTAGGATCCTTACATAGAGCTGCCATGAATTGGAACAAATTCAATGGCACTTAACAAACAGCAGCAACCTCATGGAACTCTATGATACTCCAAATTTATCTTGTATCTTTGATTTTCCATTTGTAGGATCAGGCATTTCTTTAGGCATCTCTGATTCTCTTTATTTCACAATGGTATTAGAAACCAAAATCTGGACAGTGTGTCAATACTTTTGTATGACACTTTCTTTCTTATCTTTTCCCCAATTATTTATTCTATAATTCTTTAATATTTCCCTTTCTATTTCTCTACTATTTAAGTTACTGTTTGCCTTAATTTGTTCCTGTTATCTCATGACTTATCTGTTCCACTTATAGTCTTTCCTGGGTGAACTCACCATTGTCATTGCTATCGTTATTTGCTATAGAGTCAGTTTCAACTCACTGTGATAATTTATAGGGTCTCCAAAGAGCAGCTAGTAAGTGTGAAGCACCAATCTGTGATTAGTGGTTCAGAGCTTATAATATAGTGTCATATCAAGCCTTCTCACCATTACAAAATTATCTTTTTACATTTATGGTTCATATATTATCTTCTTGTATTCATGATCAGCCAAAACACAGTTAGGAATCAACTTTAGAACAAACCATCAGTTGTTCATAGGCAAGTTCAGGCTGACGTTGAAGAAAATTTAAACAAGTCCATGATATGGATCTTGTATATGACCTTGTATATATCAAACCTGAATTTAGAAAGCATCTCAAGGGCAGATTTGATGCATTAGACACTAATAAATGAAGATCATAAGAGCTGTGGAATG